>NW_028270166.1:45546586-45846788 GCF_037043375.1 Chiloscyllium plagiosum | reverse complement strand
TGTTTCTCTATCTTTATTCTCTGATCAGTGTGTTATTTCTCTATCTTTATTCTCTGATCAGTGTGTTGTTTCTCTATCTTTATTCTCTGATCAGTGTGTTGTTTCTCGATCTTTATTCTCTGATCAGTGTGTTGTTTCTCAATCTTCATTCTCTGATCAGTGTGTTGTTTCTCGATCTTTATTCTCTGATCAGTGTGTTGTTTCTCGATCTTTATTCTCTGATCAGTGTGTTGTTTCTCTGTCTTTATTCTCTGATCAGTGTGTTGTTTCTCTATCTTTATTCTCTGATCAGTGTGTTGTTTCTCTATCTTCATTCTCTGATCAGTGTGTTGTTTCTCGATCTTTATTCTCTGATCAGTGTGTTGTTTCTCGATCTTTATTCTCTGATCAGTGTGTTGTTTCTCTGTCTTTATTCTCTGATCAGTGTGTTGTTTCTCGATCTTTATTCTCTGATCAGTGTATTGTTTCTATAATATTATTCTCTGATCAGTGTGTTGTTTCTCTATCTTCATTCTCTGATCAGTGTGTTGTTTCTCGATCTTTATTCTCTGATCAGTGTGTTGTTTCTCTGTCTTTATTCTCTGATCAGTGTGTTGTTTCTCTATCTTTATTCTCTGATCAGTGTGTTGTTTCTCTATCTTTATTCTCTGATCATTGTGTTGTTTCTCTATCTTTATTCTCTGATCAGTGTGTTGTTTCTCGATCTTTATTCTCTGATCAGTGTGTTGTTTCTCGATCTTTATTCTCTGATCAGTGTGTTGTTTCTATATCTTTATTCTCTGATCAGTGTGTTGTTTCTCCATCTTTATTCTCTGATCAGTGTGTTGTTTCTCTATCTTTATTCTCTGATCATTGTGTTGTTTCTCGATCTTTATTCTCTGATCAGTGTGTTGTTTCTCGATCTTTATTCTCTGATCAGTGGGTTGTTTCTCGATCTTTATTCGCAGAGCAGTGTGTTGTTTCTCTATCTTTATTCTCTGATCAGTGAGTTGTTTCTCGATCTTTATTCTCTGATCAGTGTGTTCTTTCTCTATCTTTATTCTCTGATCATTGTGTTGTTTCTCTATCTTTATTCTCTGATCAGTGTGTTGTTTCTCTATCTTTATTCTCTGATCAGTGTGTTATTTCTCTATCTTTATTCTCTGATCAGTGTGTTGTTTCTCGATCTTAATTCTCTGATCAGTGTGTTGTTTCTCTACCTTTATTCTCTGATCAGTGTGTTGTTTCTCTATCTTTATTCTCTGATCAGTGTGTTGTTTCTCTATCTTTATTCTCTGATCAGTGTGTTGTTTCTCGATTTTTATTCTCTGATCAGTGTATTGTTTCTATATCATTATTCTCTGATCAGTGTGTTGTTTCTCTATCTTTATTCTCTGATCAGTGTGTTGTTTCTTGATCTTGACTCTCTGATCAGTGTGTTGTTTCTCTATCTTTATTCTCTGATCAGTGTGTTATTTCTCTATCTTTATTCTCTGATCAGTGTGTTGTTTCTCGATCTTTATTCTCTGATCAGTGTGTTGTTTCTCTACCTTTATTCTCTGATCAGTGTGTTGTTTCTCTATCTTTATTCTCTGATCAGTGTGTTGTTTCTCTATCTTTATTCTCTGATCAGTGTGTTGTTTCTCGATTTTTATTCTCTGATCAGTGTATTGTTTCTATATCATTATTCTCTGATCAGTGTGTTGTTTCTCTATCTTTATTCTCAGATCAGTGTGTTGTTTCTTGATCTTGACTCTCTGATCAGTGTGTTGTTTCTCTATCTTTATACTCTGATCAGTGCGTTGTTTCTCGATCTTTATTCTGTGATCAGTGTGTTGTTTCTCTATTTTTATTCTCTGATCAGTGTGTTGTTTCTCTATCTTCATTCTCTGATCAGTGTGTTGTTTCTCGATCTTTATTCACTGATCAGTGTGTTGTTTCTCTATCTTTATTCTCTGATCAGTGTGTTGTTTCTCTATCTTTATTCTCTGATCAGTGTGTTGTTTCTCTATCTTCATTCTCTGATCAGTGTGTTGTTTCTCGATCTTTATTCACTGATCAGTGTGTTGTTTCTCTATCTTTATTCTCTGATCAGTGTGTTGTTTCTCTATCTTTATTCTCTGATCAGTGTGTTGTTTCTCGATCTTTATTCTCTGATCAGTGTGTTGTTTCTGTATCTTTATTCTCTGATCAGTGTGTTGTTTCTCTATCTTTATTCTCTGATCAGTGTGTTGATTCTCTATCTTTATTCTCTGATCAGTGTGTTGTTTCTCTATCTTCATTCTCTGATCAGTGTGTTGTTTCTCGATCTTTATTCTCTGATCAGTGTGTTGTTTCTCTATCTTTATTCTCTGATCAGTGCGTTGTTTCTCGATCTTTATTCTCTGATCAGAGTGTTATTTCTCTATGTTTATTCTCTGATCAGTGTGTTGTTTCTCTATCTTTATTCTCTGATCAGTGTGTTGTTTCTCTATCTTTATTCTCTGATCAGTGTGTTGTTTCTCGATCTTTATTCTCTGATCAGTGTGTTGTTTCTCTTTCTTTATTCTCTGATCAATGTGTTGTTTCTTCGATCTTTATTCTCTGATCAGTGTGTTGTTTCTCTATCTTCATTCTCTGATCAGTGTGTTGTTTCTCGATCTTTATTCTCTGACCAGTGTGTTTTTTCTCGATCTTTATTCTCTGATCAGTGTGTTGTTTCTCTATCTTTATTCTCTGATCAGTGTGTTGTTTCTCTATCTTTATTCTCTGATCAGTGTGTTATTTCTCTATCTTTATTCTCTGATCAGTGTGTTGTTTCTCTATCTTTATTCTCTGATCAGTGTGTTGTTTCTCGATCTTTATTCTCTGATCAGTGTGTTGTTTCTGTATCTTCATTCTCTGATCAGTGTGTTGTTTCTCGATCTTTATTCTCTGATCAGTGTGTTGTTTCTCGATCTTTATTCTCTGATCAGTGTGTTGTTTCTCTATCTTTATTCTCTGATCAGTGTGTTGTTTCTCTATCTTTATTCTCTGATCAGTGTGTTATTTCTCTATCTTTATTCTCTGATCAGTGTGTTGTTTCTCTATCTTTATTCTCTGATCAGTGTGTTGTTTCTCTATCTTTATTCTCTGATCATTGTGTTGTTTCTCGATCTTTATTCTCTGATCAGTGTGTTGTTTCTCGATCTTTATTCTCTGATCAGTGTGTTGTTTCTCGATCTTTATTCGCAGAGCAGTGTGTTGTTTCTCTATCTTTATTCTCTGATCAGTGTGTTGTTTCTCGATCTTTATTCTCTGATCAGTGTGTTGTTTCTCTATCTTTATTCTCTGATCAGTGTGTTGTTTCTCGATCTTTATTCTCTGATCAGTGGGTTGTTTCTCGATCTTTATTCGCAGAGCAGTGTGTTGTTTCTCTATCTTTATTCTCTGATCAGTGAGTTGTTTCTCGATCTTTATTCTCTGATCAGTGTGTTCTTTCTCTATCTTTATTCTCTGATCATTGTGTTGTTTCTCTATCTTTATTCTCTGATCAGTGTGTTATTTCTCTATCTTTATTCTCTGATCAGTGTGTTGTTTCTCTATCTTTATTCTCTGATCAGTGTGTTGTTTCTCTGTCTTTATTCTCTGATCAGTGTGTTGTTTCTCTATCTTTATTCTCTGATCAGTGTGTTGTTTCTCTATCTTTATTCTCTGATCAGTGTGTTGTTTCTCGATCTTTATTCTCTGATCAGTGTATTGTTTCTATATCATTATTCTCTGATCAGTGTGTTGTTTCTCTATCTTTATTCTCTGATCAGTGTGTTGTTTCTTGATCTTGATTCTCTGATCAGTGTGTTGTTTCTCTATCTTTATTCTCTGATCAGTGTGTTGTTTCTCGATCTTTATTCTGTGATCAGTGTGTTGTTTCTCTATTTTTATTCTCTGATCAGTGTGTTGTTTCTCCATCTTTATTCTGTGATCAGTGTGTTGTTTCTCTATCTTTATTCTCTGATCAGTGTGTTGTTTCTCTATCTTCATTCTCTGATCAGTGCGTTGTTTCTCGATCTTTATTCACTGATCAGTGTGTTGTTTCTCTATCTTTATTCTCTGATCAGTGTGTTGTTTCTCTATCTTTATTCTCTGATCAGTGTGTTGTTTCTCGATCTTTATTCTCTGATCAGTGTGTTGTTTCTCGATCTTTATTCTCTGATCAGTGTGTTGTTTCTCTATCTTTATTCTCTGATCATTGTGTTGTTTCTCTATCTTTATTCTCTGATCAGTGTGTTGTTTCTCGATCTTTATTCTCTGATCAGTGTGTTGTTTCTCGATCTTTATTCTCTGATCAGTGTGTTGTTTCTATATCTTTATTCTCTGATCAGTGTGTTGTTTCTCCATCTTTATTCTCTGATCAGTGTGTTGTTTCTCTATCTTTATTCTCTGATCATTGTGTTGTTTCTCGATCTTTATTCTCTGATCAGTGTGTTGTTTCTCGATCTTTATTCTCTGATCAGTGGGTTGTTTCTCGATCTTTATTCGCAGAGCAGTGTGTTGTTTCTCTATCTTTATTCTCTGATCAGTGAGTTGTTTCTCGATCTTTATTCTCTGATCAGTGTGTTCTTTCTCTATCTTTATTCTCTGATCATTGTGTTGTTTCTCTATCTTTATTCTCTGATCAGTGTGTTGTTTCTCTATCTTTATTCTCTGATCAGTGTGTTATTTCTCTATCTTTATTCTCTGATCAGTGTGTTGTTTCTCGATCTTAATTCTCTGATCAGTGTGTTGTTTCTCTACCTTTATTCTCTGATCAGTGTGTTGTTTCTCTATCTTTATTCTCTGATCAGTGTGTTGTTTCTCTATCTTTATTCTCTGATCAGTGTGTTGTTTCTCGATTTTTATTCTCTGATCAGTGTATTGTTTCTATATCATTATTCTCTGATCAGTGTGTTGTTTCTCTATCTTTATTCTCTGATCAGTGTGTTGTTTCTTGATCTTGACTCTCTGATCAGTGTGTTGTTTCTCTATCTTTATTCTCTGATCAGTGTGTTATTTCTCTATCTTTATTCTCTGATCAGTGTGTTGTTTCTCGATCTTTATTCTCTGATCAGTGTGTTGTTTCTCTACCTTTATTCTCTGATCAGTGTGTTGTTTCTCTATCTTTATTCTCTGATCAGTGTGTTGTTTCTCTATCTTTATTCTCTGATCAGTGTGTTGTTTCTCGATTTTTATTCTCTGATCAGTGTATTGTTTCTATATCATTATTCTCTGATCAGTGTGTTGTTTCTCTATCTTTATTCTCTGATCAGTGTGTTGTTTCTTGATCTTGACTCTCTGATCAGTGTGTTGTTTCTCTATCTTTATACTCTGATCAGTGCGTTGTTTCTCGATCTTTATTCTGTGATCAGTGTGTTGTTTCTCTATTTTTATTCTCTGATCAGTGTGTTGTTTCTCTATCTTCATTCTCTGATCAGTGTGTTGTTTCTCGATCTTTATTCACTGATCAGTGTGTTGTTTCTCTATCTTTATTCTCTGATCAGTGTGTTGTTTCTCTATCTTTATTCTCTGATCAGTGTGTTGTTTCTCTATCTTCATTCTCTGATCAGTGTGTTGTTTCTCGATCTTTATTCACTGATCAGTGTGTTGTTTCTCTATCTTTATTCTCTGATCAGTGTGTTGTTTCTCTATCTTTATTCTCTGATCAGTGTGTTGTTTCTCGATCTTTATTCTCTGATCAGTGTGTTGTTTCTGTATCTTTATTCTCTGATCAGTGTGTTGTTTCTCTATCTTTATTCTCTGATCAGTGTGTTGATTCTCTATCTTTATTCTCTGATCAGTGTGTTGTTTCTCTATCTTCATTCTCTGATCAGTGTGTTGTTTCTCGATCTTTATTCTCTGATCAGTGTGTTGTTTCTCTATCTTTATTCTCTGATCAGTGTGTTGTTTCTCGATCTTTATTCTCTGATCAGAGTGTTATTTCTCTATGTTTATTCTCTGATCAGTGTGTTGTTTCTCTATCTTTATTCTCTGATCAGTGTGTTGCTTCTCGATCTTTATTCTCTGATCAGTGTGTTGTTTCTCTATCTTTATTCTCTGATCAGTGTGTTGGTTCTCGATCTTTATTCTCTGATCAGTGTGTTGTTTCTCTTTCTTTATTCTCTGATCAATGTGTTGTTTCTTCGATCTTTATTCTCTGATCAGTGTGTTGTTTCTCTATCTTCATTCTCTGATCAGTGTGTTGTTTCTCGATCTTTATTCTCTGACCAGTGTGTTTTTTCTCGATCTTTATTCTCTGATCAGTGTGTTGTTTCTCTATCTTTATTCTCTGATCAGTGTGTTGTTTCTCTATCTTTATTCTCTGATCAGTGTGTTATTTCTCTATCTTTATTCTCTGATCAGTGTGTTGTTTCTCTATCTTTATTCTCTGATCAGTGTGTTGTTTCTCGATCTTTATTGTCTGATCAGTGTGTTGTTTCTGTATCTTCATTCTCTGATCAGTGTGTTGTTTCTCGATCTTTATTCTCTGATCAGTGTGTTGTTTCTCGATCTTTATTCTCTGATCAGTGTGTTGTTTCTCTATCTTTATTCTCTGATCAGTGTGTTGTTTCTCTATCTTTATTCTCTGATCAGTGTGTTATTTCTCTATCTTTATTCTCTGATCAGTGTGTTGTTTCTCTATCTTTATTCTCTGATCAGTGTGTTGTTTCTCTATCTTTATTCTCTGATCATTGTGTTGTTTCTCGATCTTTATTCTCTGATCAGTGTGTTGTTTCTCGATCTTTATTCTCTGATCAGTGTGTTGTTTCTCGATCTTTATTCGCAGAGCAGTGTGTTGTTTCTCTATCTTTATTCTCTGATCAGTGTGTTGTTTCTCGATCTTTATTCTCTGATCAGTGTGTTGTTTCTCTATCTTTATTCTCTGATCAGTGTGTTGTTTCTCGATCTTTATTCTCTGATCAGTGGGTTGTTTCTCGATCTTTATTCGCAGAGCAGTGTGTTGTTTCTCTATCTTTATTCTCTGATCAGTGTGTTGTTTCTCGATCTTTATTCTCTGATCAGTGTGTTCTTTCTCTATCTTTATTCTCTGATCATTGTGTTGTTTCTCTATCTTTATTCTCTGATCAGTGTGTTGTTTCTCTATCTTTATTCTCTGATCAGTGTGTTATTTCTCTATCTTTATTCTCTGATCAGTGTGTTGTTTCTCTATCTTTATTCTCTGATCAGTGTGTTGTTTCTCTGTCTTTATTCTCTGATCAGTGTGTTGTTTCTCTATCTTTATTCTCTGATCAGTGTGTTGTTTCTCTATCTTTATTCTCTGATCAGTGTGTTGTTTCTCGATCTTTATTCTCTGATCAGTGTATTGTTTCTATATCATTATTCTCTGATCAGTGTGTTGTTTCTCTATCTTTATTCTCTGATCAGTGTGTTGTTTCTTGATCTTGATTCTCTGATCAGTGTGTTGTTTCTCTATCTTTATTCTCTGATCAGTGTGTTGTTTCTCGATCTTTATTCTGTGATCAGTGTGTTGTTTCTCTATTTTTATTCTCTGATCAGTGTGTTGTTTCTCCATCTTTATTCTGTGATCAGTGTGTTGTTTCTCTATCTTTATTCTCTGATCAGTGTGTTGTTTCTCTATCTTCATTCTCTGATCAGTGCGTTGTTTCTCGATCTTTATTCACTGATCAGTGTGTTGTTTCTCTATCTTTATTCTCTGATCAGTGTGTTGTTTCTCTATCTTTATTCTCTGATCAGTGTGTTGTTTCTCGATCTTTATTCTCTGATCAGTGTGTTGTTTCTCGATCTTTATTCTCTGATCAGTGTGTTGTTTCTCTATCTTTATTCTCTGATCAGTGTGTTGATTCTCTATCTTTATTCTCTGATCAGTGTGTTGTTTCTCTATCTTCATTCTCTGATCAGTGTGTTGTTTCTCGATCTTTATTCTCTGATCAGTGTGTTGTTTCTCTATCTTTATTCTCTGATCAGTGTGTTGTTTCTCTATCTTTATTCTCTGATCATTGTGTTATTTCTCTATGTTTATTCTCTGATCAGTGTGTTGTTTCTCTATCTTTATTCTCTGATCAGTGTGTTGCTTCTCGATCTTTATTCTCTGATCAGTGTGTTGTTTCTCTATCTTTATTCTCTGATCAGTGTGTTGTTTCTCGATCTTTATTCTCTGATCAGTGTGTTGTTTCTCTTTCTTTATTCTCGGATCAATGTGTTGTTTCTCGATCTTTATTCTCTGATCAGTGTGTTGTTTCTCTATCTTCATTCTCTGATCAGCGTGTTGTTTCTCGATCTGTATTCTCTGATCAGTGTGTTTTTTCTCGATCTTTATTCTCTGATCAGTGTGTTGTTTCTCTATCTTTATTCTCTGATCAGTGTGTTGTTTCTCTATCTTTATTCTCTGATCAGTGTGTTGTTTCTCTATCTTTATTCTCTGATCAGTGTGTTATTTCTCTAACTTTATTCTCTGATCAGTGTGTTGTTTCTCTATCTTTATTCTCTGATCAGTGTGTTGTTTCTCGATCTTTATTCTCTGATCAGTGTGTTGTTTCTCTATCTTCATTCTCTGATCAGTGTGTTGTTTCTCGATCTTTATTCTCTGATCAGTGTGTTGTTTCTCGATCTTTATTCTCTGATCAGTGTGTTGTTTCTCTGTCTTTATTCTCTGATCAGTGTGTTGTTTCTCTATCTTTCTTCTCTGATCAGTGTGTTGTTTCTCTATCTTTATTCTCTGATCAGTGTGTTATTTCTCGATCTTTATTCTCTGATCAGTGTGTTGTTTCTCTATCTTTATTCTCTGATCAGTGTGTTGTTTCTCTATCTTTATTCTCTGATCATTGTGTTGTTTCTCGATCTTTATTCTCTGATCAGTGTGTTGTTTCTCGATCTTTATTCTCTGATCAGTGTGTTGTTTCTCGATCTTTATTCGCAGAGCAGTGTGTTGTTTCTCTATCTTTATTCTCTGATCAGTGTGTTGTTTCTCGATCTTTATTCTCTGATCAGTGTGTTGTTTATGATCTTTATTCTCTGATCAGTGTGTTGTATCTATATCTTTATTCTCTGATCAGTGTGTTGTTTCTCCATCTTTATTCTCTGATCAGTGTGTTGTTTCTCTATCTTTCTTCTCTGATCAGTGTGTTGTTTCTCTATCTTTATTCTCTGATCATTGTGTTGTTTCTCGATCTTTATTCTCTGATCAGTGTGTTGTTTCTCGATCTTTATTCTCTGATCAGTGGGTTGTTTTTCGATCTTTATTCGCAGAGCAGTGTGTTGTTTCTCTATCTTTATTCTCTGATCAGTGAGTTGTTTCTCGATCTTTATTCTCTGATCAGTGTGTTCTTTCTCGATCTTTATTCTCTGATCATTGTGTTGTTTCTCTATCTTTATTCTCTGATCAGTGTGTTGTTTCTCTATCTTTATTCTCTGATCAGTGTGTTATTTCTCTATCTTTATTCTCTGATCAGTGTGTTGTTTCTCTATCTTTATTCTCTGATCAGTGTGTTGTTTCTCTATCTTTATTCTCTGATCAGTGTGTTGTTTCTCTATCTTTATTCTCTGATCAGTGTGTTGTTTCTCTATCTTTATTCTCTGATCAGTGTGTTGTTTCTCGATCTTTATTCTCTGATCAGTGTATTGTTTCTATATCATTATTCTCTGATCAGTGTGTTGTTTCTCTATCTTTATTCTCTGATCAGTGTGTTGTTTCTCGATCTTGATTCTCTGATCAGTGTGTTGTTTCTCTATCTTTATTCTCTGATCAGTGTGTTGTTTCTCGATCTTTATTCTGTGATCAGTGTGTTGTTTCTCTATTTTTATTCTCTGATCAGTGTGTTGTTTCTCTATCTTTATTCTCTGATCAGTGTGTTGTTTCTCGATCTTCATTCTCTGATCAGTGTGTTGTTTCTCGATCTTTATTCACTGATCAGTGTGTTGTTTCTCTATCTTTATTCTCTGATCAGTGTGTTGTTTCTCTATCTTTATTCTCTGATCAGTGTGTTGTTTCTCGATCTTTATTCTCTGATCAGTGTGTTGTTTCTCTATCTTTATTCTCTGATCAGTGTGTTGTTTCTCTATCTTTATTCTCTGATCAGTGTGTTGATTCTCTATCTTTATTCTCTGATCAGTGTGTTGTTTCTCTATCTTCATTCTCTGATCAGTGTGTTGTTTCTCGATCTTTATTCTCTGATCAGTGTGTTGTTTCTCTATCTTTATTCTCTGATCAGTGTGTTGTTTCTCGATCTTTATTCTCTGATCAGAGTGTTATTTCTCTATCTTTATTCTCTGATCAGTGTGTTGTTTCTCTATCTTTATTCTCTGATCAGCGTGTTGCTTCTCGATCTTTATTCTCTGATCAGTGTGTTGTTTCTCTATCTTTATTCTCTGATCAGTGTGTTGTTTCTCGATCTTTATTCTCTGATCAGTGTGTTGTTTCTCTTTCTTTATTCTCTGATCAATGTGTTGTTTCTCGATCTTTATTCTCTGATCAGTGTGTTGTTTCTCTATCTTCATTCTCTGATCAGTGTGTTGTTTCTCGATCTTTATTCTCTGATCAGTGTGTTTTTTCTCGATCTTTATTCTCTGATCAGTGTGTTGTTTCTCTATCTTTATTCTCTGATCAGTGTGTTGTTTCTCTATCTTTATTCTCTGATCAGTGTGTTGTTCCTCTATCTTTATTCTCTGATCAGTGTTTTATTTCTCTATCTTTATTCTCTGATCAGTGTGTTGTTTCTCTATCTTTATTCTCTGATCAGTGTGTTGTTTCTCTATCTTCATTCACTGATCAGTGTGCTATTTCTCTATCTTTATTCTCTGATCAGTGTGTTGTTTCTCTATCTTTATTCTCTGACCAGTGTGTTGTTTCTCTATCTTCATTCTCTGATCAGTGTGTTGTTTCTCGATCTTTATTCTCTGATCAGTGTATTGTTCCTATAATATTATTCTCTGATCAGTGTGTTGTTTCTCTCTCTTTATTCTCTGATCAGTGGGTTGTTTCTCGATCTTTTTTCGCAGAGCAGTGTGTTGTTTCTCTATCTTTATTCTCTGATCAGTAAGTTGTTTCTCGATCTTTATTCTCTGATCAGTGTGTTCTTTCTCTATCTTTATTCTCTGATCATTGTGTTGTTTCTCTATCTTTATTCTCTGATCAGTGTGTTGTTTCTCTATCTTCATTCACTGATCAGTGTGCTATTTCTCTATCTTTATTCTCTGATCAGTGTGTTGTTTCTCTATCTTTATTCTCTGATCAGTGTGTTGTTTCTCTATCTTTATTCTCTGATCAGTGTGTTGTTTCTCTATCTTTATTCTCTGATCAGTGTGTTGTTTCTCTATCTTTATTCTCTGATCAGTGTGTTGTTTCTCGATCTTTATTCTCTGATCAGTGTATTGTTCCTATAATATTATTCTCTGATCAGTGTGTTGTTTCTCTCTCTTTATTCTCTGATCAGTGTGTTGTTTCTCTATCTTGATTCTCTGATCAGTGTGTTGTTTCTCTATCTTTATTCTCTGATCAGTGTGTTGTTTCTCGATCTTTATTCTGTGATCAGTGTGTTGTTTCTCGATCTTTATTCTCTGATCAGTGTGTTGTTTCTCTATCTTTATTCTCTGATCAGTGTGTTGTTTCTCGATCTTTTTTCTCTGATCAGTGTGTTGTTTCTCCATCTTTATTCTCTGATCAGTGTGTTGTTTCTCGGTCTTTATTCTCTGATCAGTGTATTGTTTCTATGTCTTTATTCTCTGATCAGTGTATTGTTTCTCTATCTTTATTCTCTGATCAGTGTGTTGTTTCTCTATCTTTATTCTCTGATCAGTGTGTTGTTTCTCGATCTTTATTCTCTGATCAGTGTGTTGTTTCTCGATCTTTATTCTCTGATCAGTGTTTTGTTTCTCGATCTTTATTCGCAGAGCAGTGTGTTGTTTCTCTATCTTTATTCTCTGATCAGTGTGTTGTTTCTCGATCTTTATTCTCTGATCAGTGTGTTGTTTCTCGATCTTTATTCTCTGATCAGTGTGTTGTTTCTCGATCTTTATTCTCTGATCAATGTGTTGTTTCTCGATCTTTATTCTCTGATCAGTGTGTTGTTTCTCTATCTTTATTCTCTGATCAGTGTGTTGTTTCTCGATCTTTATTCTCTGATCAGTGTGTTGTTTCTCTATCTTTATTCTCTGATCAGTGTGTTGTTTCTCTATCTTTATTCTCTGATCAGTGTGTTGTTTCTCTATCTTTATTCTCTGATCAGTGTGTTGTTTCTCTATCTTTATTCTCTGATCAATGTGTTGTTTCTCGATCATTATTCTCTGATCAGTGTGTTGTTTCTCGATCTTTATTCTCTGATCAGTGTGTTTTTTCTCTATCTTTATTCTCTGATCATTGTGTTGTTTCTCGATCTTTATTCTCTGATCAGTGTGTTGTTTCTCGATCTTTATTCTCTGATCAGTGTGTTGTTTCTCGGTCTTTATTCACTGATCAGTGTGTTGTTTCTCGATCTTTATTTGCAGACCAGTGTGTTGTTTCTCTATCTTTATTCTCTGATCAGTGTGTTGTTTCTCGATCTTTATTCTCTGATCAGTGTGTTGTTTCTCGATCTTTATTCTCTGATCAGTGTGTTGTTTCTCGATCTTTATTCTCTGATCAATGTGTTGTTTCTCGAACTTTATTCTCTGATCAGTGTGTTGTTTCTCCATCTTTATTCTCTGATCAGTGTGTTGTTTCTCGATCTTTATTCTCTGATCATTGTGTTGTTTCTCTATCTTTATTCTCTGATCAGTGTGTTGTTTTTCTATCTTTATTCTCTGATCAGTGTGTTGTTTCTCTATCTTTATTCTCGGATCAGTGTGTTGTTTCTCTATCTTTATTCTCTGATCAGTGTGTTGTTTCTCTATCTTTATTCTCTGATCATTGTGTTGTTTCTCGATCTTTATTCTCTGATCAGTGTGTTGTTTCTCGATCTTTATTCTCTGATCAGTGTGTTGTTTCTCGATCTTTATTCGCAGAGCAGTGTGTTGTTTCTCTATCTTTATTCTCTGATCAGTGTGTTGTTTCTTGATCTTTATTCTCTGATCAGTGTGTTGTTTCTCGATCTTTATTCTCTGACCAGTGTGTTGTTTCTCTATCTTTATTCTCTAATCAGTGTGTTGTTTCTCTATCTTTATTCTCTGATCAGTGTGTTGTTTCTCTATCTTTATTCTCTGATCAGTGTGTTGTTTCTCGATCTTTATTCTCTGATCAGTGTGTTGTTTCTCTATCTTTATTCTCTGATCAGTGTGTTGTTTCTCGATCTTTATTCTCTGATCAGTGTGTTGTTTCTCTATCTTTATTCTCTGATCAGTGTGTTGTTTCTCGATCTTTATTCTCTGATCAGTGTGTTGTTTCTCGATCTTGATTCTCTGATCAGTGTGTTGTTTCTCGATCTTGATTCTCTGATCAGTGTGTTGTTTCTCAATCTTTATTCTCTGATCAGTGTGTTATTTCTCGATCTTTATTCTCTGATCAGTGTGTTGTTTCTCGATCTTTATTCTCTGATCAGTGTGTTGTTTCTCGATCTTTATTCTCTGATCAGTGTGTTGTTTCTTGATCTTGATTCTCAGATCAGTGTGTTGTTTCTCGATCTTTATTCTCTGATCAGTGTGTTGTTTCTCAATCTTTATTCTCTGATCAGTGTGTTGTTTCTCGATCTTTATTCTATGATCAGTGTGTTGTTTCTCGATCTTTATTCTCTGATCAGTGTGTTGTTTCTCTATCTTTTTTCTCTGATCAGTGTGTTGTTTCTCTATCTTTATTCTCTGATCAGTGTGTTGTTTCTCGATCTTTATTCTCTGATCAGTGTGTTGTTTCTCTATCTTTATTCTCTGATCAGTGTGTTGTTTCTCGATCTTTATTCTCTGATCAGTGTGTTGTTTCTCTATCTTTATTCTCTGATCAGTGTGTTGTTTCTCGATCTTTATTCTCTGATCAGTGTGTTGTTTCTCGATCTTGATTCTCTGATCAGTGTGTTGTTTCTCGATCTTGATTCTCTGATCAGTGTGTTGTTTCTCGATCTTTATTCTCTGATCAGTGTGTTTTTTCTCTATCTTTATTCTCTGATCAGTGTGTTGTTTCTCTATCTTTATTCTGTGATCAGTGTGTTGTTTCTCGATCTTTATTCTCTGATCAGTGTGTTGTTTCTCGATCTTTATTCTCTGATCAGTGTGTTGTTTCTCTATCTTTATTCTCTGATCAGTGTGTTGTTTCTCGATCTTTATTCTCTGATCAGTGTGTTGTTTCTCGATCTTTATTCTCTGATCAGTGTGTTGTTTCTCTATCTTTATTCTCTGATCAGTGTGTTGTTTCTCGATCTTTTTTCTCTGATCAGTGTGTTGTTTCTCCATCTTTATTCTCTGATCAGTGTGTTGTTTCTCGGTCTTTATTCTCTGATCAGTGTATTGTTTCTATGTCTTTATTCTCTGATCAGTGTATTGTTTCTCTATCTTTATTCTCTGATCAGTGTGTTGTTTCTCTATCTTTATTCTCTGATCAGTGTGTTGTTTCTCGATCTTTATTCTCTGATCAGTGTGTTGTTTCTCGATCTTTATTCTCTGATCAGTGTGTTGTTTCTCGATCTTTATTCGCAGAGCAGTGTGTTGTTTCTCTATCTTTATTCTCTGATCAGTGTGTTGTTTCTCGATCTTTATTCTCTGATCAGTGTGTTGTTTCTCGATCTTTATTCTCTGATTAGTGTGTTGTTTCTCGATCTTTATTCTCTGATCAATGTGTTGTTTCTCGATCTTTATTCTCTGATCAGTGTGTTGTTTCTCTATCTTTATTCTCTGATCAGTGTGTTGTTTCTCGATCTTTATTCTCTGATCAGTGTGTTGTTTCTCTATCTTTATTCTCTGATCAGTGTGTTGTTTCTCTATCTTTATTCTCTGATCAGTGTGTTGTTTCTCTATCTTTATTCTCTGATCAGTGTGTTGTTTCTCTATCTTTATTCTCTGATCAATGTGTTGTTTCTCGATCATTATTCTCTGATCAGTGTGTTGTTTCTCGATCTTTATTCTCTGATCAGTGTGTTTTTTCTCTATCTTTATTCTCTGATCATTGTGTTGTTTCTCGATCTTTATTCTCTGATCAGTGTGTTGTTTCTCGATCTTTATTCTCTGATCAGTGTGTTGTTTCTCGGTCTTTATTCACTGATCAGTGTGTTGTTTCTCGATCTTTATTTGCAGACCAGTGTGTTGTTTCTCTATCTTTATTCTCTGATCAGTGTGTTGTTTCTCGATCTTTATTCTCTGATCAGTGTGTTGTTTCTCGATCTTTATTCTCTGATCAGTGTGTTGTTTCTCGATCTTTATTCTCTGATCAATGTGTTGTTTCTCGAACTTTATTCTCTGATCAGTGTGTTGTTTCTCCATCTTTATTCTCTGATCAGTGTGTTGTTTCTCGATCTTTATTCTCTGATCATTGTGTTGTTTCTCTATCTTTATTCTCTGATCAGTGTGTTGTTTTTCTATCTTTATTCTCTGATCAGTGTGTTGTTTCTCTATCTTTATTCTCTGATCAGTGTGTTGTTTCTCTATCTTTATTCTCTGATCAGTGTGTTGTTTCTCTATCTTTATTTGCAGACCAGTGTGTTGTTTCTCTATCTTTATTCTCTGATCAGTGTGTTGTTTCTCGATTTTTATTCTCTGATCAGTGTGTTGTTTCTCGATCTTTATTCGCAGAGCAGTGTGTTGTTTCTCTATCTTTATTCTCTGATCAGTGTGTTGTTTCTTGATCTTTATTCTCTGATCAGTGTGTTGTTTCTCTATCTTTATTCTCTGATCAGTGTGTTGTTTCTCTATCTTTATTCTCTGATCAGTGTGTTGTTTCTCGATCTTTATTCTCTGACCAGTGTGTTGTTTCTCTATCTTTATTCTCTGATCAGTGTGTTGTTTCTCGATCTTTATTCTCTGATCAGTGTGTTGTTTCTCTATCTTTATTCTCTGATCAGTGTGTTGTTTCTCGATCTTTATTCTCTGATCAGTGTGTTGTTTCTCGATCTTGATTCTCTGATCAGTGTGTTGTTTCTCGATCTTGATTCTCTGATCAGTGTGTTGTTTCTCAATCTTTATTCTCTGATCAGTGTGTTATTTCTCGATCTTTATTCTCTGATCAGTGTGTTGTTTCTCGATCTTTATTCTCTGATCAGTGTGTTGTTTCTCGATCTTTATTCTCTGATCAGTGTGTTGTTTCTTGATCTTGATTCTCAGATCAGTGTGTTGTTTCTCGATCTTTATTCTCTGATCAGTGTGTTGTTTCTCAATCTTTATTCTCTGATCAGTGTGTTGTTTCTCGATCTTTATTCTCTGATCAGTGTGTTGTTTCTCGATCTTTATTCTCTGATCAGTGTGTTGTTTCTCTATTTTTTTTCTCTGATCAGTGTGTTGTTTCTCTATCTTTATTCTCTGATCAGTGTGTTGTTTCTCTATCTTTATTCTCTGATCAGTGTGTTGTTTCTCGATCTTTATTCTCTGATCAGTGTGTTGTTTCTCTATCTTTATTCTCTGATCAGTGTGTTGTTTCTCGATCTTTATTCTCTGATCAGTGTGTTGTTTCTCGATCTTGATTCTCTGATCAGTGTGTTGTTTCTCGATCTTGATTCTCTGATCAGTGTGTTGTTTCTCAATCTTTATTCTCTGATCAGTGTGTTATTTCTCGATCTTTATTCTCTGATCAGTGTGTTGTTTCTCTATCTTTATTCTCTGATCAGTGTGTTGTTTCTCGATCTTTATTCTCTGATCAGTGTGTTGTTTCTTGATCTTGATTCTCAGATCAGTGTATTGTTTCTCGATCTTTATTCTCTGATCAGTGTGTTGTTTCTCAATCTTTATTCTCTGATCAGTGTGTTGTTTCTCGATCTTTATTCTCTGATCAGTGTGTTGTTTCTCGATCTTTATTCTCTGATCAGTGTGTTGTTTCTCTATCTTTATTCTCTGATCGGTGTGTTGTTTCTCTATCTTTATTCACTGATCAGTGTGTTGTTTCTTGATCTGTATTCTCTGATCAGTGTGTTGTTTCTCGATCTTTATTCGCAGAGCAGTGTGTTGTTTCTCGATCTTTATTCTCTGATCAGTGTGTTGTTTCTCTATCTTTATTCTCTGATCAGTGTGTTGTTTCTCGATCTTTATTCTCTGATCAGTGTGTTGTTTCTCTATCTTTATTCTCTGATCAGTGTGTTGTTTCTCGATCTTTATTCTCTGATCAGTGTGTTGTTTCTCGATCTTTATTCTCTGATCAGTGTGTTGTTTCTCGATCTTTATTCTCTGATCAGTGTGTTGTTTCTCTATCTTTATTCTCTGATCGGTGTGTTTTTTCTCTATCTTTATTCTCTGATCAGTGTGTTGTTTCTCGATCTTTATTCTCTGATCAGTGTGTTGTTTCTCGATCTTTATTCTCTGATCAGTGTGTTGTTTCTCGATCTTTATTCTCTGATCAGTGTGTTGTTTCTCTATCTTTATTCTCTGATCGGTGTGTTTTTTCTCTATCTTTATTCACTGATCAGTGTGTTGTTTCTCGATCTTTATTCTCTGATCAGTGTGTTGTTTCTCGATCTTTATTCGCAGAGCAGTGTGTTGTTTCTCGAAGTTTATTCTCTGATCAGTGTGTTGTTTCTCTATCTTTATTCTCTGATCAGTGTGTTGTTTCTCTATCTTTATTCTCTGATCAGTGTGTTGTTTCTCTATCTTTATTCTCTGATCAGTGTGTTGTTTCTCTATCTTTATTCTCTGATCAGTGTGTTGTTTCTCGATCTTTATTCTCTGATCAGTGTGTTGTTTCTCGATCTTTATTCTCTGATCAGTGTGTTGTTTCTCTATCTTTATTCTCTGATCAGTGTGTTGTTTCTCGATCTTTATTCTCTGATCAGTGTGTTGTTTCTCGATCTTTATTCTCTGATCAGTGTGTTGTTTCTCTATCTTTATTCTCTGATCAGTGTGTTGTTTCTCGATCTTTTTTCTCTGATCAGTGTGTTGTTTCTCCATCTTTATTCTCTGATCAGTGTGTTGTTTCTCGGTCTTTATTCTCTGATCAGTGTATTGTTTCTATGTCTTTATTCTCTGATCAGTGTATTGTTTGTCTATCTTTATTCTCTGATCAGTGTGTTGTTTCTCTATCTTTATTCTCTGATCAGTGTGTTGTTTCTCGATCTTTATTCTCTGATCAGTGTGTTGTTTCTCGATCTTTATTCTCTGATCAGTGTGTTGTTTCTCGATCTTTATTCGCAGAGCAGTGTGTTGTTTCTCTATCTTTATTCTCTGATCAGTGTGTTGTTTCTCGATCTTTATTCTCTGATCAGTGTGTTGTTTCTCGATCTTTATTCTCTGATCAGTGTGTTGTTTCTCGATCTTTATTCTCTGATCAATGTGTTGTTTCTCGATCTTTATTCTCTGATCAGTGTGTTGTTTCTCTATCTTTATTCTCTGATCAGTGTGTTGTTTCTCGATCTTTATTCTCTGATCAGTGTTTTGTTTCTCTATCTTTATTCTCTGATCAGTGTGTTGTTTCTCTATCTTTATTCTCTGATCAGTGTGTTGTTTCTCTATCTTTATTCTCTGATCAGTGTGTTGTTTCTCTATCTTTATTCTCTGATCAATGTGTTGTTTCTCGATCTTTATTCTCTGATCAGTGTGTTGTTTCTCGATCTTTATTCTCTGATCAGTGTGTTATTTCTCTATCTTTATTCTCTGATCATTGTGTTGTTTCTCGATCTTTATTCTCTGATCAGTGTGTTGTTTCTCGATCTTTATTCTCTGATCAGTGTGTTGTTTCTCGGTCTTTATTCTCTGATCAGTGTGTTGTTTCTCGATCTTTATTTGCAGACCAGTGTGTTGTTTCTCTATCTTTATTCTCTGATCAGTGTGTTGTTTCTCGATCTTTATTCTCTGATCAGTGTGTTGTTTCTCGATCTTTATTCTCTGATCAGTGTGTTGTTTCTCGATCTTTAATCTCTGATCAATGTTTTGTTTCCCGATGTTTATTCTGTGATCAGTGTGTTGTTTCTCCATCTTTATTCTCTGATCAGTGTGTTGTTTCTCGATCTTTATTCTCTGATCATTGTGTTGTTTCTCTATCTTTATTCTCTGATCAGTGTGTTGTTTTTCTATCTTTATTCTCTGATCAGTGTGTTGTATCTCTATGTTTATTCTCTGATCAGTGTGTTGTTTCTCTATCTTTATTCTCTGATCAGTGTGTTGTTTCTCTATCTTTATTCTCTGATCATTGTGTTGTTTCTCGATCTTTATTTTCTGATCAGTGTGTTGTTTCTCGATCTTTATTCTCTGATCAGTGTGTTGTTTCTCGATCTTTATTCGCAGAGCAGTGTGTTGTTTCTCTATCTTTATTCTCTGATCAGTGTGTTGTTTCTTGATCTTTATTCTCTGATCAGTGTGTTGTTTCTCTATCTTTATTCTCTGATCAGTGTGTTGTTTCTCTATCTTTATTCTCTGATCAGTGTGTTGTTTCTCGATCTTTATTCTCTGACCAGTGTGTTGTTTCTCGATCTTTATTCTCTGATCAGTGTGTTGTTTCTCTATCTTGATTCTCGGATCAGTGTGTTGTTTCTCGATCTTTATTCTCTGATCAGTGTATTGTTTCTATATCATTATTCTCTGATCAGTGTGTTGATTCTCTATCTTTATTCTCTGATCAGTGTGTTGTTTCTTGATCTTGATTCTCTGATCAGTGTGTTGTTTCTCTATCTTTATTCTCTGATCAGTGTGTTGTTTCTCGATCTTTATTCTCTGATCAGTGTGTTGTTTCTCTATCTTTATTCTCTGATCAGTGTGTTGTTTCTCTATCTTTTTTCTCTGATCAGTGTGTTGTTTCTCTATCTTTATTCTCTGATCAGTGTGTTGTTTCTCGATCTTTATTCTCTGATCAGTGTGTTGTTTCTCTATCTTTATTCTCTGATCAGTGTGTTGTTTCTCGATCTTTATTCTCTGATCAGTGTGTTGTTTCTCTATCTTTATTCTCTGATCAGTGTGTTGTTTCTCGATCTTTATTCTCTGATCAGTGTGTTGTTTCTCGATCTTGATTCTCTGATCAGTGTGTTGTTTCTCGATCTTGATTCTCTGATCAGTGTGTTGTTTCTCAATCTTTATTCTCTGATCAGTGTGTTATTTCTCGATCTTTATTCTCTGATCAGTGTGTTGTTTCTCTATCTTTATTCTCTGATCAGTGTGTTGTTTCTCTATCTTTATTCTCTGATCAGTGTGTTGTTTCTCTATCTTTATTCTCTGATCAGTGTGTTGTTTCTCTATCTTTATTCTCTGATCATTGTGTTGTTTCTCGATCTTTATTCTCTGATCAGTGTGTTGTTTCTCGATCTTTATTCTCTGATCAGTGTGTTGTTTCTCTATGTTTATTCTCTGATCATTGTGTTGTTTCTCGATCTTTATTCTCTGATCAGTGTGTTGTTTCTCGATCTTGATTCTCTGATCAGTCTGTTGTTTCTCGATCTTTATTCACAGAGCAGTGTGTTGTTTCTCTATCTTTATTCTCTGATCAGTGTGTTGTTTCTCGATCTTTATTCTCTGATCAGTGTGTTGTTTCTCGATCTTTATTCTCTGATCAGTGTGTTGTTTCTCTATCTTTATTCTCTGATCAGTGTGTTGTTTCTCTAACTTTATTCTCTGATCAGTGTGTTATTTCTCGATCTTTATTCTCTGATCAGTGTATTGTTTCTATATCATTATTCTCTGATCAGTGTGTTGTTTCTCTATCTTTATTCTCTGATCAGTGTGTTGTTTCTTGATCTTGATTCTCTGATCAGTGTGTTGTTTCTCTATCTTTATTCTCTGATCAGTGAGTTGTTTCTCGATCTTTTTTCTGTGATCAGTGTGTTGTTTCTCTATCTTTATTCTCTGATCAGTGTGTTGTTTCTCGATCTTTATTCTCTGATCAGTGTGTTGTTTCTCTATCTTTATTCTCTGATCAGTGTGTTGTTTCTCGATCTTTATTCTCTGATCAGTGTGTTGTTTCTCTATCTTTATTCTCTGATCAGTGTGTTGTTTCTCGATCTTTATTCTCTGATCAGTGTGTTGTTTCTCGATCTTGATTCTCTGATCAGTGTGTTGTTTCTCGATCTTGATTCTCTGATCAGTGTGTTGTTTCTCAATCTTTATTCTCTGATCAGTGTGTTATTTCTCGATCTTTATTCTCTGATCAGTGTGTTGTTTCTCTATCTTTATTCTCTGATCAGTGTGTTGTTTCTCGATCTTTATTCTCTGATCAGTGTGTTGTTTCTTGATCTTGATTCTCAGATCAGTGTATTGTTTCTCGATCTTTATTCTCTGATCAATGTGTTGTTTCTCAATCTTTATTCTCTGATCAGTGTGTTGTTTCTCGATCTTTATTCTCTGATCAGTGTGTTGTTTCTCGATCTTTATTCTCTGATCAGTGTGTTGTTTCTCTATCTTTATTCTCTGATCGGTGTGTTGTTTCTCTATCTTTATTCTCTGATCAGTGTGTTGTTTCTCTATCTTTATTCTCTGATCAGTGTGTTGTTTCTCGATCTTTATTCTCTGATCAGTGTATTGTTTCTATATCATTATTCTCTGATCAGTGTGTTGATTCTCTATCTTTATTCTCTGATCAGTGTGTTGTTTCTCGATCTTTATTCTCTGATCAGTGCATTGTTTCTATATCATTATTCTCTGATCAGTGTGTTGATTCTCTATCTTTATTCTCTGATCAGTGTGTTGTTTCTTGATCTTGATTCTCTGATCAGTGTGTTGTTTCTCTATCTTTATTCTCTGATCAGTGTGTTGTTTCTCGATCTTTATTCTCTGATTAGTGTGTTGTTTCTCGATCTTTATTCTCTGATCAGTGTGTTGTTTCTCTATCTTTTTTCTCTGATCAGTGTGTTGTTTCTCTATCTTTATTCTCTGATCAGTGTGTTGTTTCTCGATCTTTATTCTCTGATCAGTGTGTTGTTTCTCTATCTTTATTCTCTGATCAGTGTGTTGTTTCTCGATCTTTATTCTCTGATCAGTGTGTTGTTTCTCTATCTTTATTCTCTGATCAGTGTGTTGTTTCTCGATCTTTATTCTCTGATCAGTGTGTTGTTTCTCGATCTTGATTCTCTGATCAGTGTGTTGTTTCTCGATCTTGATTCTCTGATCAGTGTGTTGTATCTCAATCTTTATTCTCTGATCAGTGTGTTATTTCTCGATCTTTATTCTCTGATCAGTGTGTTGTTTCTCTATCTTTATTCTCTGATCAGTGTGTTGTTTCTCGATCTTTATTCTCTGATCAGTGTGTTGTTTCTTGATCTTGATTCTCAGATCAGTGTATTGTTTCTCGATCTTTATTCTCTGATCAGTGTGTTGTTTCTCAATCTTTATTCTCTGATCAGTGTGTTGTTTCTCGATCTTTATTCTCTGATCAGTGTGTTGTTTCTCGATCTTTATTCTCTGATCAGTGTGTTGTTTCTCTATCTTTATTCTCTGATCGGTGTGTTGTTTCTCTATCTTTATTCACTGATCAGTGTGTTGTTTCTTGATCTGTATTCTCTGATCAGTGTGTTGTTTCTCGATCTTTATTCTCTGAGCAGTGTGTTGTTTCTCGATCTTTATTCTCTGATCAGTGTGTTGTTTCTCTATCTTTATTCTCTGATCAGTGTGTTGTTTCTCGATCTTTATTCTCTGATCAGTGTGTTGTTTCTCTATCTTTATTCTCTGATCAGTGTGTTGTTTCTCGATCTTTATTCTCTGATCAGTGTGTTGTTTCTCGATCTTTATTCTCTGATCAGTGTGTTGTTTCTCGATCTTTATTCTCTGATCAGTGTGTTGTTTCTCTATCTTTATTCTCTGATCGGTGTGTTTTTTCTCTATCTTTATTCTCTGATCAGTGTGTTGTTTCTCGATCTTTATTCTCTGATCAGTGTGTTGTTTCTCGATCTTTATTCTCTGATCAGTGTGTTGTTTCTCGATCTTTATTCTCTGATCAGTGTGTTGTTTCTCTATCTTTATTCTCTGATCGGTGTGTTTTTTCTCTATCTTTATTCACTGATCAGTGTGTTGTTTCTCGATCTTTATTCTCTGATCAGTGTGTTGTTTCTCGATCTTTATTCGCAGAGCAGTGTGTTGTTTCTCGAACTTTATTCTCTGATCAGTGTGTTGTTTCTCTATCTTTATTCTCTGATCAGTGTGTTGTTTCTCTATCTTTATTCTCTGATCAGTGTGTTGTTTCTCTTTCTTTATTCTCTGATCAGTGTGTTGTTTCTCTATCTTTATTCTCTGATCAGTGTGTTGTTTCTCGATCTTTATTCTCTGATCAGTGTGTTGTTTCTCGATCTTTATTCTCTGATCAGTGTGTTGTTTCTCTATCTTTATTCTCTGATCAGTGTGTTGTTTCTCGATCTTTATTCTCTGATCAGTGTGTTGTTTCTCGATCTTTATTCTCTGATCAGTGTGTTGTTTCTCTATCTTTATTCTCTGATCAGTGTGTTGTTTCTCGATCTTTTTTCTCTGATCAGTGTGTTGTTTCTCCATCTTTATTCTCTGATCAGTGTGTTGTTTCTCGGTCTTTATTCTCTGATCAGTGTATTGTTTCTATGTCTTTATTCTCTGATCAGTGTATTGTTTCTCTATCTTTATTCTCTGATCAGTGTGTTGTTTCTCTATCTTTATTCTCTGATCAGTGTGTTGTTTCTCGATCTTTATTCTCTGATCAGTGTGTTGTTTCTCGATCTTTATTCTCTGATCAGTGTGTTGTTTCTCGATCTTTATTCGCAGAGCAGTGTGTTGTTTCTCTATCTTTATTCTCTGATCAGTGTGTTGTTTCTCGATCTTTATTCTCTGATCAGTGTGTTGTTTCTCGATCTTTATTCTCTGATCAGTGTGTTGTTTCTCGATCTTTATTCTCTGATCAATGTGTTGTTTCTCGATCTTTATTCTCTGATCAGTGTGTTGTTTCTCTATCTTTATTCTCTGATCAGTGTGTTGTTTCTCGATCTTTATTCTCTGATCAGTGTTTTGTTTCTCTATCTTTATTCTCTGATCAGTGTGTTGTTTCTCTATCTTTATTCTCTGATCAGTGTGTTGTTTCTCTATCTTTATTCTCTGATCAGTGTGTTGTTTCTCTATCTTTATTCTCTGATCAATGTGTTGTTTCTCGATCTTTATTCTCTGATCAGTGTGTTGTTTCTCGATCTTTATTCTCTGATCAGTGTGTTATTTCTCTATCTTTATTCTCTGATCATTGTGTTGTTTCTCGATCTTTATTCTCTGATCAGTGTGTTGTTTCTCGATCTTTATTCTCTGATCAGTGTGTTGTTTCTCGGTCTTTATTCTCTGATCAGTGAGTTGTTTCTCGATCTTTATTTGCAGACCAGTGTGTTGTTTCTCTATCTTTATTCTCTGATCAGTGTGTTGTTTCTCGATCTTTATTCTCTGATCAGTGTGTTGTTTCTCGATCTTTATTCTCTGATCAGTGTGTTGTTTCTCGATCTTTAATCTCTGATCAATGTTTTGTTTCTCGATCTTTATTCTGTGATCAGTGTGTTGTTTCTCCATCTTTATTCTCTGATCAGTGTGTTGTTTCTCGATCTTTATTCTCTGATCATTGTGTTGTTTCTCTATCTTTATTCTCTGATCAGTGTGTTGTTTTTCTATCTTTATTCTCTGATCAGTGTGTTGTTTCTCTATGTTTATTCTCTGATCAGTGTGTTGTTTCTCTATCTTTATTCTCTGATCAGTGTGTTGTTTCCCTATCTTTATTCTCTGATCATTGTGTTGTTTCTCGATCTTTATTCTCTGATCAGTGTGTTGTTTCTCGATCTTTATTCTCTGATCAGTGTGTTGTTTCTCGATCTTTATTCGCAGAGCAGTGTGTTGTTTCTCTATCTTTATTCTCTGATCAGTGTGTTGTTTCTTGATCTTTATTCTCTGATCAGTGTGTTGTTTCTCTATCTTTATTCTCTGATCAGTGTGTTGTTTCTCTATCTTTATTCTCTGATCAGTGTGTTGTTTCTCGATCTTTATTCTCTGACCAGTGTGTTGTTTCTCTATCTTTATTCTCTGATCAGTGTATTGTTTCTATATCATTATTCTCTGATCAGTGTGTTGATTCTCTATCTTTATTCTCTGATCAGTGTGTTGTTTCTTGATCTTGATTCTCTGATCAGTGTGTTGTTTCTCTATCTTTATTCTCTGATCAGTGTGTTGTTTCTCGATCTTTATTCTCTGATCAGTGTGTTGTTTCTCTATCTTTATTCTCTGATCAGTGTGTTGTTTCTCTATCTTTTTTCTCTGATCAGTGTGTTGTTTCTCTATCTTTATTCTCTGATCAGTGTGTTGTTTCTCGATCTTTATTCTCTGATCAGTGTGTTGTTTCTCTATCTTTATTCTCTGATCAGTGTGTTGTTTCTCGATCTTTATTCTCTGATCAGTGTGTTGTTTCTCGATCTTTATTCTCTGATCAGTGTGTTGTTTCTCGATCTTTATTCTCTGATCAGTGTGTTGTTTCTCGATCTTGATTCTCTGATCAGTGTGTTGTTTCTCGATCTTGATTCTCTGATCAGTGTGTTGTTTCTCAATCTTTATTCTCTGATCAGTGTGTTATTTCTCGATCTTTATTCTCTGATCAGTGTGTTGTTTCTCTATCTTTATTCTCTGATCAGTGTGTTGTTTCTCTATCTTTATTCTCTGATCAGTGTGTTGTTTCTCTATCTTTATTCTCTGATCAGTGTGTTGTTTCTCTATCTTTATTCTCTGATCATTGTGTTGTTTCTCGATCTTTATTCTCTGATCAGTGTGTTGTTTCTCGATCTTTATTCTCTGATCAGTGTGTTGTTTCTCTATGTTTATTCTCTGATCATTGTGTTGTTTCTCGATCTTTATTCTCTGATCAGTGTGTTGTTTCTCGATCTTGATTCTCTGATCAGTCTGTTGTTTCTCGATCTTTATTCGCAGAGCAGTGTGTTGTTTCTCTATCTTTATTCTCTGATCAGTGTGTTGTTTCTCGATCTTTATTCTCTGATCAGTGTGTTGTTTCTCTATCTTTATTCGCTGATCAGTGTGTTGTTTCTCTATCTTTATTCTCTGATCAGTGTGTTGTTTCTCTATCTTTATTCTCTGGTCAGTGTGTTATTTCTCTATCTTTATTCTCTGATCAGTGTGTTGTTTCTCTATCTTTATTCTCTGATCAGTGTGTTGTTTCTCGATCTTTATTCTCTGATCAGTGTGTTGTTTCTCTATCTTTATTCTCTGATCAGTGTGTTGTTTCTCTAACTTTATTCTCTGATCAGTGTGTTATTTCTCGATCTTTATTCTCTGATCAGTGTATTGTTTCTATATCATTATTCTCTGATCAGTGTGTTGTTTCTCTATCTTTATTCTCTGATCAGTGTGTTGTT
Organism: Chiloscyllium plagiosum; assembly: GCF_037043375.1. Lineage (NCBI taxonomy): Eukaryota > Metazoa > Chordata > Chondrichthyes > Orectolobiformes > Hemiscylliidae > Chiloscyllium > Chiloscyllium plagiosum. The sequence continues at coordinate 45,820,482 of NW_028270166.1, read as the reverse complement.
TCTTGATCTTGATTCTCTGATCAGTGTGTTGTTTCTCTATCTTTATTCTCTGATCAGTGAGTTGGTTCTCGATCTTTTTTCTGTGATCAGTGTGTTGTTTCTCTATCTTTATTCTCTGATCAGTGTGTTGTTTCTCGATCTTTATTCTCTGATCAGTGTGTTGTTTCTCTATCTTTATTCTCTGATCAGTGTGTTGTTTCTCTATCTTTATTCTCTGATCAGTGTGTTGTTTCTCGATCTTTATTCTCTGATCAGTGTATTGTTTCTATATCATTATTCTCTGATCAGTGTGTTGATTCTCTATCTTTATTCTCTGATCAGTGTGTTGTTTCTCGATCTTTATTCTCTGATCAGTGTATTGTTTCTATATCATTATTCTCTGATCAGTGTGTTGATTCTCTATCTTTATTCTCTGATCAGTGTGTTGTTTCTTGATCTTGATTCTCTGATCAGTGTGTTGTTTCTCTATCTTTATTCTCTGATCAGTGTGTTGTTTCTCGATCTTTATTCTCTGATCAGTGTGTTGTTTCTCTATCTTTATTCTCTGATCAGTGTGTTGTTTCTCTATCTTTTTTCTCTGATCAGTGTGTTGTTTCTCTATCTTTATTCTCTGATCAGTGTGTTGTTTCTCGATCTTTATTCTCTGATCAGTGTGTTGTTTCTCTATCTTTATTCTCTGATCAGTGTGTTGTTTCTCGATCTTTATTCTCTGATCAGTGTGTTGTTTCTCTATCTTTATTCTCTGATCAGTGTGTTGTTTCTCGATCTTTATTCTCTGATCAGTGTGTTGTTTCTCGATCTTGATTCTCTGATCAGTGTGTTGTTTCTCGATCTTGATTCTCTGATCAGTGTGTTGTTTCTCAATCTTTATTCTCTGATCAGTGTGTTATTTCTCGATCTTTATTCTCTGATCAGTGTGTTGTTTCTCTATCTTTATTCTCTGATCAGTGTGTTGTTTCTCTATCTTTATTCTCTGATCAGTGTGTTGTTTCTCTATCTTTATTCTCTGATCAGTGTGTTGTTTCTCTATCTTTATTCTCTGATCATTGTGTTGTTTCTCGATCTTTATTCTTTGATCAGTGTGTTGTTTCTCGATCTTTATTCTCTGATCAGTGTGTTGTTTCTCTATGTTTATTCTCTGATCATTGTGTTGTTTCTCGATCTTTATTCTCTGATCAGTGTGTTGTTTCTCGATCTTGATTCTCTGATCAGTCTGTTGTTTCTCGATCTTTATTCGCAGAGCAGTGTGTTGTTTCTCTATCTTTATTCTCTGATCAGTGTGTTGTTTCTCGATCTTTATTCTCTGATCAGTGTGTTGTTTCTCTATCTTTATTCGCTGATCAGTGTGTTGTTTCTCTATCTTTATTTTTCTGATCAGTGTGTTGTTTCTCTATCTTTATTGTCTGGTCAGTGTGTTATTTCTCTATCTTTATTCTCTGATCAGTGTGTTGTTTCTCTATCTTTATTCTCTGATCAGTGTGTTGTTTCTCGATCTTTATTCTCTGATCAGTGTGTTGTTTCTCTATCTTTATTCTCTGATCAGTGTGTTGTTTCTCTAACTTTATTCTCTGATCAGTGTGTTATTTCTCGATCTTTATTCTCTGATCAGTGTATTGTTTCTATATCATTATTCTCTGATCAGTGTGTTGTTTCTCTATCTTTATTCTCTGATCAGTGTGTTGTTTCTTGATCTTGATTCTCTGATCAGTGTGTTGTTTCTCTATCTTTATTCTCTGATCAGTGAGTTGTTTCTCGATCTTTTTTCTGTGATCAGTGTGTTGTTTCTCTATCTTTATTCTCTGATCAGTGTGTTGTTTCTCTATCTTTATTCTCTGATCAGTGTGTTGTTTCTCGATCTTTATTCTCTGAGCAGTTTGTTGCTGCTCGATCTTTATTCTCTGATCAGTGTGTTGTTTCTCGATCTTTATTCTCTGATCAGTGTGTTGTTTCTCGATCTTGATTCTCTGATCAGTCTGTTGTTTCTCGATCTTTATTCGCAGAGCAGTGTGTTGTTTCTCTATCTTTATTCTCTGATCAGTGTGTTGTTTCTCGATCTTTATTCTCTGATCAGTGTGTTGTTTCTCTATCTTTATTCGCTGATCAGTGTGTTGTTTCTCTATCTTTATTCTCTGATCAGTGTGTTGTTTCTCTATCTTTATTCTCTGGTCAGTGTGTTATTTCTCTATCTTTATTCTCTGATCAGTGTGTTGTTTCTCTATCTTTATTCTCTGATCAGTGTGTTGTTTCTCGATCTTTATTCTCTGATCAGTGTGTTGTTTCTCTATCTTTATTCTCTGATCAGTGTGTTGTTTCTCTAACTTTATTCTCTGATCAGTGTGTTATTTCTCGATCTTTATTCTCTGATCAGTGTATTGTTTCTATATCATTATTCTCTGATCAGTGTGTTGTTTCTCTATCTTTATTCTCTGATCAGTGTGTTGTTTCTTGATCTTGATTCTCTGATCAGTGTGTTGTTTCTCTATCTTTATTCTCTGATCAGTGAGTTGTTTCTCGATCTTTTTTCTGTGATCAGTGTGTTGTTTCTCTATCTTTATTCTCTGATCAGTGTGTTGTTTCTCGATCTTTATTCTCTGATCAGTGTGTTGTTTCTCTATCTTTATTCTCTGATCAGTGTGTTGTTTCTCTATCTTTATTCTCTGTTCAGTGTGTTGTTTCTCGATCTTTATTCTCTGATCAGTGTATTGTTTCTATATCATTATTCTCTGATCAGTGTGTTGATTCTCTATCTTTATTCTCTGATCAGTGTGTTGTTTCTCGATCTTTATTCTCTGATCAGTGTATTGTTTCTATATCATTATTCTCTGATCAGTGTGTTGATTCTCTATCTTTATTCTCTGATCAGTGTGTTGTTTCTTGATCTTGATTCTCTGATCAGTGTGTTGTTTCTCTATCTTTATTCTCTGATCAGTGTGTTGTTTCTCGATCTTTATTCTCTGATCAGTGTGTTGTTTCTCTATCTTTATTCTCTGATCAGTGTGTTGTTTCTCTATCTTTTTTCTCTGATCAGTGTGTTGTTTCTCTATCTTTATTCTCTGATCAGTGTGTTGTTTCTCGATCTTTATTCTCTGATCAGTGTGTTGTTTCTCTATCTTTATTCTCTGATCAGTGTGTTGTTTCTCGATCTTTATTCTCTGATCAGTGTGTTGTTTCTCTATCTTTATTCTCTGATCAGTGTGTTGTTTCTCGATCTTTATTCTCTGATCAGTGTGTTGTTTCTCGATCTTGATTCTCCGATCAGTGTGTTGTTTCTCGATCTTGATTCTCTGATCAGTGTGTTGTTTCTCAATCTTTATTCTCTGATCAGTGTGTTATTTCTCGATCTTTATTCTCTGATCAGTGTGTTGTTTCTCTATCTTTATTCTCTGATCAGTGTGTTGTTTCTCTATCTTTATTCTCTGATCAGTGTGTTGTTTCTCTATCTTTATTCTCTGATCAGTGTGTTGTTTCTCTATCTTTATTCTCTGATCATTGTGTTGTTTCTCGATCTTTATTCTCTGATCAGTGTGTTGTTTCTCGATCTTTATTCTCTGATCAGTGTGTTGTTTCTCTATGTTTATTCTCTGATCATTGTGTTGTTTCTCGATCTTTATTCTCTGATCAGTGTGTTGTTTCTCGATCTTGATTCTCTGATCAGTCTGTTGTTTCTCGATCTTTATTCGCAGAGCAGTGTGTTGTTTCTCTATCTTTATTCTCTGATCAGTGTGTTGTTTCTCGATCTTTATTCTCTGATCAGTGTGTTGTTTCTCTATCTTTATTCGCTGATCAGTGTGTTGTTTCTCTATCTTTATTTTTCTGATCAGTGTGTTGTTTCTCTATCTTTATTGTCTGGTCAGTGTGTTATTTCTCTATCTTTATTCTCTGATCAGTGTGTTGTTTCTCTATCTTTATTCTCTGATCAGTGTGTTGTTTCTCGATCTTTATTCTCTGATCAGTGTGTTGTTTCTCTATCTTTATTCTCTGATCAGTGTGTTGTTTCTCTAACTTTATTCTCTGATCAGTGTGTTATTTCTCGATCTTTATTCTCTGATCAGTGTATTGTTTCTATATCATTATTCTCTGATCAGTGTGTTGTTTCTCTATCTTTATTCTCTGATCAGTGTGTTGTTTCTTGATCTTGATTCTCTGATCAGTGTGTTGTTTCTCTATCTTTATTCTCTGATCAGTGAGTTGTTTCTCGATCTTTTTTCTGTGATCAGTGTGTTGTTTCTCTATCTTTATTCTCTGATCAGTGTGTTGTTTCTCTATCTTTATTCTCTGATCAGTGTGTTGTTTCTCGATCTTTATTCTCTGAGCAGTTTGTTGCTGCTCGATCTTTATTCTCTGATCAGTGTGTTGTTTCTCTATCTTTATTCTCTGATCAGTGTGTTGTTTCTCGATCTTTATTCTCTGATCAGTGTGTTGTTTCTCGATCTTTATTCGCAGAGCAGTGTGTTGTTTCTCGATCTTTATTCTCTGATCAGTGTGTTGTTTCTCGATCTTTATTCTCTGATCAGTGTGTTGTTTCTCGATCTTTATTCTCTGATCAATGTGTTGTTTCTCTATCTTTATTCTCTGATCAGTGTGTTGTTTCTCGATCTTTATTCTCTGATCAGTGTGTTGTTTCTCTATCTTTATTCTCTGATCAGTGTGTTGTTTCTCTATCTTTATTCTCTGATCAGTGTGTTGTTTCTCTATCTTTATTCTCTGATCAGTGTGTTGTTTCTCTATCTTTATTCTCTGATCAGTGTGTTGTTTCTCGATCTTTATTCTCTGATCAGTGTGTTGTTTCTCTATCTTTATTCTCTGATCTGTGTGTTGTTTCTCGATCTTTATTCTCTGATCAGTGTGTTGTTTCTCGATCTTTATTCTCTGATCAGTGTGTTGTTTCTCTATCTTTATTCTCTGATCAGTGTGTTGTTTCTCGATCTTTTTTCTCTGATCAGTGTGTTGTTTCTCCATCTTTATTCTCTGATCAGTGTGTTGTTTCTCGATCTTTATTCTCTGATCAGTGTATTGTTTCTATATCTTTATTCTCTGATCAGTGTGTTGTTTCTCTCTCTTTATTCTCTGATCAGTGTGTTGTTTCTCTATCTTTATTCTCTGATCAGTGTGTTGTTTCTCTATCTTTATTCTCTGATCATTGTGTTGTTTCTCGATCTTTATTCTCTGATCAGTGTGTTGTTTCTCGATCTTGATTCTCTGATCAGTCTGTTGTTTCTCGATCTTTATTCGCAGAGCAGTGTGTTGTTTCTCTATCTTTATTCTCTGATCAGTGTGTTGTTTCTCGATCTTTATTCTCTGATCAGTGTGTTGTTTCTCTATCTTTATTCGCTGATCAGTGTGTTGTTTCTCTATCTTTATTCTCTGATCAGTGTGTTGTTTCTCTATCTTTATTCTCTGGTCAGTGTGTTATTTCTCTATCTTTATTCTCTGATCAGTGTGTTGTTTCTCTATCTTTATTCTCTGATCAGTGTGTTGTTTCTCGATCTTTATTCTCTGATCAGTGTGTTGTTTCTCTATCTTTATTCTCTGATCAGTGTGTTGTTTCTCTAACTTTATTCTCTGATCAGTGTGTTATTTCTCGATCTTTATTCTCTGATCAGTGTATTGTTTCTATATCATTATTCTCTGATCAGTGTGTTGTTTCTCTATCTTTATTCTCTGATCAGTGTGTTGTTTCTTGATCTTGATTCTCTGATCAGTGTGTTGTTTCTCTATCTTTATTCTCTGATCAGTGAGTTGTTTCTCGATCTTTTTTCTGTGATCAGTGTGTTGTTTCTCTATCTTTATTCTCTGATCAGTGTGTTGTTTCTCTATCTTTATTCTCTGATCAGTGTGTTGTTTCTCGATCTTTATTCTCTGAGCAGTTTGTTGCTTCTCGATCTTTATTCTCTGATCAGTGTGTTGTTTCTCTATCTTTATTCTCTGATCAGTGTGTTGTTTCTCGATCTTTATTCTCTGATCAGTGTGTTGTTTCTCGATCTTTATTCGCAGAGCAGAGTGTTGATTCTCTATCTTTATTCTCTGATCAGTGTGTTGTTTCTCGATGTTTATTCTCTGATCAGTGTGTTGTTTCTCTATCTTTATTCTCTGATCAGTGTGTTGTTTCTCGATCTTTATTCGCAGAGCAGTGTGTTGTTTCTCTATCTTTATTCTCTGATCAGTGTGTTGTTTCTCGATCTTTATTCTCTGATCAGTGTGTTGTTTCTCTATGTTTATTCTCTGATCAGTGTGTTGTTTCTCTATCTTTATTCTCTGATCAGTGTGTTGATTCTCTATCTTTATTCTCTGATCAGTGTGTTGTTTCTCTATCTTCATTCTCTGATCAGTGTGTTGTTTCTCGATCTTTATTCTCTGATCAGTGTGTTGTTTCTCTATCTTTATTCTCTGATCAGTGTGTTGTTTCTCTATCTTTATTCTCTGATCAGTGTGTTGTTTCTCTATCTTTATTCTCTGATCAGTGTGTTGTTTCTCGATCTTTATTCTCTGATCAGTGTGTTGTTTCTCTATCTTTATTCTCTGATCAGTGTGTTGTTTCTCGATCTTTATTCTCTGATCAGTGTATTGTTTCTCGATCTTTATTCTCTGATCAGTGTGTTGTTTCTCTATCTTTATTCTCTGATCAGTGTGTTGTTTCTCGATCTTTTTTCTCTGATCAGTGTGTTGTTTCTCCATCTTTATTCTCTGATCAGTGTGTTGTTTCTCGATCTTTATTCTCTGATCAGTGTATTGTTTCTATATCTTTATTCTCTGATCAGTGTGTTGTTTCTCTCTCTTTATTCTCTGATCAGTGTGTTGTTTCTCTATCTTTATTCTCTGATCAGTGTGTTGTTTCTCTATCTTTATTCTCTGATCATTGTGTTGTTTCTCGATCTTTATTCTCTGATCAGTGTGTTGTTTCTCGATCTTGATTCTCTGATCAGTCTGTTGTTTCTCGATCTTTATTCGCAGAGCAGTGTGTTGTTTCTCTATCTTCATTCTCTGATCAGTGTGTTGTTTCTCGATCTTTATTCTCTGATCAGTGTGTTGTTTCTCTATCTTTATTCGCTGATCAGTGTGTTGTTTCTCTATCTTTATTCTCTGATCAGTGTGTTGTTTCTCTATCTTTATTCTCTGGTCAGTGTGTTATTTCTCTATCTTTATTCTCTGATCAGTGTGTTGTTTCTCTATCTTTATTCTCTGATCAGTGTGTTGTTTCTCGATCTTTATTCTCTGATCAGTGTGTTGTTTCTCTATCTTTATTCTCTGATCAGTGTGTTGTTTCTCTAACTTTATTCTCTGATCAGTGTGTTATTTCTCGATCTTTATTCTCTGATCAGTGTATTGTTTCTATATCATTATTCTCTGATCAGTGTGTTGTTTCTCTATCTTTATTCTCTGATCAGTGTGTTGTTTCTTGATCTTGATTCTCTGATCAGTGTGTTGTTTCTCTACCTTTATTCTCTGATCAGTGAGTTGTTTCTCGATCTTTTTTCTGTGATCAGTGTGTTGTTTCTCTATCTTTATTCTCTGATCAGTGTGTTGTTTCTCTATCTTTATTCTCTGATCAGTGTGTTGTTTCTCGATCTTTATTCTCTGAGCAGTTTGTTGCTTCTCGATCTTTATTTTCTGATCAGTGTGTTGTTTCTCTATCTTTATTCTCTGATCAGTGTGTTGTTTCTCGATCTTTATTCTCTGATCAGTGTGTTGTTTCTCGATCTTTATTCGCAGAGCAGAGTGTTGATTCTCTATCTTTATTCTCTGATCAGTGTGTTGTTTCTCGATGTTTATTCTCTGATCAGTGTGTTGTTTCTCTATCTTTATTCTCTGATCAGTGTGTTGTTTCTCGATCTTTATTCGCAGAGCAGTGTGTTGTTTCTCTATCTTTATTCTCTGATCAGTGTGTTGTTTCTCGATCTTTATTCTCTGATCAGTGTGTTGTTTCTCTATGTTTATTCTCTGATCAGTGTGTTGTTTCTCTATCTTTATTCTCTGATCAGTGTGTTGATTCTCTATCTTTATTCTCTGATCAGTGTGTTGTTTCTCGATCTTCATTCTCTGATCAGTGTGTTGTTTCTCGATCTTTGTTCTCTGATCAGTGTGTTGTTTCTGTATCTTTATTCTCTGATCAGTGTGTTGTTTCTCTATCTTTATTCTCTGATCAGTGTGTTGTTTCTCTATCTTTATTCTCTGATCAGTGTGTTGTTTCTCTATCTTTATTCTCTGATCAGTGTGTTGTTTCTCTATCTTTATTCTCTGATCAGTGTGTTGTTTCTCGATCTTTATTCTCTGATCAGTGTGTTGTTTCTCGATCTTTATTCGCTGATCAGTGTATTGTTTCTATATCTTTATTCTCTGATCAGTGTGTTGTTTCTTGATCTTGATTCTCTGATCAGTGTGTTGTTTCTCTATCTTTATTCTCTGATCAGTGTGTTGTTTCTCGATCTTTATTCTCTGATCAGTGTGTTGTTTCTCTATCTTTATTCTCTGATCAGTGTGTTGTTTCTCTATCTTTTTTCTCTGATCAGTGTGTTGTTTCTCTATCTTTATTCTCTGATCAGTGTGTTGTTTCTCGATCTTTATTCTCTGATCAGTGTGTTGTTTCTCTATCTTTATTCTCTGATCAGTGTGTTGTTTCTCGATCTTTATTCTCTGATCAGTGTGTTGTTTCTCTATCTTTATTCTCTGATCAGTGTGTTGTTTCTCGATCTTTATTCTCTGATCAGTGTGTTGTTTCTCGATCTTGATTCTCTGATCAGTGTGTTGTTTCTCGATCTTGATTCTCTGATCAGTGTGTTGTTTCTCAATCTTTATTCTCTGATCAGTGTGTTATTTCTCGATCTTTATTCTCTGATCAGTGTGTTGTTTCTCGATCTTTATTCTCTGATCAGTGTGTTGTTTCTCTATCTTTATTCTCTGATCAGTGTGTTGTTTCTCGATCTTTATTCTCTGATCAGCGTGTTGTTTCTTGATCTGTATTCTCTGATCAGTGTGTTGTTTCTCAATCTTTATTCTCTGATCAGTGTGTTGTTTCTCTATCTTTATTCTCTGATCAGTGTGTTGTTTCTCTATCTTTATTCTCTGATCAGTGTGTTGTTTCTCTATCTTTATTATCTGATCAGTGTGTTGTTTCTCGATCTTTATTCTCTGATCAGTGTGTTGTTTCTCTATCTTTATTCTCTGATCAGTGTGTTGTTTCTCGATCTTTATTCTCTGATCAGTGTGTTGTTTCTCGATCTTTATTCTCTGATCAGTGTGTTGTTTCTCTATCTTTATTCTCTGATCAGTGTGTTGTTTCTCGATCTTTTTTCTCTGATCAGTGTGTTGTTTCTCCATCTTTATTCTCTGATCAGTGTGTTGTTTCTCGATCTTTATTCTCTGATCAGTGTATTGTTTCTATATCTTTATTCTCTGATCAGTGTGTTGTTTCTCTCTCTTTATTCTCTGATCAGTGTGTTGTTTCTCTATCTTTATTCTCTGATCAGTGTGTTGTTTCTCTATCTTTATTCTCTGATCATTGTGTTGTTTCTCGATCTTTATTCTCTGATCAGTGTGTTGTTTCTCGATCTTGATTCTCTGATCAGTCTGTTTTTTCTCGATCTTTATTCGCAGAGCAGTGTGTTGTTTCTCTATCTTTATTCTCTGATCAGTGTGTTGTTTCTCGATCTTTATTCTCTGATCAGTGTGTTGTTTCTCTATCTTTATTCGCTGATCAGTGTGTTGTTTCTCTATCTTTATTCTCTGATCAGTGTGTTGTTTCTCTATCTTTATTCTCTGGTCAGTGTGTTATTTCTCTATCTTTATTCTCTGATCAGTGTGTTGTTTCTCTATCTTTATTCTCTGATCAGTGTGTTGTTTCTCGATCTTTATTCTCTGATCAGTGTGTTGTTTCTCTATCTTTATTCTCTGATCAGTGTGTTGTTTCTCTAACTTTATTCTCTGATCAGTGTGTTATTTCTCGATCTTTATTCTCTGATCAGTGTATTGTTTCTATATCATTATTCTCTGATCAGTGTGTTGTTTCTCTATCTTTATTCTCTGATCAGTGTGTTGTTTCTTGATCTTGATTCTCTGATCAGTGTGTTGTTTCTCTATCTTTATTCTCTGATCAGTGAGTTGTTTCTCGATCTTTTTTCTGTGATCAGTGTGTTGTTTCTCTATCTTTATTCTCTGATCAGTGTGTTGTTTCTCTATCTTTATTCTCTGATCAGTGTGTTGTTTCTCGATCTTTATTCTCTGAGCAGTTTGTTGCTTCTCGATCTTTATTCTCTGATCAGTGTGTTGTTTCTCTATCTTTATTCTCTGATCAGTGTGTTGTTTCTCGATCTTTATTCTCTGATCAGTGTGTTGTTTCTCGATCTTTATTCGCAGAGCAGAGTGTTGATTCTCTATCTTTATTCTCTGATCAGTGTGTTGTTTCTCGATGTTTATTCTCTGATCAGTGTGTTGTTTCTCTATCTTTATTCTCTGATCAGTGTGTTGTTTCTCGATCTTTATTCGCAGAGCAGTGTGTTGTTTCTCTATCTTTATTCTCTGATCAGTGTGTTGTTTCTCGATCTTTATTCTCTGATCAGTGTGTTGTTTCTCTATGTTTATTCTCTGATCAGTGTGTTGTTTCTCTATCTTTATTCTCTGATCAGTGTGTTGATTCTCTATCTTTATTCTCTGATCAGTGTGTTGTTTCTCTATCTTCATTCTCTGATCAGTGTGTTGTTTCTCGATCTTTGTTCTCTGATCAGTGTGTTGTTTCTGTATCTTTATTCTCTGATCAGTGTGTTGTTTCTCTATCTTTATTCTCTGATCAGTGTGTTGTTTCTCTATCTTTATTCTCTGATCAGTGTGTTGTTTCTCTATCTTTATTCTCTGATCAGTGTGTTGTTTCTCTATCTTTATTCTCTGATCAGTGTGTTGTTTCTCGATCTTTATTCTCTGATCAGTGTGTTGTTTCTCGATCTTTATTCTCTGATCAGTGTATTGTTTCTATATCTTTATTCTCTGATCAGTGTGTTGTTTCTTGATCTTGATTCTCTGATCAGTGTGTTGTTTCTCTATCTTTATTCTCTGATCAGTGTGTTGTTTCTCGATCTTTATTCTCTGATCAGTGTGTTGTTTCTCTATCTTTATTCTCTGATCAGTGTGTTGTTTCTCTATCTTTTTTCTCTGATCAGTGTGTTGTTTCTCTATCTTTATTCTCTGATCAGTGTGTTGTTTCTCGATCTTTATTCTCTGATCAGTGTGTTGTTTCTCTATCTTTATTCTCTGATCAGTGTGTTGTTTCTCGATCTTTATTCTCTGATCAGTGTGTTGTTTCTCTATCTTTATTCTCTGATCAGTGTGTTGTTTCTCGATCTTTATTCTCTGATCAGTGTGTTGTTTCTCGATCTTGATTCTCTGATCAGTGTGTTGTTTCTCGATCTTGATTCTCTGATCAGTGTGTTGTTTCTCAATCTTTATTCTCTGATCAGTGTGTTATTTCTCGATCTTTATTCTCTGATCAGTGTGTTGTTTCTCGATCTTTATTCTCTGATCAGTGTGTTGTTTCTCTATCTTTATTCTCTGATCAGTGTGTTGTTTCTCTATCTTTATTCTCTGATCAGTGTGTTGTTTCTCTATCTTTATTCTCTGATCATTGTGTTGTTTCTCGATCTTTATTCTCTGATCAGTGTGTTGTTTCTCGATCTTTATTCTCTGATCAGTGTGTTGTTTCTCGATCTTTATTCGCAGAGCAGTGTGTTGTTTCTCTGTCTTTATTCTCTGATCAGTGTGTTGTTTCTCGATCTTTATTCTCTGATCAGTGTGTTGTTTCTCTATCTTTATTCTCTGATCAGTGTGTTGTTTCTCTATCTTTATTCTCTGATCAGTGTGTTGTTTCTCGATCTTTATTCTCTGATCAGTGTGTTGTTTCTCTATCTTTATTCTCTGATCAGTGTGTTGTTTCTCTATCTTTATTCTCTGATCAGTGTGTTGTTTCTCGATCTTTATTCTCTGATCAGTGTATTGTTTCTATATCATTATTCTCTGATCAGTGTGTTGATTCTCTATCTTTATTCTCTGATCAGTGTGTTGTTTCTTGATCTTGATTCGCTGATCAGTGTGTTGTTTCTCTATCTTTATTCTCTGATCAGTGTGTTGTTTCTCGATCTTTATTCTCTGATCAGTGTGTTGTTTCTCTATCTTTATTCTCTGATCAGTGTGTTGTTTCTCTATCTTTATTCTCTGATCAGTGTGTTGTTTCTCTATCTTTAATCTCTGATCAGTGTGTTGTTTCTCGATCTTTATTCTCTGATCAGCGTGTTGTTTCTTGATCTGTATTCTCTGATCAGTGTGTTGTTTCTCGATCTTTATTCTCTGATCAGTGTGTTGTTTCTCTATCTTTATTCTCTGATCAGTGTGTTGTTTCTCGATCTTTATTCTCTGATTATTGTGTTGTTTCTCAATCTTTATTCTCTGATCAGTGTGTTGTTTCTCGATCTTTATTCTCTGATCAGTGTGTTGTTTCTCTATCTTTATTCTCTGATCAGTGTGTTGTTTCTCTATCTTTATTCTCTGATCAGTGTGTTGTTTCTCGATCTTTATTCTCTGATCAGTGTGTTGTTTCTCTATCTTTATTCTCTGATCAGTGTGTTGTTTCTCTATCTTTATTCTCTGATCAGTGTGTTGTTTCTCGATCTTGATTCTCAGATCAGTGTGTTGTTTCTCGATCTTTATTCTCTGATCAGTGTGTTGTTTCTCGATCTTGATTCTCAGATCAGTGTGTTGTTTCTCGATCTTTATTCTCTGATCAGTGTGTTGTTTCTCAATCTTTATTCTCTGATCAGTGTGTTGTTTCTCGATCTTTATTCTCTGATCAGTGTGTTGTTTCTCGATCTTGATTCTCTGATCAGTGTGTTGTTTCTCTATCTTTATTCGCAGAGCAGTGTGTTGTTTCTCTATCTTTATTCTCTGATCAGTGTGTTGTTTCTCGATCTTTATTCTCTGATCAGTGTGTTGTTTCTCTATCTTTATTCGCTGATCAGTGTGTTGTTTCTCTATCTTTATTCTCTGATCAGTGTGTTGTTTCTCTGTCTTTATTCTCTGGTCAGTGTGTTATTTCTCTATCTTTATTCTCTGATCAGTGTGTTGTTTCTCTATCTTTATTCTCTGATCAGTGTGTTGTTTCTCGATCTTTATTCTCTGATCAGCGTGTTGTTTCTTGATCTGTATTCTCTGATCAGTGTGTTGTTTCTCGATCTTTATTCTCTGATCAGTGTGTTGTTTCTCTATCTTTATTCTCTGATCAGTGTGTTGTTTCTCGATCTTTATTCTCTGATCATTGTGTTGTTTCTCAATCTTTATTCTCTGATCAGTGTGTTGTTTCTCGATCTTTATTCTCTGATCAGTGTGTTGTTTCTCTATCTTTATTCTCTGATCAGTGTGTTGTTTCTCTATCTTTATTCTCTGATCAGTGTGTTGTTTCTCGATCTTTATTCTCTGATCAGTGTGTTGTTTCTCTATCTTTATTCTCTGATCAGTGTGTTGTTTCTCTATCTTTATTCTCTGATCAGTGTGTTGTTTCTCTATCTTTATTCTCTGATCAGTGTGTTGTTTCTCGATCTTTATTCTCTGATCAGTGTGTTGTTTCTCGATCTTGATTCTCAGATCAGTGTGTTGTTTCTCGATCTTTATTCTCTGATCAGTGTGTTGTTTCTCAATCTTTATTCTCTGATCAGTGTGTAGTTTCTCGATCTTTTTTCTCTGATCAGTGTGTTGTTCCTCCATCTTTATTCTCTGATCAGTGTGTTGTTTCTCGATCTTTATTCTCTGATCAGTGTATTGTTTCTATATCTTTATTCTCTGATCAGTGTGTTGTTTCTCTCTCTTTATTCTCTGATCAGTGTGTTGTTTCTCTATCTTTATTCTCTGATCAGTGTGTTGTTTCTCTATCTTTATTCTCTGATCATTGTGTTGTTTCTCGATCTTTATTCTCTGATCAGTGTGTTGTTTCTCGATCTTGATTCTCTGATCAGTCTGTTGTTTCTCGATCTTTATTCGCAGAGCAGTGTGTTGTTTCTCTATCTTTATTCTCTGATCAGTGTGTTGTTTCTCGATCTTTATTCTCTGATCAGTGTGTTGTTTCTCTATCTTTATTCGCTGATCACTGTGTTGTTTCTCTATCTTTATTCTCTGATCAGTGTGTTGTTTCTCTGTCTTTATTCTCTGGTCAGTGTGTTATTTCTCTATCTTTATTCTCTGATCAGTGTGTTGTTTCTCTATCTTTATTCTCTGATCAGTGTGTTGTTTCTCGATCTTTATTCTCTGATCAGCGTGTTGTTTCTTGATCTGTATTCTCTGATCAGTGTGTTGTTTCTCGATCTTTATTCTCTGATCAGTGTGTTGTTTCTCTATCTTTTTTCTCTGATCAGTGTGTTGTTTCTCGATCTTTATTCTCTGATCATTGTGTTGTTTCTCAATCTTTATTCTCTGATCAGTGTGTTGTTTCTCGATCTTTATTCTCTGATCAGTGTGTTGTTTCTCTATCTTTATTCTCTGATCAGTGTGTTGTTTCTCTATCTTTATTCTCTGATCAGTGTGTTGTTTCTCGATCTTTATTCTCTGATCAGTGTGTTGTTTCTCTATGTTTATTCTCTGATCAGTGTGTTGTTTCTCTATCTTTATTCTCTGATCAGTGTGTTGTTTCTCTATCTTTATTTTCTGATCAGTGTGTTGTTTCTCGATCTTTATTCTCTGATCAGTGTGTTGTTTCTCGATCTTGATTCTCAGATCAGTGTGTTGTTTCTCGATCTTTATTCTCTGATCAGTGTGTTGTTTCTCAATCTTTATTCTCTGATCAGTGTGTAGTTTCTCGATCTTTATTCTCTGATCAGTGTGTTGTTTCTCGATCTTTATTCTCTGATCAGTGTGTTCTTTCTCGATCTTTATTCGCAGAGCAGTGTGTTGTTTCTCGATCTTTATTCTCTGATCAGTGTGTTGTTTCTCGATCTTTATTCTCTGATCAGTGTGTTGTTTCTCGATCTTTATTCTCTGATCAATGTGTTGTTTCTCTATCTTTATTCTCTGATCAGTGTGTTGTTTCTCGATCTTTATTCTCTGATCAGTGTGTTGTTTCTCTATCTTTATTCTCTGATCAGTGTGTTATTTCTCTATCTTTATTCTCTGATCAGTGTGTTGTTTCTCTATCTTTATTCTCTGATCAGTGTGTTGTTTCTCTATCTTTATTCTCTGATCAGTGTGTTGTTTCTCGATCTTTATTCTCTGATCAGTGTGTTGTTTCTCTATCTTTATTCTCTGATCAGTGTGTTGTTTCTCTATCTTTATTCTCTGATCAGTGTGTTGTTTCTCGATCTTTTTTCTCTGATCAGTGTGTTGTTCCTCCATCTTTATTCTCTGATCAGTGTGTTGTTTCTCGATCTTTATTCTCTGATCAGTGTATTGTTTCTATATCTTTATTCTCTGATCAGTGTGTTGTTTCTCTCTCTTTATTCTCTGATCAGTGTGTTGTTTCTCTATCTTTATTCTCTGATCAGTGTGTTGTTTCTCTATCTTTATTCTCTGATCATTGTGTTGTTTCTCGATCTTTATTCTCTGATCAGTGTGTTGTTTCTCGATCTTGATTCTCTGATCAGTCTGTTGTTTCTCGATCTTTATTCGCAGAGCAGTGTGTTGTTTCTCTATCTTTATTCTCTGATCAGTGTGTTGTTTCTCGATCTTTATTCTCTGATCAGTGTGTTGTTTCTCTATCTTTATTCGCTGATCAGTGTGTTGTTTCTCTATCTTTATTCTCTGATCAGTGTGTTGTTTCTCTGTCTTTATTCTCTGGTCAGTGTGTTATTTCTCTATCTTTATTCTCTGATCAGTGTGTTGTTTCTCGATCTTGATTCTCAGATCAGTGTGTTGTTTCTCGATCTTTATTCTCTGATCAGTGTGTTGTTTCTCAATCTTTATTCTCTGATCAGTGTGTAGTTTCTCGATCTTTATTCTCTGATCAGTGTGTTGTTTCTCGATCTTTATTCTCTGATCAGTGTGTTCTTTCTCGATCTTTATTCTCTGATCAGTGTGTTGTTTCTCTATCTTTATTCTCTGATCAGTGTGTTGTTTCTCTATCTTTATTCTCTGATCAGTGTGTTGTTTCTCGATCTTTATTCTCTGATCAGTGTATTGTTTCTATATCATTATTCTCTGATCAGTGTGTTGTTTCTCTAACTTTATTCTCTGATCAGTGTGTTGTTTCTTGATCTTGATTCTCTGATCAGTGTGTTGTTTCTCTATCTTTATTCTCTGATCAGTGAGTTGTTTCTCGATCTTTTTTCTGTGATCAGTGTGTTGTTTCTCTATCTTTATTCTCTGGTCAGTGTGTTATTACTCTATCTTTATTCTCTGATCAGTGTGTTGTTTCTCTAGCTTTATTCTCTGATCAGTGTGTTGTTTCTCGATCTTTATTCTCTGATCAGTGTGTTGTTTCTCTATCTTTATTCTCTGATCAGTGTGTTGTTTCTCTAACTTTATTCTCTGATCAGTGTGTTATTTCTCGATCTTTATTCTCTGATCAGTGTATTGTTTCTATATCATTATTCTCTGATCAGTGTGTTGTTTCTCTATCTTTATTCTCTGATCAGTGTGTTGTTTCTTGATCTTGATTCTCTGATCAGTGTGTTGTTTCTCTATCTTTATTCTCTGATCAGTGAGTTGTTTCTCGATCTTTTTTCTGTGATCAGTGTGTTGTTTCTCTATCTTTATTCTCTGATCAGTGTGTTGTTTCTCTATCTTTATTCTCTGATCAGTGTGTTGTTTCTCCATCTTTATTCTCTGAGCAGTTTGTTGCTTCTCGATCTTTATTCTCTGATCAGTGTGTTGTTTCTCGATCTTTATTCGCAGAGCAGAGTGTTGATTCTCTATCTTTATTCTCTGATCAGTGTGTTGTTTCTCGATGTTTATTCTCTGATCAGTGTGTTGTTTCTCTATCTTTATTCTCTGATCAGTGTGTTGTTTCTCGATCTTTATTCGCAGAGCAGTGTGTTGTTTCTCTATCTTTATTCTCTGATCAGTGTGTTGTTTCTCGATCTTTATTCTCTGATCAGTGTGTTGTTTCTCTATGTTTATTCTCTGATCAGTGTGTTGTTTCTCTATCTTTATTCTCTGATCAGTGTGTTGATTCTCTATCTTTATTCTCTGATCAGTGTGTTGTTTCTCTATCTTCATTCTCTGATCAGTGTGTTGTTTCTCGATCTTTGTTCTCTGATCAGTGTGTTGTTTCTGTATCTTTATTCTCTGATCAGTGTGTTGTTTCTCTATCTTTATTCTCTGATCAGTGTGTTGTTTCTCTATCTTTATTCTCTGATCAGTGTGTTGTTTCTCTATCTTTATTCTCTGATCAGTGTGTTGTTTCTCTATCTTTATTCTCTGATCAGTGTGTTGTTTCTCGATCTTTATTCTCTGATCAGTGTGTTGTTTCTCGATCTTTATTCTCTGATCAGTGTATTGTTTCTATATCTTTATTCTCTGATCAGTGTGTTGTTTCTTGATCTTGATTCTCTGATCAGTGTGTTGTTTCTCTATCTTTATTCTCTGATCAGTGTGTTGTTTCTCGATCTTTATTCTCTGATCAGTGTGTTGTTTCTCTATCTTTATTCTCTGATCAGTGTGTTGTTTCTCTATCTTTTTTCTCTGATCAGTGTGTTGTTTCTCTATCTTTATTCTCTGATCAGTGTGTTGTTTCTCGATCTTTATTCTCTGATCAGTGTGTTGTTTCTCGATCTTTATTCTCTGATCAGTGTGTTGTTTCTCTATCTTTATTCTCTGATCAGTGTGTTGTTTCTCGATCTTTATTCTCTGATCAGTGTGTTGTTTCTCGATCTTGATTCTCTGATCAGTGTGTTGTTTCTCGATCTTGATTCTCTGATCAGTGTGTTGTTTCTCAATCTTTATTCTCTGATCAGTGTGTTATTTCTCGATCTTTATTCTCTGATCAGTGTGTTGTTTCTCGATCTTTATTCTCTGATCAGTGTGTTGTTTCTCTATCTTTATTCTCTGATCAGTGTGTTGTTTCTCTATCTTTATTCTCTGATCAGTGTGTTGTTTCTCTATCTTTATTCTCTGATCATTGTGTTGTTTCTCGATCTTTATTCTCTGATCAGTGTGTTGTTTCTCGATCTTTATTCTCTGATCAGTGTGTTGTTTCTCGATCTTTATTCGCAGAGCAGTGTGTTGTTTCTCTGTCTTTATTCTCTGATCAGTGTGTTGTTTCTCGATCTTTATTCTCTGATCAGTGTGTTGTTTCTCTATCTTTATTCTCTGATCAGTGTGTTGTTTCTCTATCTTTATTCTCTGATCAGTGTGTTGTTTCTCGATCTTTATTCTCTGATCAGTGTATTGTTTCTATATCATTATTCTCTGATCAGTGTGTTGATTCTCTATCTTTATTCTCTGATCAGTGTGTTGTTTCTTGACCTTGATTCGCTGATCAGTGTGTTGTTTCTCTATCTTTATTCTCTGATCAGTGTGTTGTTTCTCGATCTTTATTCTCTGATCAGTGTGTTGTTTCTCTATCTTTATTCTCTGATCAGTGTGTTGTTTCTCTATCTTTATTCTCTGATCAGTGTGTTGTTTCTCTATCTTTAATCTCTGATCAGTGTGTTGTTTCTCGATCTTTATTCTCTGATCAGTGTGTTGTTTCTTGATCTGTATTCTCTGATCAGTGTGTTGTTTCTCGATCTTTATTCTCTGATCAGTGTGTTGTTTCTCTATCTTTATTCTCTGATCAGTGTGTTGTTTCTCGATCTTTATTCTCTGATCATTGTGTTGTTTCTCAATCTTTATTCTCTGATCAGTGTGTTATTTCTCTATCTTTATTCTCTGATCAGTGTGTTGTTTCTCTATCTTTATTCTCTGATCAGTGTGTTGTTTCTCTATCTTTATTCTCTGATCAGTGTGTTGTTTCTCGATCTTTATTCTCTGATCAGTGTGTTGTTTCTCTATCTTTATTCTCTGATCAGTGTGTTGTTTCTCTATCTTTATTCTCTGATCAGTGTGTTGTTTCTCTATCTTTATTCTCTGATCAGTGTGTTGTTTCTCGATCTTTATTCTCTGATCAGTGTGTTGTTTCTCGATCTTGATTCTCAGATCAGTGTGTTGTTTCTCGATCTTTATTCTCTGATCAGTGTGTTGTTTCTCAATCTTTATTCTCTGATCAGTGTGTAGTTTCTCGATCTTTATTCTCTGATCAGTGTGTTGTTTCTCGATCTTTATTCTCTGATCAGTGTGTTCTTTCTCGATCTTTATTCGCAGAGCAGTGTGTTGTTTCTCGATCTTTATTCTCTGATCAGTGTGTTGTTTCTCGATCTTTATTCTCTGATCAGTGTGTTGTTTCTCGATCTTTATTCTCTGATCAATGTGTTGTTTCTCGATCTTTATTCTCTGATCAGTGTGTTGTTTCTCGATCTTTATTCTCTGATCAGTGTGTTGTTTCTCGATCTTTATTCTCTGATCAGTGTATTGTTTCTATATCTTTATTCTCTGATCAGTGTGTTGTTTCTTGATCTTGATTCTCTGATCAGTGTGTTGTTTCTCTATCTTTATTCTCTGATCAGTGTGTTGTTTCTCGATCTTTATTCTCTGATCAGTGTGTTGTTTCTCTATCTTTATTCTCTGATCAGTGTGTTGTTTCTCTATCTTTTTTCTCTGATCAGTGTGTTGTTTCTCTATCTTTATTCTCTGATCAGTGTGTTGTTTCTCGATCTTTATTCTCTGATCAGTGTGTTGTTTCTCGATCTTTATTCTCTGATCAGTGTGTTGTTTCTCTATCTTTATTCTCTGATCAGTGTGTTGTTTCTCGATCTTTATTCTCTGATCAGTGTGTTGTTTCTCGATCTTGATTCTCTGATCAGTGTGTTGTTTCTCGATCTTGATTCTCTGATCAGTGTGTTGTTTCTCAATCTTTAATCTCTGATCAGTGTGTTATTTCTCGATCTTTATTCTCTGATCAGTGTGTTGTTTCTCGATCTTTATTCTCTGATCAGTGTGTTGTTTCTCTATCTTTATTCTCTGATCAGTGTGTTGTTTCTCTATCTTTCTTCTCTGATCAGTGTGTTGTTTCTCTATCTTTATTCTCTGATCATTGTGTTGTTTCTCGATCTTTATTCTCTGATCAGTGTGTTGTTTCTCGATCTTTATTCTCTGATCAGTGTGTTGTTTCTCGATCTTTATTCGCAGAGCAGTGTGTTGTTTCTCTGTCTTTATTCTCTGATCAGTGTGTTGTTTCTCGATCTTTATTCTCTGATCAGTGTGTTGTTTCTCGATCTTTATTCTCTGATCAGTGTGTTGTTTCTCTATCTTTATTCTCTGATCAGTGTGTTGTTTCTCGATCTTTATTCTCTGATCAGTGTATTGTTTCTATATCATTATTCTCTGATCAGTGTGTTGATTCTCTATCTTTATTCTCTGATCAGTGTGTTGTTTCTTGACCTTGATTCGCTGATCAGTGTGTTGTTTCTCTATCTTTATTCTCTGATCAGTGTGTTGTTTCTCGATCTTTATTCTCTGATCAGTGTGTTGTTTCTCTATCTTTATTCTCTGATCAGTGTGTTGTTTCTCTATCTTTATTCTCTGATCAGTGTGTTGTTTCTCTATCTTTAATCTCTGATCAGTGTGTTGTTTCTCGATCTTTATTCTCTGATCAGTGTGTTGTTTCTTGATCTGTATTCTCTGATCAGTGTGTTGTTTCTCGATCTTTATTCTCTGATCAGTGTGTTGTTTCTCTATCTTTATTCTCTGATCAGTGTGTTGTTTCTCGATCTTTATTCTCTGATCATTGTGTTGTTTCTCAATCTTTATTCTCTGATCAGTGTGTTATTTCTCTATCTTTATTCTCTGATCAGTGTGTTGTTTCTCTATCTTTATTCTCTGATCAGTGTGTTGTTTCTCTATCTTTATTCTCTGATCAGTGTGTTGTTTCTCGATCTTTATTCTCTGATCAGTGTGTTGTTTCTCTATCTTTATTCTCTGATCAGTGTGTTGTTTCTCTATCTTTATTCTCTGATCAGTGTGTTGTTTCTCTATCTTTATTCTCTGATCAGTGTGTTGTTTCTCGATCTTTATTCTCTGATCAGTGTGTTGTTTCTCGATCTTGATTCTCAGATCAGTGTGTTGTTTCTCGATCTTTATTCTCTGATCAGTGTGTTGTTTCTCAATCTTTATTCTCTGATCAGTGTGTAGTTTCTCGATCTTTATTCTCTGATCAGTGTGTTGTTTCTCGATCTTTATTCTCTGATCAGTGTGTTCTTTCTCGATCTTTATTCGCAGAGCAGTGTGTTGTTTCTCGATCTTTATTCTCTGATCAGTGTGTTGTTTCTCGATCTTTATTCTCTGATCAGTGTGTTGTTTCTCGATCTTTATTCTCTGATCAATGTGTTGTTTCTCGATCTTTATTCTCTGATCAGTGTGTTGTTTCTCGATCTTTATTCTCTGATCAGTGTGTTGTTTCTCTATCTTTATTCTCTGATCAGTGTGTTGTTTCTCTATCTTTATTCTCTGATCAGTGTGTTGTTTCTCTATCTTTATTCTCTGATCAGTGTGTTGTTTCTCTATCTTTATTCTCTGATCAGTGTGTTGTTTCTCGATCTTTATTCTCTGATCAGTGTGTTGTTTCTCTATCTTTATTCTCTGATCAGTGTGTTGTTTCTCTATCTTTATTCTCTGATCAGTGTGTTGTTTCTCGATCTTTTTTCTCTGATCAGTGTGTTGTTTCTCCATCTTTATTCTCTGATCAGTGTGTTGATTCTCTATCTTTATTCTCTGATCAGTGTGTTGTTTCTCTATCTTCATTCTCTGATCAGTGTGTTGTTTCTCGATCTTTGTTCTCTGATCAGTGTGTTGTTTCTGTATCTTTATTCTCTGATCAGTGTGTTGTTTCTCTATCTTTATTCTCTGATCAGTGTGTTGTTTCTCTATCTTTATTCTCTGATCAGTGTGTTGTTTCTCTATCTTTATTCTCTGATCAGTGTGTTGTTTCTCTATCTTTATTCTCTGATCAGTGTGTTGTTTCTCGATCTTTATTCTCTGATCAGTGTGTTGTTTCTCGATCTTTATTCTCTGATCAGTGTATTGTTTCTATATCTTTATTCTCTGATCAGTGTGTTGTTTCTTGATCTTGATTCTCTGATCAGTGTGTTGTTTCTCTATCTTTATTCTCTGATCAGTGTGTTGTTTCTCGATCTTTATTCTCTGATCAGTGTGTTGTTTCTCGATCTTTATTCTCTGATCAGTGTGTTGTTTCTCGATCTTTATTCTCTGATCAGTGTGTTGTTTCTCTATCTTTATTCTCTGATCAGTGTGTTGTTTCTCGATCTTTATTCTCTGATCAGTGTGTTGTTTCTCGATCTTGATTCTCTGATCAGTGTGTTGTTTCTCGATCTTGATTCTCTGATCAGTGTGTTGTTTCTCAATCTTTATTCTCTGATCAGTGTGTTATTTCTCGATCTTTATTCTCTGATCAGTGTGTTGTTTCTCGATCTATATTCTCTGATCAGTGTGTTGTTTCTCTATCTTTATTCTCTGATCAGTGTGTTGTTTCTCTATCTTTATTCTCTGATCAGTGTGTTGTTTCTCGATCTTTATTCTCTGATCATTGTGTTGTTTCTCGATCTTTATTCTCTGATCATTGTGTTGTTTCTCGATCTTTATTCTCTGATCAGTGTGTTGTTTCTCGATCTTTATTCGCAGAGCAGTGTGTTGTTTCTCTGTCTTTATTCTCTGATCAGTGTGTTGTTTCTCGATCTTTATTCTCTGATCAGTGTGTTGTTTCTCTATCTTTATTCTCTGATCAGTGTGTTGTTTCTCTATCTTTATTCTCTGATCAGTGTGTTGTTTCTCGATCTTTATTCTCTGATCAGTGTGTTGTTTCTCTATCTTTATTCTCTGATCAGTGTGTTGTTTCTCTATCTTTATTCTCTGATCAGTGTGTTGTTTCTCGATCTTTATTCTCTGATCAGTGTATTGTTTCTATATCATTATTCTCTGATCAGTGTGTTGTTTCTCTATCTTTATTCTCTGATCAGTGTATTGTTTCTATATCATTATTCTCTGATCAGTGTGTTGTTTCTCTATCTTTATTCTCTGATCAGTGTGTTGTTTCTCGATCTTTATTCTCTGATCAGTGTGTTGTTTCTCGATCTTGATTCTCAGATCAGTGTGTTGTTTCTCGATCTTTATTCTCTGATCAGTGTGTTGTTTCTCAATCTTTATTCTCTGATCAGTGTGTAGTTTCTCGATCTTTATTCTCTGATCAGTGTGTTGTTTCTCGATCTTTATTCTCTGATCAGTGTGTTCTTTCTCGATCTTTATTCGCAGAGCAGTGTGTTGTTTCTCGATCTTTATTCTCTGATCAGTGTGTTGTTTCTCGATCTTTATTCTCTGATCAGTGTGTTGTTTCTCGATCTTGATTCTCAGATCAGTGTGTTGTTTCTTGATCTGTATTCTCTGATCAGTGTGTTGTTTCTCGATCTTTATTCTCTGATCAGTGTGTTGTTTCTCTATCTTTATTCTCTGATCAGTGTGTTGTTTCTCGATCTTTATTCTCTGATCATTGTGTTGTTTCTCAATCTTTATTCTCTGATCAGTGTGTTATTTCTCTATCTTTATTCTCTGATCAGTGTGTTGTTTCTCTATCTTTATTCTCTGATCAGTGTGTTGTTTCTCTATCTTTATTCTCTGATCAGTGTGTTGTTTCTCGATCTTTATTCTCTGATCAGTGTGTTGTTTCTCTATCTTTATTCTCTGATCAGTGTGTTGTTTCTCTATCTTTATTCTCTGATCAGTGTGTTGTTTCTCTATCTTTATTCTCTGATCAGTGTGTTGTTTCTCGATCTTTATTCTCTGATCAGTGTGTTGTTTCTCGATCTTGATTCTCAGATCAGTGTGTTGTTTCTCGATCTTTATTCTCTGATCAGTGTGTTGTTTCTCAATCTTTATTCTCTGATCAGTGTGTAGTTTCTCGATCTTTATTCTCTGATCAGTGTGTTGTTTCTCGATCTTTATTCTCTGATCAGTGTGTTCTTTCTCGATCTTTATTCGCAGAGCAGTGTGTTGTTTCTCGATCTTTATTCTCTGATCAGTGTGTTGTTTCTCGATCTTTATTCTCTGATCAGTGTGTTGTTTCTCGATCTTTATTCTCTGATCAATGTGTTGTTTCTCGATCTTTATTCTCTGATCAGTGTGTTGTTTCTCGATCTTTATTCTCTGATCAGTGTGTTGTTTCTCGATCTTTATTCTCTGATCAGTGTATTGTTTCTATATCTTTATTCTCTGATCAGTGTGTTGTTTCTTGATCTTGATTCTCTGATCAGTGTGTTGTTTCTCTATCTTTATTCTCTGATCAGTGTGTTGTTTCTCGATCTTTATTCTCTGATCAGTGTGTTGTTTCTCTATCTTTATTCTCTGATCAGTGTGTTGTTTCTCTATCTTTTTTCTCTGATCAGTGTGTTGTTTCTCTATCTTTATTCTCTGATCAGTGTGTTGTTTCTCGATCTTTATTCTCTGATCAGTGTGTTGTTTCTCGATCTTTATTCTCTGATCAGTGTGTTGTTTCTCTATCTTTATTCTCTGATCAGTGTGTTGTTTCTCGATCTTTATTCTCTGATCAGTGTGTTGTTTCTCGATCTTGATTCTCTGATCAGTGTGTTGTTTCTCGATCTTGATTCTCTGATCAGTGTGTTGTTTCTCAATCTTTAATCTCTGATCAGTGTGTTATTTCTCGATCTTTATTCTCTGATCAGTGTGTTGTTTCTCGATCTTTATTCTCTGATCAGTGTGTTGTTTCTCTATCTTTATTCTCTGATCAGTGTGTTGTTTCTCTATCTTTCTTCTCTGATCAGTGTGTTGTTTCTCTATCTTTATTCTCTGATCATTGTGTTGTTTCTCGATCTTTATTCTCTGATCAGTGTGTTGTTTCTCGATCTTTATTCTCTGATCAGTGTGTTGTTTCTCGATCTTTATTCGCAGAGCAGTGTGTTGTTTCTCTGTCTTTATTCTCTGATCAGTGTGTTGTTTCTCGATCTTTATTCTCTGATCAGTGTGTTGTTTCTCGATCTTTATTCTCTGATCAGTGTGTTGTTTCTCTATCTTTATTCTCTGATCAGTGTGTTGTTTCTCGATCTTTATTCTCTGATCAGTGTATTGTTTCTATATCATTATTCTCTGATCAGTGTGTTGATTCTCTATCTTTATTCTCTGATCAGTGTGTTGTTTCTTGACCTTGATTCGCTGATCAGTGTGTTGTTTCTCTATCTTTATTCTCTGATCAGTGTGTTGTTTCTCGATCTTTATTCTCTGATCAGTGTGTTGTTTCTCTATCTTTATTCTCTGATCAGTGTGTTGTTTCTCTATCTTTATTCTCTGATCAGTGTGTTGTTTCTCTATCTTTAATCTCTGATCAGTGTGTTGTTTCTCGATCTTTATTCTCTGATCAGTGTGTTGTTTCTTGATCTGTATTCTCTGATCAGTGTGTTGTTTCTCGATCTTTATTCTCTGATCAGTGTGTTGTTTCTCTATCTTTATTCTCTGATCAGTGTGTTGTTTCTCGATCTTTATTCTCTGATCATTGTGTTGTTTCTCAATCTTTATTCTCTGATCAGTGTGTTATTTCTCTATCTTTATTCTCTGATCAGTGTGTTGTTTCTCTATCTTTATTCTCTGATCAGTGTGTTGTTTCTCTATCTTTATTCTCTGATCAGTGTGTTGTTTCTCGATCTTTATTCTCTGATCAGTGTGTTGTTTCTCTATCTTTATTCTCTGATCAGTGTGTTGTTTCTCTATCTTTATTCTCTGATCAGTGTGTTGTTTCTCTATCTTTATTCTCTGATCAGTGTGTTGTTTCTCGATCTTTATTCTCTGATCAGTGTGTTGTTTCTCGATCTTGATTCTCAGATCAGTGTGTTGTTTCTCGATCTTTATTCTCTGATCAGTGTGTTGTTTCTCAATCTTTATTCTCTGATCAGTGTGTAGTTTCTCGATCTTTATTCTCTGATCAGTGTGTTGTTTCTCGATCTTTATTCTCTGATCAGTGTGTTCTTTCTCGATCTTTATTCGCAGAGCAGTGTGTTGTTTCTCGATCTTTATTCTCTGATCAGTGTGTTGTTTCTCGATCTTTATTCTCTGATCAGTGTGTTGTTTCTCGATCTTTATTCTCTGATCAATGTGTTGTTTCTCGATCTTTATTCTCTGATCAGTGTGTTGTTTCTCGATCTTTATTCTCTGATCAGTGTGTTGTTTCTCTATCTTTATTCTCTGATCAGTGTGTTGTTTCTCTATCTTTATTCTCTGATCAGTGTGTTGTTTCTCTATCTTTATTCTCTGATCAGTGTGTTGTTTCTCTATCTTTATTCTCTGATCAGTGTGTTGTTTCTCGATCTTTATTCTCTGATCAGTGTGTTGTTTCTCTATCTTTATTCTCTGATCAGTGTGTTGTTTCTCTATCTTTATTCTCTGATCAGTGTGTTGTTTCTCGATCTTTTTTCTCTGATCAGTGTGTTGTTTCTCCATCTTTATTCTCTGATCAGTGTGTTGATTCTCTATCTTTATTCTCTGATCAGTGTGTTGTTTCTCTATCTTCATTCTCTGATCAGTGTGTTGTTTCTCGATCTTTGTTCTCTGATCAGTGTGTTGTTTCTGTATCTTTATTCTCTGATCAGTGTGTTGTTTCTCTATCTTTATTCTCTGATCAGTGTGTTGTTTCTCTATCTTTATTCTCTGATCAGTGTGTTGTTTCTCTATCTTTATTCTCTGATCAGTGTGTTGTTTCTCTATCTTTATTCTCTGATCAGTGTGTTGTTTCTCGATCTTTATTCTCTGATCAGTGTGTTGTTTCTCGATCTTTATTCTCTGATCAGTGTATTGTTTCTATATCTTTATTCTCTGATCAGTGTGTTGTTTCTTGATCTTGATTCTCTGATCAGTGTGTTGTTTCTCTATCTTTATTCTCTGATCAGTGTGTTGTTTCTCGATCTTTATTCTCTGATCAGTGTGTTGTTTCTCGATCTTTATTCTCTGATCAGTGTGTTGTTTCTCGATCTTTATTCTCTGATCAGTGTGTTGTTTCTCTATCTTTATTCTCTGATCAGTGTGTTGTTTCTCGATCTTTATTCTCTGATCAGTGTGTTGTTTCTCGATCTTGATTCTCTGATCAGTGTGTTGTTTCTCGATCTTGATTCTCTGATCAGTGTGTTGTTTCTCAATCTTTATTCTCTGATCAGTGTGTTATTTCTCGATCTTTATTCTCTGATCAGTGTGTTGTTTCTCGATCTATATTCTCTGATCAGTGTGTTGTTTCTCTATCTTTATTCTCTGATCAGTGTGTTGTTTCTCTATCTTTATTCTCTGATCAGTGTGTTGTTTCTCGATCTTTATTCTCTGATCATTGTGTTGTTTCTCGATCTTTATTCTCTGATCATTGTGTTGTTTCTCGATCTTTATTCTCTGATCAGTGTGTTGTTTCTCGATCTTTATTCGCAGAGCAGTGTGTTGTTTCTCTGTCTTTATTCTCTGATCAGTGTGTTGTTTCTCGATCTTTATTCTCTGATCAGTGTGTTGTTTCTCTATCTTTATTCTCTGATCAGTGTGTTGTTTCTCTATCTTTATTCTCTGATCAGTGTGTTGTTTCTCGATCTTTATTCTCTGATCAGTGTGTTGTTTCTCTATCTTTATTCTCTGATCAGTGTGTTGTTTCTCTATCTTTATTCTCTGATCAGTGTGTTGTTTCTCGATCTTTATTCTCTGATCAGTGTATTGTTTCTATATCATTATTCTCTGATCAGTGTGTTGTTTCTCTATCTTTATTCTCTGATCAGTGTATTGTTTCTATATCATTATTCTCTGATCAGTGTGTTGTTTCTCTATCTTTATTCTCTGATCAGTGTGTTGTTTCTCGATCTTTATTCTCTGATCAGTGTGTTGTTTCTCGATCTTGATTCTCAGATCAGTGTGTTGTTTCTCGATCTTTATTCTCTGATCAGTGTGTTGTTTCTCAATCTTTATTCTCTGATCAGTGTGTAGTTTCTCGATCTTTATTCTCTGATCAGTGTGTTGTTTCTCGATCTTTATTCTCTGATCAGTGTGTTGTTTCTCGATCTTTATTCTCTGATCAGTGTGTTGTTTCTCTATCTTTATTCTCTGATCAGTGTGTTGTTTCTCGATCTTTATTCTCTGCTCAGTGTGTTGTTTCTCGATCTTTATTCTCTGATCAATGTGTTGTTTCTCGATCTTTATTCTCTGATCAGTGTGTTGTTTCTCGATCTTTATTCTCTGATCAGTGTGTTGTTTCTCTATCTTTATTCTCTGATCAGTGTGTTGTTTCTCTATCTTTATTCTCTGATCAGTGTGTTGTTTCTCTATCTTTATTCTCTGATCAGTGTGTTGTTTCTCTATCTTTATTCTCTGATCAGTGTGTTGTTTCTCGATCTTTATTCTCTGATCAGTGTGTTGTTTCTCTATCTTTATTCTCTGATCAGTGTGTTGTTTCTCTATCTTTATTCTCTGATCAGTGTGTTGTTTCTCGATCTTTTTTCTCTGATCAGTGTGTTGTTTCTCCATCTTTATTCTCTGATCAGTGTGTTGATTCTCTATCTTTATTCTCTGATCAGTGTGTTGTTTCTCTATCTTCATTCTCTGATCAGTGTGTTGTTTCTCGATCTTTGTTCTCTGATCAGTGTGTTGTTTCTGTATCTTTATTCTCTGATCAGTGTGTTGTTTCTCTATCTTTATTCTCTGATCAGTGTGTTGTTTCTCTATCTTTATTCTCTGATCAGTGTGTTGTTTCTCTATCTTTATTCTCTGATCAGTGTGTTGTTTCTCTATCTTTATTCTCTGATCAGTGTGTTGTTTCTCGATCTTTATTCTCTGATCAGTGTGTTGTTTCTCGATCTTTATTCTCTGATCAGTGTATTGTTTCTATATCTTTATTCTCTGATCAGTGTGTTGTTTCTTGATCTTGATTCTCTGATCAGTGTGTTGTTTCTCTATCTTTATTCTCTGATCAGTGTGTTGTTTCTCGATCTTTATTCTCTGATCAGTGTGTTGTTTCTCGATCTTTATTCTCTGATCAGTGTGTTGTTTCTCGATCTTTATTCTCTGATCAGTGTGTTGTTTCTCTATCTTTATTCTCTGATCAGTGTGTTGTTTCTCGATCTTTATTCTCTGATCAGTGTGTTGTTTCTCGATCTTGATTCTCTGATCAGTGTGTTGTTTCTCGATCTTGATTCTCTGATCAGTGTGTTGTTTCTCAATCTTTATTCTCTGATCAGTGTGTTATTTCTCGATCTTTATTCTCTGATCAGTGTGTTGTTTCTCGATCTATATTCTCTGATCAGTGTGTTGTTTCTCTATCTTTATTCTCTGATCAGTGTGTTGTTTCTCTATCTTTATTCTCTGATCAGTGTGTTGTTTCTCTATCTTTATTCTCTGATCATTGTGTTGTTTCTCGATCTTTATTCTCTGATCATTGTGTTGTTTCTCGATCTTTATTCTCTGATCAGTGTGTTGTTTCTCGATCTTTATTCGCAGAGCAGTGTGTTGTTTCTCTGTCTTTATTCTCTGATCAGTGTGTTGTTTCTCGATCTTTATTCTCTGATCAGTGTGTTGTTTCTCTATCTTTATTCTCTGATCAGTGTGTTGTTTCTCTATCTTTATTCTCTGATCAGTGTGTTGTTTCTCGATCTTTATTCTCTGATCAGTGTGTTGTTTCTCTATCTTTATTCTCTGATCAGTGTGTTGTTTCTCTATCTTTATTCTCTGATCAGTGTGTTGTTTCTCGATCTTTATTCTCTGATCAGTGTATTGTTTCTATATCATTATTCTCTGATCAGTGTGTTGATTCTCTATCTTTATTCTCTGATCAGTGTGTTGTTTCTTGATCTTGATTCGCTGATCAGTGTGTTGTTTCTCTATCTTTATTCTCTGATCAGTGTGTTGTTTCTCGATCTTTATTCTCTGATCAGTGTGTTGTTTCTCTATCTTTATTCTCTGATCAGTGTGTTGTTTCTCTATCTTTATTCTCTGATCAGTGTGTTGTTTCTCTATCTTTAATCTCTGATCAGTGTGTTGTTTCTCGATCTTTATTCTCTGATCAGTGTGTTGTTTCTTGATCTGTATTCTCTGATCAGTGTGTTGTTTCTCGATCTTTATTCTCTGATCAGTGTGTTGTTTCTCTATCTTTATTCTCTGATCAGTGTGTTGTTTCTCGATCTTTATTCTCTGATCATTGTGTTGTTTCTCAATCTTTATTCTCTGATCAGTGTGTTGTTTCTCTATCTTTATTCTCTGATCAGTGTGTTTTTTCTCTATCTTTATTCTCTGATCAGTGTGTTGTTTCTCTATCTTTATTCTCTGATCAGTGTGTAGTTTCTCGATCTTTATTCTCTGATCAGTGTGTTGTTTCTCTATCTTTATTCTCTGATCAGTGTGTTGTTTCTCTATCTTTATTCTCTGATCAGTGTGTTGTTTCTCTATCTTTATTCTCTGATCAGTGTGTTGTTTCTCGATCTTTATTCTCTGATCAGTGTGTTGTTTCTCGATCTTGATTCTCAGATCAGTGTGTTGTTTCTCGATCTTTATTCTCTGATCAGTGTGTTGTTTCTCAATCTTTATTCTCTGATCAGTGTGTAGTTTCTCGATCTTTATTCTCTGATCAGTGTGTTGTTTCTCGATCTTTATTCTCTGATCAGTGTGTTCTTTCTCGATCTTTATTCGCAGAGCAGTGTGTTGTTTCTCAATCTTTATTCTCTGATCAGTGTGTTGTTTCTCGATCTTTATTCTCTGATCAGTGTGTTGTTTCTCGATCTTTATTCTCTGATCAATGTGTTGTTTCTCGATCTTTATTCTCTGATCAGTGTGTTGTTTCTCGATCTTTATTCTCTGATCAGTGTGTTGTTTCTCTATCTTTATTCTCTGATCAGTGTGTTGTTTCTCTATCTTTATTCTCTGATCAGTGTGTTGTTTCTCTATCTTTATTCTCTGATCAGTGTGTTGTTTCTCTATCTTTATTCTCTGATCAGTGTGTTGTTTCTCGATCTTTATTCTCTGATCAGTGTGTTGTTTCTCTATCTTTATTCTCTGATCAGTGTGTTGTTTCTCTATCTTTATTCTCTGATCAGTGTGTTGTTTCTCGATCTTTTTTCTCTGATCAGTGTGTTGTTTCTCCATCTTTATTCTCTGATCAGTTTGTTGTTTCTCGATCTTTATTCTCTGATCAGTGTATTGTTTCTATATCTTTTTTCTCTGATCAGTGTGTAGTTTCTCTCTCTTTATTCTCTGATCAGTGTGTTGTTTCTCTATCTTTATTCTCTGATCAGTGTGTTGTTTCTCTATCTTTATTCTCTGATCATTGTGTTGTTTCTCGATCTTTATTCTCTGATCAGTGTGTTGTTTCTCGATCTTGATTCTCTGATCAGTCTGTTGTTTCTCGATCTTTATTCGCAGAGCAGTGTGTTGTTTCTCTATCTTTATTCTCTGATCAGTGTGTTGTTTCTCGATCTTTATTCTCTGATCAGTGTGTTGTTTCTCTATCTTTATTCGCTGATCAGTGTGTTGTTTCTCTATCTTTATTCTCTGATCAGTGTGTTGTTTCTCTGTCTTTATTCTCTGGTCAGTGTGTTATTTCTCTATCTTTATTCTCTGATCAGTGTGTTGTTTCTCTATCTTTATTCTCTGATCAGTGTGTTGTTTCTCGATCTTTATTCTCTGATCAGTGTGTTGTTTCTCTATCTTTATTCTCTGATCAGTGTGTTGTTTCTCTATCTTTATTCTCTGATCAGTGTGTTGTTTCTCGATCTTTATTCTCTGATCAGTGTATTCTTTCTATATCATTATTCTCTGATCAGTGTGTTGTTTCTCTAACTTTATTCTCTGATCAGTGTGTTGTTTCTTGATCTTGATTCTCTGATCAGTGTGTTGTTTCTCTATCTATATTCTCTGATCAGTGAGTTGTTTCTCGATCTTTTTTCTGTGATCAGTGTGTTGTTTCTCTATCTTTATTCTCTGATCAGTGTGTTGTTTCTCTATCTTTATTCTCTGATCAGTGTGTTGTTTCTCGATCTTTATTCTCTGAGCAGTTTGTTGCTTCTCGATCTTTATTCTCTGATCAGTGTGTTGTTTCTCTATCTTTATTCTCTGATCAGTGTGTTGTTTCTCGATCTTTATTCTCTGATCAGTGTGTTGTTTCTCGATCTTTATTCGCAGAGCAGAGTGTTGATTCTCTATCTTTATCCTCTGATCAGTGTGTTGTTTCTCGATCTTTATTCTCTGATCAGTGTGTTGTTTCTCTATCTTTATTCTCTGATCAGTGTGTTGTTTCTCGATCTTTATTCGCAGAGCAGTGTGTTGTTTCTCTATCTTTATTCTCTGATCAATGTGTTGTTTCTCGATCTTTATTCTCTGATCAGTGTGTTGTTTCTCTATGTTTATTCTCTGATCAGTGTGTTGTTTCTCTATCTTTATTCTCTGATCAGTGTGTTGATTCTCTATCTTTATTCTCTGATCAGTGTGTTGTTTCTCTATCTTCATTCTCTGATCAGTGTGTTGTTTCTCGATCTTTGTTCTCTGATCAGTGTGTTGTTTCTGTATCTTTGTTCTCTGATCAGTGTGTTGTTTCTCTATCTTTATTCTCTGATCAGTGTGTTGTTTCTCTATCTTTATTCTCTGATCAGTGTGTTGTTTCTCTATCTTTATTCTCTGATCAGTGTGTTGTTTCTCTATCTTTATTCTCTGATCAGTGTGTTGTTTCTCGATCTTTATTCTCTGATCAGTGTGTTGTTTCTCGATCTTTATTCTCTGATCAGTGTGTTGTTTCTCTATCTTTATTCTCTGATCAATGTGTTGTTTCTCGATCTTTATTCTCTGATCAGTGTGTTGTTTCTCTATCTTTATTCTCTGATCAGTGTGTTGTTTCTCGATCTTTATTCTCTGATCAGTGTATTGTTTCTATATCTTTATTCTCTGATCAGTGTGTTGTTTCTCTATCTTTATTCTCTGATCAGTGTGTTGTTTCTCGATCTTGATTCTCAGATCAGTGTGTTGTTTCTCGATCTTTATTCTCTGATCAGTGTGTTGTTTCTCAATCTTTTTTCTCTGATCAGTGTGTAGTTTCTCGATCTTTATTCTCTGATCAGTGTGTTGTTTCTCGATCTTTATTCTCTGATCAATGTGTTCTTTCTCGATCTTTATTCGCAGAGCAGTGTGTTGTTTCTCGATCTTTATTCTCTGATCAGTGTGTTGTTTCTCGATCTTTATTCTCTGATCAGTGTGTTGTTTCTCGATCTTTATTCTCTGATCAATGTGTTGTTTCTCTATCTTTATTCTCTGATCAGTGTGTTGTTTCTCGATCTTTATTCTCTGATCAGTGCGTTGTTTCTCTATCTTTATTCTCTGATCAGTGTGTTGTTTCTCTATCTTTATTCTCTGATCAGTGTGTTGTTTCTCTATCTTTATTCTCTGTTCAGTGTGTTGTTTCTCGATCCTTATTCTCTGATCAGTGTGTTGTTTCTCGATCTTTATTCTCTGATCAGTGTGTTGTTTCTCTATCTTTATTCTCTGATCAGTGTGTTGTTTCTCGATCTTTATTCTCTGATCAGTGTGTTGTTTCTCGATCTTTATTCTCTGATCAGTGTGTTGTTTCTCTATCTTTATTCTCTGATCAGTGTGTTGTTTCTCTATCTTTATTCTCTGATCAGTGTGTTGTTTCTCCATCTTTATTCTCTGATCAGTGTGTTGTTTCTCGATCTTTATTCTCTGATCAGTGTATTGTTTCTTTATCTTTATTCTCTGATCAGTGTGTTGTTTCTCTCTCTTTATTCTCTGATCAGTGTGTTGTTTCTCTATCTTTATTCTCTGATCAGTGTGTTGTTTCTCTATCTTTATTCTCTGATCATTGTGTTGTTTCTCGATCTTTATTCTCTGATCAGTGTGTTGTTTCTCGATCTTGATTCTCTGATCAGTGTGTTGTTTCTCGATCTTTATTCGCAGAGCAGTGTGTTGTTTCTCTATCTTTATTCTCTGATCAGTGTGTTGTTTCTCGATCTTTATTCTCTGATCAGTGTGTTGTTTCTCTATCTTTATTCGCTGATCAGTGTGTTGTTTCTCTATCTTTATTCTCTGATCAGTGTGTTGTTTCTCGATCTTTATTCTCTGATCAGTGTGTTGTTTCTCTATCTTTATTCTCTGATCAGTGTGTTGTTTCTCTATCTTTATTCTCTGATCAGTGTGTTGTTTCTCGATCTTTATTCTCTGATCAGTGTGTTGTTTCTCTATCTTTATTCTCTGATCAGTGTGTTGTTTCTCTATCTTTATTCTCTGATCAGTGTGTTGTTTCTCGATCTTTATTCTCTGATCAGTGTATTGTTTCTATATCATTATTCTCTGATCAGTGTGTTGTTTCTCTAACTTTATTCTCTGATCAGTGTGTTGTTTCTTGATCTTGATTCTCTGATCAGTGTGTTGTTTCTCTATCTTTATTCTCTGATCAGTGTGTTGTTTCTCGATCTTTTTTCTGTGATCAGTGTGTTGTTTCTCTCTCTTTATTCTCTGATCAGTGTGTTGTTTCTCTATCTTTATTCTCTGATCAGTGTGTTGTTTCTCGATCTTTATTCTCTGAGCAGTGTGTTGCTTCTCGATCTTTATTCTCTGATCAGTGTGTTGTTTCTCTATCTTTATTCTCTGATCAGTGTGTTGTTTCTCGATCTTTATTCTCTGATCAGTGTGTTGTTTCTCGATCTTTATTCGCAGAGCAGAGTGTTGTTTCTCTATCTTTATTCTCTGATCAGTGTGTTGTTTCTCGATCTTTATTCTCTGATCAGTGTGTTGTTTCTCTATCTTTATTCTCTGATCAGTGTGTTGTTTCTCGATCTTTATTCTCTGATCAGTGTGTTGTTTCTCTATCTTTATTCTCTGATCAGTGTGTTGATTCTCTATCTTTATTCTCTGATCAGTGTGTTGTTTCTCTATCTTCATTCTCTGATCAGTGTGTTGTTTCTCGATCTTTGTTCTCTGATCAGTGTGTTGTTTCTGTATCTTTATTCTCTGATCAGTGTGTTGTTTCTCTATCTTTATTCTCTGATCAGTGTGTTGTTTCTCTATCTTTATTCTCTGATCAGTGTGTTGTTTCTCTATCTTTATTCTCTGATCAGTGTGTTGTTTCTCTAACTTTATTCTCTGATCAGTGTGTTGTTTCTCGATCTTTATTCTCTGATCAGTGTGTTGTTTCTCGATCTTTATTCTCTGATCAGTGTGTTGTTTCTCTATCTTTATTCTCTGATCAATGTGTTGTTTCTCTATCTTTATTCTCTGATCAGTGTGTTGTTTTTCTATCTTTATTCTCTGATCAGTGTGTTGTTTCTCTATCTTTATTCTCTGATCAGTGTGTTGTTTCTCTATCTTTATTCTCTGATCAGTGTGTTGTTTCTCCATCTTTATTCTCTGATCAGTGTGTTGTTTCTCGATCTTTATTCTCTGATCAGTGTATTGTTTCTATATCTTTATTCTCTGATCAGTGTGTTGTTTCTCTCTCATTATTCTCTGATCAGTGTGTTGTTTCTCTATCTTTATTCTCTGATCAGTGTGTTGTTTCTCTATCTTTATTCTCTGATCATTGTGTTGTTTCTCGATCTTTATTCTCTGATCAGTGTGTTGTTTCTCGATCTTGATTCTCTGATCAGTGTGTTGTTTCTCGATCTTTATTCGCAGAGCAGTGTGTTGTTTCTCTATCTTTATTCTCTGATCAGTGTGTTGTTTCTCGATCTTTATTCTCTGATCAGTGTGTTGTTTCTCTATCTTTATTCGCTGATCAGTGTGTTGTTTCTCTATCTTTATTCTCTGATCAGTGTGTTGTTTCTCGATCTTTATTCTCTGATCAGTGTGTTGTTTCTCTATCTTTATTCTCTGATCAGTGTGTTGTTTCTCTATCTTTATTCTCTGATCAGTGTGTTGTTTCTCGATCTTTATTCTCTGATCAGTGTGTTGTTTCTCTATCTTTATTCTCTGATCAGTGTGTTGTTTCTCTATCTTTATTCTCTGATCAGTGTGTTGTTTCTCGATCTTTATTCTCTGATCAGTGTATTGTTTCTATATCATTATTCTCTGATCAGTGTGTTGTTTCTCTAACTTTATTCTCTGATCAGTGTGTTGTTTCTTGATCTTGATTCTCTGATCAGTGTGTTGTTTCTCTATCTTTATTCTCTGATCAGTGTGTTGTTTCTCGATCTTTTTTCTGTGATCAGTGTGTTGTTTCTCTCTCTTTATTCTCTGATCAGTGTGTTGTTTCTCTATCTTTATTCTCTGATCAGTGTGTTGTTTCTCGATCTTTATTCTCTGAGCAGTGTGTTGCTTCTCGATCTTTATTCTCTGATCAGTGTGTTGTTTCTCTATCTTTATTCTCTGATCAGTGTGTTGTTTCTCGATCTTTATTCTCTGATCAGTGTGTTGTTTCTCTATCTTTATTCTCTGATCAGTGTGTTGATTCTCTATCTTTATTCTCTGATCAGTATGTTGTTTCTCTATCTTCATTCTCTGATCAGTGTGTTGTTTCTCGATCTTTGTTCTCTGATCAGTGTGTTGTTTCTGTATCTTTATTCTCTGATCAGTGTGTTGTTTCTCTATCTTTATTCTCTGATCAGTGTGTTGTTTCTCTATCTTTATTCTCTGATCAGTGTGTTGTTTCTCTATCTTTATTCTCTGATCAGTGTGTTGTTTCTCTATCTTTATTCTCTGATCAGTGTGTTGTTTCTCGATCTTTATTCTCTGATCAGTGTGTTGTTTCTCGATCTTTATTCTCTGATCAGTGTGTTGTTTCTCTATCTTTATTCTCTGATCAATGTGTTGTTTCTCTATCTTTATTCTCTGATCAGTGTGTTGTTTTTCTATCTTTATTCTCTGATCAGTGTGTTGTTTTTCTATCTTTATTCTCTGATCAGTGTGTTGTTTCTCGATCTTTTTTCTCTGATCAGTGTGTTGTTTCTCCATCTTTATTCTCTGATCAGTGTGTTGTTTCTCGATCTTTATTCTCTGATCAGTGTATTGTTTCTATATCTTTATTCTCTGATCAGTGTGTTGTTTCTCTCTCTTTATTCTCTGATCAGTGTGTTGTTTCTCTATCTTTATTCTCTGATCAGTGTGTTGTTTCTCTATCTTTATTCTCTGATCATTGTGTTGTTTCTCGATCTTTATTCTCTGATCAGTGTGTTGTTTCTCGATCTTGATTCTCTGATCAGTGTGTTGTTTCTCGATCTTTATTCGCAGAGCAGTGTGTTGTTTCTCTATCTTTATTCTCTGATCAGTGTGTTGTTTCTCGATCTTTATTCTCTGATCAGTGTGTTGTTTCTCTATCTTTATTCGCTGATCAGTGTGTTGTTTCTCTATCTTTATTCTCTGATCAGTGTGTTGTTTCTCGATCTTTATTCTCTGGTCAGTATGTTATTTCTCTATCTTTATTCTCTGATCAGTGTGTTGTTTCTCTATCTTTATTCTCTGATCAGTGTGTTGTTTCTCGATCTTTATTCTCTGATCAGTGTGTTGTTTCTCTATCTTTATTCTCTGATCAGTGTGTTGTTTCTCTATCTTTATTCTCTGATCAGTGTGTTGTTTCTCGATCTTTATTCTCTGATCAGTGTATTGTTTCTATATCATTATTCTCTGATCAGTGTGTTGTTTCTCTAACTTTATTCTCTGATCAGTGTGTTGTTTCTTGATCTTGATTCTCTGATCAGTGTGTTGTTTCTCTATCTTTATTCACTGATCAGTGTGTTGTTTCTCGATCTTTTTTCTGTGATCAGTGTGTTGTTTCTCTATCTTTATTCTCTGATCAGTGTGTTGTTTCTCTATCTTTATTCTCTGATCAGTGTGTTGTTTCTCGATCTTTATTCTCTGAGCAGTGTGTTGCTTCTCGATCTTTATTCTCTGATCAGTGTGTTGTTTCTCTATCTTTATTCTCTGATCAGTGTGTTGTTTCTCGATCTTTATTCTCTGATCAGTGTGTTGTTTCTCGATCTTTATTTGCAGAGCAGAGTGTTGTTTCTCTATCTTTATACTCTGATCAGTGTGTTGTTTCTCGATCTTTATTCTCTGATCAGTGTGTTGTTTCTCTATCTTTATTCTCTGATCAGTGTGTTGTTTCTCGATCTTTATTCGCAGAGCAGTGTGTTGTTTCTCTATCTTTATTCTCTGATCAGTGTGTTGTTTCTCGATCTTTATTCTCTGATCAGTGTGTTGTTTCTCTATCTTTATTCTCTGATCAGTGTGTTGTTTCTCTATCTTTATTCTCTGATCAGTGTGTTGATTCTCTATCTTTATTCTCTGATCAGTGTGTTGTTTCTCTATCTTCATTCTCTGATCAGTGTGTTGTTTCTCGATCTTTGTTCTCTGATCAGTGTGTTGTTTCTGTATCTTTATTCTCTGATCAGTGTGTTGTTTCTCTATCTTTATTCTCTGATCAGTGTGTTGTTTCTCTATCTTTATTCTCTGATCAGTGTGTTGTTTCTCTATCTTTATTCTCTGATCAGTGTGTTGTTTCTCTATCTTTATTCTCTGATCAGTGTGTTGTTTCTCGATCTTTATTCTCTGATCAGTGTGTTGTTTCTCGATCTTTATTCTCTGATCAGTGTGTTGTTTCTCTATCTTTATTCTCTGAGCAATGTGTTGTTTCTCTATCTTTATTCTCTGATCAGTGTGTTGTTTTTCTATCTTTATTCTCTGATCAGTGTGTTGTTTCTCTATCTTTATTCTCTGATCAGTGTATTGTTTCTGTATCTTTATTCTCTGATCAGTGTGTTGTTTCTCTATCTTTATTCTCTGATCAGTGTGTTGTTTCTCTATCTTTATTCTCTGATCAGTGTGTTGTTTCTCTATCTTTATTCTCTGATCATTGTGTTGTTTCTCGATCTTTATTCTCTGATCAGTGTGTTGTTTCTCGATCTTTATTCTCTGATCAGTGTGTTGTTTCTCGAACTTTATTCGCAGAGCAGTGTGTTGTTTCTCTATCTTTATTCTCTGATCAGTGTGTTGTTTCTCGATCTTTATTCTCTGATCAGTGTGTTGTTTCTCGATCTTTATTCTCTGATCAGTGTGTTGTTTCTCTATCTTTATTCTCTGATCAGTGTGTTGTTTCTCGATCTTTATTCTCTGATCAGTGTGTTGTTTCTCAATCTTTATTCTCTGATCAGTGTGTTGTTTCTCGATCTTTATTCTCTGATCAGTGTGTTGTTTCTCTATCTTTATTCTCTGATCAGTGTGTTGTTTCTCTATCTTTATTCTCTGATCAGTGTGTTGTTTCTCTATCTTTATTCACTGATCAGTGTGTTGTTTCTCGATCTTTATTCTCTGATCAGTGTGTTGTTTCTCGATCTTTATTCTCTGATCAGTGTGTTGTTTCTCTATCTTTATTCTCTGATCAGTGTGTTGTTTCTCGATCTTTATTCTCTGATCAGTGTGTTGTTTCTCGATCTTTATTCTCTGATCAGTGTATTGTTTCTAAAACTTTATTCTCTGATCAGTGTGTTGTTTCTCTATCTTTATTCTCTGATCAGTGTGTTGTTTCTCTATCTTTATTCTCTGATCAGTGTATTGTTTCTCTATCTTTATTCTCTTATCATTGTGTTGTTTCTCGATCTTTATTCTCTGATCAGTGTGTTGTTTCTCGATCTTTATTCTCTGATCAGTGTGTTGTTTCTCGATCTTTATTCGCAGAGCAGTGTGTTGTTTCTCTATCTTTATTCTCTGATCAGTGTGTTGTTTCTCGATCTTTATTCTCTGATCAGTGTGTTGTTTCTCGATCTTGATTCTCTGATCAGTGTGTTGTTTCTCTATCTTTATTCTCTGATCAGTGTGTTGTTTCTCTATCTTTATTCTCTGATCAGTGTGTTGTTTCTCTATCTTTATTCTCTGATCAGTGTGTTGTTTCTCTATCTTTATTCTCTGATCAGTGTGTTGTTTCTCGATCTTTATTCTCTGATCAGTGTGTTGTTTCTCGATCTTTATTCTCTGATCAGTGTGTTGTTTCTCTATCTTTATTCTCTGATCAGTGTGTTGTTTCTCGATCTTTATTCTGATCAGTGTATTGTTTCTATATCATTATTCTCTGATCAGTGTGTTGTTTCTCTATCTTTATTCTCTGATCAGTGTGTTGTTTCTTGATCTTGATTCTCTGATCAGTGTGTTGTTTCTCTATCTTTATTCTCTGATCAGTGTGTTGTTTCTCGATTTTTATTCTGTGATCAGTGTGTTGTTTCTCTATCTTTATTCTCTGATCAGTGTGTTGTTTCTCTATCTTTATTCTCTGATCAGTGTGTTGTTTCTCGATCTTTATTCTCTGAGCAGTGTGTTGCTTCTCGATCTTTATTCTCTGATCAGTGTGTTGCTTCTCTATCTTTATTCTCTGATCAGTGTGTTGTTTCTCGATCTTTATTCTCTGATCAGTGTGTTGTTTCTCGATCTTTATTCTCTGATCAATGTGTTGTTTCTCTCTCTTTATTCTCTGATCAGTGTGTTGTTTCTCGATCTTTATTCTCTGATCAGTGTTTTGTTTCTCTATCTTTATTCTCTGATCAGTGTGTTGTTTCTCGATCTTTATTCGCAGAGCAGTGTGTTGTTTCTCTATATTTATTCTCTGATCAGTGTGTTGTTTCTCGATCTTTATTCTCTGATCAGTGTGTTGTTTCTCGATCTTTATTCTCTGATCAGTGTGTTATTTCTCTATCTTTATTCTCTGATCATTGTGTTGTTTCTCGATCTTTATTCTCTGATCAGTGTGTTGTTTCTCGAGCTTTATTCTCTGATCAGTGTGTTGTTTCTCGATCTTTATTCTCTGATCAGTGTGTTGTTTCTCGATCTTTATTCGCAGAGCAGTGTGTTGTTTCTCTATCTTTATTCTCTGATCAGTGTGTTGTTTCTCGATCTTTATTCTCTGATCAGTGTGTTGTTTCTCGATCTTGATTCTCTGATCAGTGTGTTGTTTCTCTATCTTTATTCTCTGATCAGTGTGTTGTTTCTCTATCTTTATTCTCTGATCAGTGTGTTATTTCTCTATCTTTATTCTCTGATCAGTGTGTTGTTTCTCTATCTTTATTCTCTGATCAGTGTGTTGTTTCTCGATCTTTATTCTCTGATCAGTGTGTTGTTTCTCTATCTTTATTCTCTGATCAGTGTGTTGTTTCTCTATCTTTATTCTCTGATCAGTGTGTTGTTTCTCGATCTTTATTCTGATCAGTGTATTGTTTCTATATCATTATTCTCTGATCAGTGTGTTGTTTCTCTATCTTTATTCTCTGATCAGTGTGTTGTTTCTTGATCTTTATTCTCTGATCAGTGTGTTGTTTCTCTATCTTTATTCTCTGATCAGTGTGTTGTTTCTCGATCTTTATTCTGTGATCAGTGTGTTGTTTCTCTATCTTTATTCTCTGATCAGTGTGTTGTTTCTCTATCTTTATTCTCTGATCAGTGTGTTGTTTCTCGATCTTTATTCTCTGAGCAGTGTGTTGCTTCTCGATCTTTATTCTCTGATCAGTGTGTTGCTTCTCTATCTTTATTCTCTGATCAGTGTGTTGTTTCTCGATCTTTATTCTCTGATCAGTGTGTTGTTTCTCGATCTTTATTCTCTGATCAATCTGTTGTTTCTCTATCTTTATTCTCTGATCAGTGTGTTGTTTCTCGATCTTTATTCTCTGATCAGTGTTTTGTTTCTCTATCTTTATTCTCTGATCAGTGTGTTGTTTCTCGATCTTTATTCGCAGAGCAGTGTGTTGTTTCTCTATCTTTCTTCTCTGATCAGTGTGTTGTTTCTCGATCTTTATTCTCTGATCAGTGTGTTGTTTCTCGATCTTTATTCTCTGATCAGTGTGTTATTTCTCTATCTTTATTCTCTGATCATTGTGTTGTTTCTCGATCTTTATTCTCTGATCAGTGTGTTGTTTCTCGATCTTTATTCTCTGATCAGTGTGTTGTTTCTCGGTCTTTATTCTCTGATTAGTGTGTTGTTTCTCGATCTTTATTCGCAGAGCAGTGTGTTGTTTCTCTATCTTTATTCTCTGATCAGTGTGTTGTTTCTCGATCTTTATTCTCTGATCAGTGTGTTGTTTCTCGATCTTTATTCTCTGATCAGTGTGTTTCTCGATCTTTATTCTCTGATCAATGTGTTGTTTCTCGAACTTTATTCTATGATCAGTGTGTTGTTTCTCTATCTTTATTCTCTGATCAGTGTGTTGTTTCTATATCTTTATTCTCTGATCAGTGTGTTGTTTCTCTATCTTTATTCTCTGATCAGTGTGTTGTTTCTCTATCTTTATTCTCTGATCAGTGTGTTGTTTCTCTATCTTTATTCTCTGATCATTGTGTTGTTTCACGATCTTTATTCTCTGATCAGTGTGTTGTTTCTCGATCTTTATTCTCTGATCAGTGTGTTGTTTCTCGATCTTTATTCGCAGAGCAGTGTGTTGTTTCTCTATCTTTATTCTCTGATCAGTGTGTTGTTTCTCGATCTTTATTCTCTGATCAGTGTGTTGTTTCTCGATCTTTATTCTCTGATCAGTGTGTTGTTTCTCTATCTTTATTATCTGATCAGTGTGTTGTTTCTCTATCTTTATTCTCTGATCAGTGTGTTGTTTCTCAATCTTTATTCTCTGATCAGTGTGTTGTTTCTCGATCTTTATTCTCTGATCAGTGTGTTGTTTCTCTATCTTTATTCTCTGATCAGTGTGTTGTTTCTCTATCTTTATTCTCTGATCAGTGTGTTGTTTCTCTATCTTTATTCACTGATCAGTGTGTTGTTTCTCGATCTTTATTCTCTGATCAGTGTGTTGTTTCTCGATCTTTCTTCTCTGATCAGTGTGTTGTTTCTCTATCTTTATTCTCTGATCAGTGTGTTGTTTCTCGATCTTTATTCTCTGATCAGTGTGTTGTTTCTCGATCTTTATTCTCTGATCAGTGTATTGTTTCTAAAACTTTATTCTCTGATCAGTGTGTTGTTTCTCTATCTTTATTCTCTGATCAGTGTGTTGTTTCTCTATCTTTATTCTCTGATCAGTGTATTGTTTCTATATCTTTATTCTCTTATCAGTGTGTTGTTTCTCGATCTTTATTCTCTGATCAGTGTGTTGTTTCTCGATCTTTATTCTCTGATCAGTGTGTTGTTTCTCGATCTTTATTCGCAGAGCAGTGTGTTGTTTCTCTATCTTTATTCTCTGATCAGTGTGTTGTTTGTCGATCTTTATTCTCTGATCAGTGGGTTGTTTCTCGATCTTGATTCTCTGATCAGTGTGTTGTTTCTCTATCTTTATTCTCTGATCAGTGTGTTGTTTCTCTATCTTTATTCTCTGATCAGTGTGTTATTTCTCTATCTTTATTCTCTGATCAGTGTGTTGTTTCTCTATCTTTATTCTCTGATCAGTGTGTTGTTTCTCGATCTTTATTCTCTGATCTGTGTGTTGTTTCTCTATCTTTATTCTCTGATCAGTGTGTTGTTTCTCTATCTTTGTTCTCTGATCAGTGTGTTGTTTCTCGATCTTTATTCTGATCAGTGTATTGTTTCTATATCATTATTCTCTGATCAGTGTGTTGTTTCTCTATCTTTATTCTCTGATCAGTGTGTTGTTTCTTGATCTTGATTCTCTGATCAGTGTGATGTTTCTCTATCTTTATTCTCTGATCAGTGTGTTGTTTCTCGATCTTTATTCTCTGATCAGTGTGTTGTTTCTCTATCTTTATTCTCTGATCAGTGTGTTGTTTCTCTATCTTTATTCTCTGATCAGTGTGTTGTTTCTCGATCTTTATTCTCTGAGCAGTGTGTTGCTTCTCGATCTTTATTCTCTGATCAGTGTGTTGCTTCTCTATCTTTATTCTCTGATCAGTGTGTTGTTTCTCGATCTTTATTCTCTGATCAGTGTGTTGTTTCTCGATCTTTATTCTCTGATCAATGTGTTGTTTCTCTATCTTTATTCTCTGATCAGTGTGTTGTTTCTCGGTCTTTATTCTCTGATCAGTGTTTTGTTTCTCTATCTTTATTCTCTGATCAGTGTGTTGTTTCTCGATCTTTATTCGCAGAGCAGTGTGTTGTTTCTCTATCTTTATTCTCTGATCAGTGTGTTGTTTCTCGATCTTTATTCTCTGATCAGTGTGTTGTTTCTCGATCTTTATTCTCTGATCAGTGTGTTATTTCTCTATCTTTATTCTCTGATCATTATGTTGTTTCTCGATCTTTATTCTCTGATCAGTCTGTTGTTTCTCGATCTTTATTCTCTGATCAGTGTGTTGTTTCTCGGTCTTTATTCTCTGATTAGTGTGTTGTTTCTCGATCTTTATTCGCAGAGCAGTGTGTTGTTTCTCTATCTTTATTCTCTGATCAGTGTGTTGTTTCTCGATCTTTATTCTCTGATCAGTGTGTTGTTTCTCGATCTTTATTCTCTGATCAGTGTGTTGTTTCTCGATCTTTATTCGCTGATCAATGTGTTGTTTCTCGAACTTTATTCTCTGATCAGTGTGTTGTTTCTCTATCTTTATTCTCTGATCAGTGTGTTGTTTCTCGATCTTTATTCTCTGATCATTGTGTTGTTTCTCTATCTTTATTCTCTGATCAGTGTGTTGTTTTTCTATCTTTATTCTCTGATCAGTGTGTTGTTTCTCTATCTTTATTCTCTGATCAGTGTGTTGTTTCTCTATCTTTATTCTCTGATCAGTGTGTTGTTTCTCTATCTTTATTCTCTGATCATTGTGTTGTTTCTCGATCTTTATTCTCTGATCAGTGTGTTGTTTCTCTATCTTTATTCTCTGATCAGTGTGTTGTTTCTCGATCTTTATTCTCTGATCAGTGTGTTGTTTCTCTATCTTTATTCTCTGATCAGTGTGTTGTTTCTCGATCTTTATTCTCTGATCAGTGTGTTGTTTCTCTATCTTTATTCTCTGATCAGTGTGTTGTTTCTCTATCTTTATTCTCTGATCAGTGTGTTGTTTCTCGATCTTTATTCTCTGATCAATGTGT
This sequence comes from Chiloscyllium plagiosum, assembly GCF_037043375.1. Taxonomy (NCBI): domain Eukaryota; kingdom Metazoa; phylum Chordata; class Chondrichthyes; order Orectolobiformes; family Hemiscylliidae; genus Chiloscyllium; species Chiloscyllium plagiosum. The sequence continues at coordinate 45,775,514 of NW_028270166.1, read as the reverse complement.
TGTTGCTCTATCTTTATTCTCTGATCAGTGTGTTGTTTCTCTATCTTTATTCTCTGATCAGTGTGTTGTTTCTCGATCTTTATTCTCTGATCAGTGTATTGTTTCTATATCATTATTCTCTGATCAGTGTGTTGATTCTCTATCTTTATTCTCTGATCAGTGTGTTGTTTCTTGATCTTGATTCTCTGATCAGTGTGTTGTTTCTCTATCTTTATTCTCTGATCAGTGTGTTGTTTCTCGATCTTTATTCTCTGATCAGTGTGTTGTTTCTCTATCTTTATTCTCTGATCAGTGTGTTGTTTCTCTATCTTTATTCTCTGATCAGTGTGTTGTTTCTCTATCTTTATTCTCTGATCAGTGTGTTGTTTCTCGATCTTTATTCTCAGATCAGTGTGTTGTTTCTTGATCTGTATTCTCTGATCAGCGTGTTGTTTCTCGATCTTTATTCTCTGATCAGTGTATTGTTTCTCTATCTTTATTCTCTGATCAGTGTGTTGTTTCTCGACCTTTATTCTCTGATCAGTGTGTTGTTTCTCAATCTTTATTCTCTGATCAGTGTGTTGTTTCTATATCTTTATTCTCTGATCAGTGTGTTGTTTCTCGATCTTTATTCTCTGATCAGTGTGTTGTTTCTCTATCTTTATTCTCTGATCAGTGTGTTGTTTCTCCATCTTTATTCTCTGATCAGTGTGTTGTTTCTCTATCTTTATTCTCTGATCAGTGTGTTGTTTCTCGATCTTTATTCTCTGATCAGTGTGTTGTTTCTCTATCTTTATTCTCTGATCAGTGTGTTGTTTCTCGATCTTGATTCTCTGATCAGTGTGTTGTTTCTCAATCTTGATTCTCTGATCAGTGTGTTGTTTCTCAATCTTTATTCTCTGATCAGTGTGTTGTTTCTCGATGTTTATTCTCTGATCAGTGTGTTGTTTCTCGATCTTGATTCTCTGATCAGTGTGTTGTTTCTCAATCTTTATTCTCTGATCAGTGTGTTGTTTCTCGATGTTTATTCTCTGATCAGTGTGTTGTTTCTAGATCTTTATTCTCTGATCAGTGTGTTGTTTCTCTATCTTTATTCTCTGATCAGTGTGTTGTTTCTTGATCTTGATTCTCTGATCAGTGTGTTGTTTCTCTATCTTTATTCTCTGATCAGTGTGTTGTTTCTCGATCTTTATTCTCTGATCAGTGTGTTGTTTCTCTATCTTTATTCTCTGATCAGTGTGTTGTTTCTCTATCTTTATTCTCTGATCAGTGTGTTGTTTCTCTACCTTTATTCTCTGATCAGTGTGTTGTTTCTCGATCTTTATTCTCTGATCAGTGTGTTGTTTCTTGATCTGTATTCTCTGATCAGTGTGTTGTTTCTCGATCTTTATTCTCTGATCAGTGTGTTGTTTCTCGATCTTTATTCTCTGATCAGTGTGTTGTTTCTCTGTCTTTATTCTCTGATCAGTGTGTTGTTTCTCTATCTTTATTCTCTGATCAGTGTGTTGTTTCTCGATCTTTATTCTCTGATCAGTGTATTGTTTCTATAATATTATTCTCTGATCAGTGTGTTGTTTCTCTATCTTCATTCTCTGATCAGTGTGTTGTTTCTCGTTCTTTATTCTCTGATCAGTGTGTTGTTTCTCTATCTTTATTCTCTGATCAGTGTGTTGTTTCTCGATCTTTATTCTCTGATCAGTGTGTTGTTTCTCTATCTTTATTCTCTGATCAGTGTGTTGTTTCTCGATCTTTATTCTCTGATCATTGTGTTGTTTCTCAATCTTTATTCTCTGATCAGTGTGTTGTTTCTATATCTTTATTCTCTGATCAGTGTGTTGTTTCTCTATCTTTATTCTCTGATCAGTGTGTTGTTTCTCTATCTTTATTCTCTGATCAGTGTGTTGTTTCTCGATCTTTATTCTCTGATCAGTGTGTTGTTTCTCGATCTTTATTCTCTGATCAGTGTGTTGTTTCTCGATCTTTATTCTCTGATCAGTGTGTTATTTCTCTATCTTTATTCTCTGATCATTGTGTTGTTTCTCGATCTTTATTCTCTGATCAGTGTGTTGTTTCTCGATCTTTATTCTCTGATCAGTGTGTTGTTTCTCGGTCTTTATTCTCTGATTAGTGTGTTGTTTCTCGATCTTTATTCGCAGAGCAGTGTGTTGTTTCTCTATCTTTATTCTCTGATCAGTGTGTTGTTTCTCGATCTTTATTCTCTGATCAGTGTGTTGTTTCTCGATCTTTATTCTCTGATCAGTGTGTTTCTCGATCTTTATTCTCTGATCAATGTGTTGTTTCTCGAACTTTATTCTATGATCAGTGTGTTGTTTCTCTATCTTTATTCTCTGATCAGTGTGTTGTTTCTATATCTTTATTCTCTGATCAGTGTGTTGTTTCTCTATCTTTATTCTCTGATCAGTGTGTTGTTTCTCTATCTTTATTCTCTGATCAGTGTGTTGTTTCTCTATCTTTATTCTCTGATCATTGTGTTGTTTCACGATCTTTATTCTCGGATCAGTGTGTTGTTTCTCGATCTTTATTCTCTGATCAGTGTGTTGTTTCTCTATCTTTATTCGCAGAGCAGTGTGTTGTTTCTCTATCTTTATTCTCTGATCAGTGTGTTGTTTCTCGATCTTTATTCTCTGATCAGTGTGTTGTTTCTCGATCTTTATTCTCTGATCAGTGTGTTGTTTCTCTATCTTTATTATCTGATCAGTGTGTTGTTTCTCTATCTTTATTCTCTGATCAGTGTGTTGTTTCTCAATCTTTATTCTCTGATCAGTGTGTTGTTTCTCGATCTTTATTCTCTGATCAGTGTGTTGTTTCTCTATCTTTATTCTCTGATCAGTGTGTTGTTTCTCTATCTTTATTCTCTGATCAGTGTGTTGTTTCTCTATCTTTATTCACTGATCAGTGTGTTGTTTCTCGATCTTTATTCTCTGATCAGTGTGTTGTTTCTCGATCTTTATTCTCTGATCAGTGTGTTGTTTCTCTATCTTTATTCTCTGATCAGTGTGTTGTTTCTCGATCTTTATTCTCTGATCAGTGTGTTGTTTCTCGATCTTTATTCTCTGATCAGTGTATTGTTTCTAAAACTTTATTCTCTGATCAGTGTGTTGTTTCTCTATCTTTATTCTCTGATCAGTGTGTTGTTTCTCTATCTTTATTCTCTGATCAGTGTATTGTTTCTCTATCTTTATTCTCTTATCAGTGTGTTGTTTCTCGATCTTTATTCTCTGATCAGTGTGTTGTTTCTCGATCTTTATTCTCTGATCAGTGTGTTGTTTCTCGATCTTTATTCGCAGAGCAGTGTGTTGTTTCTCTATCTTTATTCTCTGATCAGTGTGTTGTTTGTCGATCTTTATTCTCTGATCAGTGGGTTGTTTCTCGATCTTGATTCTCTGATCAGTGTGTTGTTTCTCTATCTTTATTCTCTGATCAGTGTGTTGTTTCTCTATCTTTATTCTCTGATCAGTGTGTTATTTCTCTATCTTTATTCTCTGATCAGTGTGTTGTTTCTCTATCTTTATTCTCTGATCAGTGTGTTGTTTCTCGATCTTTATTCTCTGATCTGTGTGTTGTTTCTCTATCTTTATTCTCTGATCAGTGTGTTGTTTCTCTATCTTTGTTCTCTGATCAGTGTGTTGTTTCTCGATCTTTATTCTGATCAGTGTATTGTTTCTATATCATTATTCTCTGATCAGTGTGTTGTTTCTCTATCTTTATTCTCTGATCAGTGTGTTGTTTCTTGATCTTGATTCTCTGATCAGTGCGATGTTTCTCTATCTTTATTCTCTGATCAGTGTGTTGTTTCTCGATCTTTATTCTCTGATCAGTGTGTTGTTTCTCTATCTTTATTCTCTGATCAGTGTGTTGTTTCTCTATCTTTATTCTCTGATCAGTGTGTTGTTTCTCGATCTTTATTCTCTGAGCAGTGTGTTGCTTCTCGATCTTTATTCTCTGATCAGTGTGTTGCTTCTCTATCTTTATTCTCTGATCAGTGTGTTGTTTCTCGATCTTTATTCTCTGATCAGTGTGTTGTTTCTCGATCTTTATTCTCTGATCAATGTGTTGTTTCTCTATCTTTATTCTCTGATCAGTGTGTTGTTTCTCGGTCTTTATTCTCTGATCAGTGTTTTGTTTCTCTATCTTTATTCTCTGATCAGTGTGTTGTTTCTCGATCTTTATTCGCAGAGCAGTGTGTTGTTTCTCTATCTTTATTCTCTGATCAGTGTGTTGTTTCTCGATCTTTATTCTCTGATCAGTGTGTTGTTTCTCGATCTTTATTCTCTGATCAGTGTGTTATTTCTCTATCTTTATTCTCTGATCATTATGTTGTTTCTCGATCTTTATTCTCTGATCAGTCTGTTGTTTCTCGATCTTTATTCTCTGATCAGTGTGTTGTTTCTCGGTCTTTATTCTCTGATTAGTGTGTTGTTTCTCGATCTTTATTCGCAGAGCAGTGTGTTGTTTCTCTATCTTTATTCTCTGATCAGTGTGTTGTTTCTCGATCTTTATTCTCTGATCAGTGTGTTGTTTCTCGATCTTTATTCTCTGATCAGTGTGTTGTTTCTCGATCTTTATTCGCTGATCAATGTGTTGTTTCTCGAACTTTATTCTCTGATCAGTGTGTTGTTTCTCTATCTTTATTCTCTGATCAGTGTGTTGTTTCTCGATCTTTATTCTCTGATCATTGTGTTGTTTCTCTATCTTTATTCTCTGATCAGTGTGTTGTTTTTCTATCTTTATTCTCTGATCAGTGTGTTGTTTCTCTATCTTTATTCTCTGATCAGTGTGTTGTTTCTCTATCTTTATTCTCTGATCAGTGTGTTGTTTCTCTATCTTTATTCTCTGATCATTGTGTTGTTTCTCGATCTTTATTCTCTGATCAGTGTGTTGTTTCTCTATCTTTATTCTCTGATCAGTGTGTTGTTTCTCGATCTTTATTCTCTGATCAGTGTGTTGTTTCTCTATCTTTATTCTCTGATCAGTGTGTTGTTTCTCGATCTTTATTCTCTGATCAGTGTGTTGTTTCTCTATCTTTATTCTCTGATCAGTGTGTTGTTTCTCTATCTTTATTCTCTGATCAGTGTGTTGTTTCTCGATCTTTATTCTCTGATCAATGTGTTGTTGCTCTATCTTTATTCTCTGATCAGTGTGTTGTTTCTCTATCTTTATTCTCTGATCAGTGTGTTGTTTCTCGATCTTTATTCTCTGATCAGTGTATTGTTTCTATATCATTATTCTCTGATCAGTGTGTTGATTCTCTATCTTTATTCTCTGATCAGTGTGTTGTTTCTTGATCTTGATTCTCTGATCAGTGTGTTGTTTCTCTATCTTTATTCTCTGATCAGTGTGTTGTTTCTCGATCTTTATTCTCTGATCAGTGTGTTGTTTCTCTATCTTTATTCTCTGATCAGTGTGTTGTTTCTCTATCTTTATTCTCTGATCAGTGTGTTGTTTCTCTATCTTTATTCTCTGATCAGTGTGTTGTTTCTCGATCTTTATTCTCAGATCAGTGTGTTGTTTCTTGATCTGTATTCTCTGATCAGCGTGTTGTTTCTCGATCTTTATTCTCTGATCAGTGTATTGTTTCTCTATCTTTATTCTCTGATCATTGTGTTGTTTCTCGACCTTTATTCTCTGATCAGTGTGTTGTTTCTCAATCTTTATTCTCTGATCAGTGTGTTGTTTCTATATCTTTATTCTCTGATCAGTGTGTTGTTTCTCTATCTTTATTCTCTGATCAGTGTGTTGTTTCTCTATCTTTATTCTCTGATCAGTGTGTTGTTTCTCCATCTTTATTCTCTGATCAGTGTGTTGTTTCTCTATCTTTATTCTCTGATCAGTGTGTTGTTTCTCGATCTTTATTCTCTGATCAGTGTGTTGTTTCTCTATCTTTATTCTCTGATCAGTGTGTTGTTTCTCGATCTTGATTCTCTGATCAGTGTGTTGTTTCTCAATCTTGATTCTCTGATCAGTGTGTTGTTTCTCAATCTTTATTCTCTGATCAGTGTGTTGTTTCTCGATGTTTATTCTCTGATCAGTGTGTTGTTTCTCGATCTTGATTCTCTGATCAGTGTGTTGTTTCTCAATCTTTATTCTCTGATCAGTGTGTTGTTTCTCGATGTTTATTCTCTGATCAGTGTGTTGTTTCTAGATCTTTATTCTCTGATCAGTGTGTTGTTTCTCTATCTTTATTCTCTGATCAGTGTGTTGTTTCTTGATCTTGATTCTCTGATCAGTGTGTTGTTTCTCTATCTTTATTCTCTGATCAGTGTGTTGTTTCTCGATCTTTATTCTCTGATCAGTGTGTTGTTTCTCTATCTTTATTCTCTGATCAGTGTGTTGTTTCTCTATCTTTATTCTCTGATCAGTGTGTTGTTTCTCTACCTTTATTCTCTGATCAGTGTGTTGTTTCTCGATCTTTATTCTCTGATCAGTGTGTTGTTTCTTGATCTGTATTCTCTGATCAGTGTGTTGTTTCTCGATCTTTATTCTCTGATCAGTGTGTTGTTTCTCGATCTTTATTCTCTGATCAGTGTGTTGTTTCTCTGTCTTTATTCTCTGATCAGTGTGTTGTTTCTCTATCTTTATTCTCTGATCAGTGTGTTGTTTCTCGATCTTTATTCTCTGATCAGTGTATTGTTTCTATAATATTATTCTCTGATCAGTGTGTTGTTTCTCTATCTTCATTCTCTGATCAGTGTGTTGTTTCTCGTTCTTTATTCTCTGATCAGTGTGTTGTTTCTCTATCTTTATTCTCTGATCAGTGTGTTGTTTCTCGATCTTTATTCTCTGATCAGTGTGTTGTTTCTCTATCTTTATTCTCTGATCAGTGTGTTGTTTCTCGATCTTTATTCTCTGATCATTGTGTTGTTTCTCAATCTTTATTCTCTGATCAGTGTGTTGTTTCTATATCTTTATTCTCTGATCAGTGTGTTGTTTCTCTATCTTTATTCTCTGATCAGTGTGTTGTTTCTCTATCTTTATTCTCTGATCAGTGTGTTGTTTCTCGATCTTTATTCTCTGATCAGTGTGTTGTTTCTCTATCTTTATTCTCTGATCAGTGTGTTGTTTCTCGATCTTTATTCTCTGATCAGTGTGTTGTTTCTCAATCTAAATTCTCTGATCAGTGTGTTGTTTCTCGATCTTTATTCTCTGATCAGTGTGTTGTTTCTCGATCTTTATTTTCTGATCAGTGTGTTGTTTCTCTATCTTTATTCTCTGATCGGTGTGTTGTTTGTCTATCTTTATTCACTGATCAGTGTGTTGTGTCTCGATCTTTATTCTCTGATCAGTGTGTTGTTTCTCGATCTTTATTCGCAGAGCAGTGTGTTGTTTCTCTATCTTTATTCTCTGATCAGTGTGTTGTTTCTCGATCTTTATTCTCTGAAAAGTGTGTTGTTTCTCGATCTTTATTCTCTGATCAGTGTGTTATTTCTCTATCTTTATTCTCTGATCATTGTGTTGTTTCTCGATCTTTATTCTCTGATCAGTGTGTTGTTTCTCGATCTTTATTCTCTGATCAGTGTGTTGTTTCTCGGTCTTTATTCTCTGGTTAGTGTGTTGTTTCTCGATCTTTATTCGCAGAGCAGTGTGTTGTTTCTCTATCTTTATTCTCTGATCAGTGTGTTGTTTCTCGATCTTTATTCTCTGATCAGTGTGTTGTTTCTCTATCTTTATTCTCTGATCAGTGTGTTGTTTCTCGATCTTTATTCTCTGATCAATGTGTTGTTTCTCGAACTTTATTCTCTGATCAGTGTGTTGTTTCTCTATCTTTATTCTCTGATCAGTGTGTTGTTTCTCGATCTTTATTCTCTGATCATTGTGTTGTTTCTCTATCTTTATTCTCTGATCAGTGTGTTGTTTTTCTATCTTTATTCTCTGATCAGTGTGTTGTTTCTCTATCTTTATTCTCTGATCAGTGTGTTGTTTCTCTATCTTTATTCTCTGATCAGTGTGTTGTTTCTCTATCTTTATTCTCTGATCATTGTGTTGTTTCTCGATCTTTATTCTCTGATCAGTGTGTTGTTTCTCGATCTTTATTCTCTGATCAGTGTGTTGTTTCTCGATCTTTATTCGCAGCGCAGTGTGTTGTTTCTCTATCTTTATTCTCTGATCAGTGTGTTGTTTCTCGATCTTTATTCTCTGATCAGTGTGTTGTTTCTCGATCTTTATTCTCTGATCAGTGTGTTGTTTCTCTATCTTTATTCTCTGATCAGTGTGTTGTTTCTCGATCTTTATTCTCTGATCAGTGTGTTGTTTCTCAATCTTTATTCTCTGATCAGTGTGTTGTTTCTCGATCTTTATTCTCTGATCAGTGTGTTGTTTCTCTATCTTTATTCTCTGATCAGTGTGTTGTTTCTCTATCTTTATTCTCTGATCAGTGTGTTGTTTCTCTATCTTTATTCACTGATCAGTGTGTTGTTTCTCGATCTTTATTCTCTGATCAGTGTGTTGTTTCTCGATCTTTATTCTCTGATCAGTGTGTTGTTTCTCTATCTTTATTCTCTGATCAGTGTGTTGTTTCTCGATCTTTATTCTCTGATCAGTGTGTTGTTTCTCGATCTTTATTCTCTGATCAGTGTATTGTTTCTAAAACTTTATTCTCTGATCAGTGTGTTGTTTCTCTATCTTTATTCTCTGATCAGTGTGTTGTTTCTCTATCTTTATTCTCTGATCAGTGTATTGTTTCTCTATCTTTATTCTCTTATCATTGTGTTGTTTCTCGATCTTTATTCTCTGATCAGTGTGTTGTTTCTCGATCTTTATTCTCTGATCAGTGTGTTGTTTCTCGATCTTTATTCGCAGAGCAGTGTGTTGTTTCTCTATCTTTATTCTCTGATCAGTGTGTTGTTTCTCGATCTTTATTCTCTGATCAGTGTGTTGTTTCTCGATCTTGATTCTCTGATCAGTGTGTTGTTTCTCTATCTTTATTCTCTGATCAGTGTGTTGTTTCTCTATCTTTATTCTCTGATCAGTGTGTTGTTTCTCTATCTTTATTCTCTGATCAGTGTGTTGTTTCTCTATCTTTATTCTCTGATCAGTGTGTTGTTTCTCGATCTTTATTCTCTGATCAGTGTGTTGTTTCTCGATCTTTATTCTCTGATCAGTGTGTTGTTTCTCTATCTTTATTCTCTGATCAGTGTGTTGTTTCTCGATCTTTATTCTGATCAGTGTATTGTTTCTATATCATTATTCTCTGATCAGTGTGTTGTTTCTCTATCTTTATTCTCTGATCAGTGTGTTGTTTCTTGATCTTGATTCTCTGATCAGTGTGTTGTTTCTCTATCTTTATTCTCTGATCAGTGTGTTGTTTCTCGATTTTTATTCTGTGATCAGTGTGTTGTTTCTCTATCTTTATTCTCTGATCAGTGTGTTGTTTCTCTATCTTTATTCTCTGATCAGTGTGTTGTTTCTCGATCTTTATTCTCTGAGCAGTGTGTTGCTTCTCGATCTTTATTCTCTGATCAGTGTGTTGCTTCTCTATCTTTATTCTCTGATCAGTGTGTTGTTTCTCGATCTTTATTCTCTGATCAGTGTGTTGTTTCTCGATCTTTATTCTCTGATCAATGTGTTGTTTCTCTCTCTTTATTCTCTGATCAGTGTGTTGTTTCTCGATCTTTATTCTCTGATCAGTGTTTTGTTTCTCTATCTTTATTCTCTGATCAGTGTGTTGTTTCTCGATCTTTATTCGCAGAGCAGTGTGTTGTTTCTCTATATTTATTCTCTGATCAGTGTGTTGTTTCTCGATCTTTATTCTCTGATCAGTGTGTTGTTTCTCGATCTTTATTCTCTGATCAGTGTGTTATTTCTCTATCTTTATTCTCTGATCATTGTGTTGTTTCTCGATCTTTATTCTCTGATCAGTGTGTTGTTTCTCGAGCTTTATTCTCTGATCAGTGTGTTGTTTCTCGATCTTTATTCTCTGATCAGTGTGTTGTTTCTCGATCTTTATTCGCAGAGCAGTGTGTTGTTTCTCTATCTTTATTCTCTGATCAGTGTGTTGTTTCTCGATCTTTATTCTCTGATCAGTGTGTTGTTTCTCGATCTTGATTCTCTGATCAGTGTGTTGTTTCTCTATCTTTATTCTCTGATCAGTGTGTTGTTTCTCTATCTTTATTCTCTGATCAGTGTGTTATTTCTCTATCTTTATTCTCTGATCAGTGTGTTGTTTCTCTATCTTTATTCTCTGATCAGTGTGTTGTTTCTCGATCTTTATTCTCTGATCAGTGTGTTGTTTCTCTATCTTTATTCTCTGATCAGTGTGTTGTTTCTCTATCTTTATTCTCTGATCAGTGTGTTGTTTCTCGATCTTTATTCTGATCAGTGTATTGTTTCTATATCATTATTCTCTGATCAGTGTGTTGTTTCTCTATCTTTATTCTCTGATCAGTGTGTTGTTTCTTGATCTTTATTCTCTGATCAGTGTGTTGTTTCTCTATCTTTATTCTCTGATCAGTGTGTTGTTTCTCGATCTTTATTCTGTGATCAGTGTGTTGTTTCTCTATCTTTATTCTCTGATCAGTGTGTTGTTTCTCTATCTTTATTCTCTGATCAGTGTGTTGTTTCTCGATCTTTATTCTCTGAGCAGTGTGTTGCTTCTCGATCTTTATTCTCTGATCAGTGTGTTGCTTCTCTATCTTTATTCTCTGATCAGTGTGTTGTTTCTCGATCTTTATTCTCTGATCAGTGTGTTGTTTCTCGATCTTTATTCTCTGATCAATCTGTTGTTTCTCTATCTTTATTCTCTGATCAGTGTGTTGTTTCTCGATCTTTATTCTCTGATCAGTGTTTTGTTTCTCTATCTTTATTCTCTGATCAGTGTGTTGTTTCTCGATCTTTATTCGCAGAGCAGTGTGTTGTTTCTCTATCTTTCTTCTCTGATCAGTGTGTTGTTTCTCGATCTTTATTCTCTGATCAGTGTGTTGTTTCTCGATCTTTATTCTCTGATCAGTGTGTTATTTCTCTATCTTTATTCTCTGATCATTGTGTTGTTTCTCGATCTTTATTCTCTGATCAGTGTGTTGTTTCTCGATCTTTATTCTCTGATCAGTGTGTTGTTTCTCGGTCTTTATTCTCTGATTAGTGTGTTGTTTCTCGATCTTTATTCGCAGAGCAGTGTGTTGTTTCTCTATCTTTATTCTCTGATCAGTGTGTTGTTTCTCGATCTTTATTCTCTGATCAGTGTGTTGTTTCTCGATCTTTATTCTCTGATCAGTGTGTTTCTCGATCTTTATTCTCTGATCAATGTGTTGTTTCTCGAACTTTATTCTATGATCAGTGTGTTGTTTCTCTATCTTTATTCTCTGATCAGTGTGTTGTTTCTATATCTTTATTCTCTGATCAGTGTGTTGTTTCTCTATCTTTATTCTCTGATCAGTGTGTTGTTTCTCTATCTTTATTCTCTGATCAGTGTGTTGTTTCTCTATCTTTATTCTCTGATCATTGTGTTGTTTCACGATCTTTATTCTCTGATCAGTGTGTTGTTTCTCGATCTTTATTCTCTGATCAGTGTGTTGTTTCCCGATCTTTATTCGCAGAGCAGTGTGTTGTTTCTCTATCTTTATTCTCTGATCAGTGTGTTGTTTCTCGATCTTTATTCTCTGATCAGTGTGTTGTTTCTCGATCTTTATTCTCTGATCAGTGTGTTGTTTCTCTATCTTTATTATCTGATCAGTGTGTTGTTTCTCTATCTTTATTCTCTGATCAGTGTGTTGTTTCTCAATCTTTATTCTCTGATCAGTGTGTTGTTTCTCGATCTTTATTCTCTGATCAGTGTGTTGTTTCTCTATCTTTATTCTCTGATCAGTGTGTTGTTTCTCTATCTTTATTCTCTGATCAGTGTGTTGTTTCTCTATCTTTATTCACTGATCAGTGTGTTGTTTCTCGATCTTTATTCTCTGATCAGTGTGTTGTTTCTCGATCTTTATTCTCTGATCAGTGTGTTGTTTCTCTATCTTTATTCTCTGATCAGTGTGTTGTTTCTCGATCTTTATTCTCTGATCAGTGTGTTGTTTCTCGATCTTTATTCTCTGATCAGTGTATTGTTTCTAAAACTTTATTCTCTGATCAGTGTGTTGTTTCTCTATCTTTATTCTCTGATCAGTGTGTTGTTTCTCTATCTTTATTCTCTGATCAGTGTATTGTTTCTCTATCTTTATTCTCTTATCAGTGTGTTGTTTCTCGATCTTTATTCTCTGATCAGTGTGTTGTTTCTCGATCTTTATTCTCTGATCAGTGTGTTGTTTCTCGATCTTTATTCGCAGAGCAGTGTGTTGTTTCTCTATCTTTATTCTCTGATCAGTGTGTTGTTTGTCGATCTTTATTCTCTGATCAGTGTGTTGTTTCTCGATCTTGATTCTCTGATCAGTGTGTTGTTTCTCTATCTTTATTCTCTGATCAGTGTGTTGTTTCTCTATCTTTATTCTCTGATCAGTGTGTTATTTCCCTATCTTTATTCTCTGATCAGTGTGTTGTTTCTCTATCTTTATTCTCTGATCAGTGTGTTGTTTCTCGATCTTTATTCTCTGATCTGTGTGTTGTTTCTCTATCTTTATTCTCTGATCAGTGTGTTGTTTCTCTATCTTTGTTCTCTGATCAGTGTGTTGTTTCTCGATCTTTATTCTGATCAGTGTATTGTTTCTATATCATTATTCTCTGATCAGTGTGTTGTTTCTCTATCTTTATTCTCTGATCAGTGTGTTGTTTCTTGATCTTGATTCTCTGATCAGTGTGATGTTTCTCTATCTTTATTCTCTGATCAGTGTGTTGTTTCTCGATCTTTATTCTCTGATCAGTGTGTTGTTTCTCTATCTTTATTCTCTGATCAGTGTGTTGTTTCTCTATCTTTATTCTCTGATCAGTGTGTTGTTTCTCGATCTTTATTCTCTGAGCAGTGTGTTGCTTCTCGATCTTTATTCTCTGATCAGTGTGTTGCTTCTCTATCTTTATTCTCTGATCAGTGTGTTGTTTCTCGATCTTTATTCTCTGATCAGTGTGTTGTTTCTCGATCTTTATTCTCTGATCAATGTGTTGTTTCTCTATCTTTATTCTCTGATCAGTGTGTTGTTTCTCGGTCTTTATTCTCTGATCAGTGTTTTGTTTCTCTATCTTTATTCTCTGATCAGTGTGTTGTTTCTCGATCTTTATTCGCAGAGCAGTGTGTTGTTTCTCTATCTTTATTCTCTGATCAGTGTGTTGTTTCTCGATCTTTATTCTCTGATCAGTGTGTTGTTTCTCGATCTTTATTCTCTGATCAGTGTGTTATTTCTCTATCTTTATTCTCTGATCATTATGTTGTTTCTCGATCTTTATTCTCTGATCAGTCTGTTGTTTCTCGATCTTTATTCTCTGATCAGTGTGTTGTTTCTCGGTCTTTATTCTCTGATTAGTGTGTTGTTTCTCGATCTTTATTCGCAGAGCAGTGTGTTGTTTCTCTATCTTTATTCTCTGATCAGTGTGTTGTTTCTCGATCTTTATTCTCTGATCAGTGTGTTGTTTCTCGATCTTTATTCTCTGATCAGTGTGTTGTTTCTCGATCTTTATTCGCTGATCAATGTGTTGTTTCTCGAACTTTATTCTCTGATCAGTGTGTTGTTTCTCTATCTTTATTCTCTGATCAGTGTGTTGTTTCTCGATCTTTATTCTCTAATCATTGTGTTGTTTCTCTATCTTTATTCTCTGATCAGTGTGTTGTTTTTCTATCTTTATTCTCTGATCAGTGTGTTGTTTCTCTATCTTTATTCTCTGATCAGTGTGTTGTTTCTCTATCTTTATTCTCTGATCAGTGTGTTGTTTCTCTATCTTTATTCTCTGATCATTGTGTTGTTTCTCGATCTTTATTCTCTGATCAGTGTGTTGTTTCTCTATCTTTATTCTCTGATCAGTGTGTTGTTTCTCGATCTTTATTCTCTGATCAGTGTGTTGTTTCTCTATCTTTATTCTCTGATCAGTGTGTTGTTTCTCGATCTTTATTCTCTGATCAGTGTGTTGTTTCTCTATCTTTATTCTCTGATCAGTGTGTTGTTTCTCTATCTTTATTCTGTGATCAGTGTGTTGTTTCTCGATCTTTATTCTCTGATCAGTGTGTTGTTGCTCTATCTTTATTCTCTGATCAGTGTGTTGTTTCTCTATCTTTATTCTCTGATCAGTGTGTTGTTTCTCGATCTTTATTCTCTGATCAGTGTATTGTTTCTATATCATTATTCTCTGATCAGTGTGTTGATTCTCTATCTTTATTCTCTGATCAGTGTGTTGTTTCTTGATCTTGATTCTCTGATCAGTGTGTTGTTTCTCTATCTTTATTCTCTGATCAGTGTGTTGTTTCTCGATCTTTATTCTCTGATCAGTGTGTTGTTTCTCTATCTTTATTCTCTGATCAGTGTGTTGTTTCTCTATCTTTATTCTCTGATCAGTGTGTTGTTTCTCTATCTTTATTCTCTGATCAGTGTGTTGTTTCTCGATCTTTATTCTCAGATCAGTGTGTTGTTTCTTGATCTGTATTCTCTGATCAGCGTGTTGTTTCTCGATCTTTATTCTCTGATCAGTGTTTTGTTTCTCTATCTTTATTCTCTGATCAGTGTGTTGTTTCTCGACCTTTATTCTCTGATCAGTGTGTTGTTTCTCAATCTTTATTCTCTGATCAGTGTGTTGTTTCTATATCTTTATTCTCTGATCAGTGTGTTGTTTCTCTATCTTTATTCTCTGATCAGTGTGTTGTTTCTCTATCTTTATTCTCTGATCAGTGTGTTGTTTCTCCATCTTTATTCTCTGATCAGTGTGTTGTTTCTCTATCTTTATTCTCTGATCAGTGTGTTGTTTCTCGATCTTTATTCTCTGATCAGTGTGTTGTTTCTCTATCTTTATTCTCTGATCAGTGTGTTGTTTCTCGATCTTGATTCTCTGATCAGTGTGTTGTTTCTCAATCTTGATTCTCTGATCAGTGTGTTGTTTCTCAATCTTTATTCTCTGATCAGTGTGTTGTTTCTCGATGTTTATTCGCTGATCAGTGTGTTGTTTCTCGATCTTGATTCTCTGATCAGTGTGTTGTTTCTCAATCTTTATTCTCTGATCAGTGTGTTGTTTCTCGATGTTTATTCTCTGATCAGTGTGTTGTTTCTAGATCTTTATTCTCTGATCAGTGTGTTGTTTCTCTATCTTTATTCTCTGATCAGTGTGTTGTTTCTTGATCTTGATTCTCTGATCAGTGTGTTGTTTCTCTATCTTTATTCTCTGATCAGTGTGTTGTTTCTCGATCTTTATTCTCTGATCAGTGTGTTGTTTCTCTATCTTTATTCTCTGATCAGTGTGTTGTTTCTCTATCTTTATTCTCTGATCAGTGTGTTGTTTCTCTACCTTTATTCTCTGATCAGTGTGTTGTTTCTCGATCTTTATTCTCTGATCAGTGTGTTGTTTCTTGATCTGTATTCTCTGATCAGTGTGTTGTTTCTCGATCTTTATTCTCTGATCAGTGTGTTGTTTCTCGATCTTTATTCTCTGATCAGTGTGTTGTTTCTCTGTCTTTATTCTCTGATCAGTGTGTTGTTTCTCTATCTTTATTCTCTGATCAGTGTGTTGTTTCTCGATCTTTATTCTCTGATCAGTGTATTGTTTCTATAATATTATTCTCTGATCAGTGTGTTGTTTCTCTATCTTCATTCTCTGATCAGTGTGTTGTTTCTCGTTCTTTATTCTCTGATCAGTGTGTTGTTTCTCTATCTTTATTCTCTGATCAGTGTGTTGTTTCTCGATCTTTATTCTCTGATCAGTGTGTTGTTTCTCTATCTTTATTCTCTGATCAGTGTGTTGTTTCTCGATCTTTATTCTCTGATCATTGTGTTGTTTCTCAATCTTTATTCTCTGATCAGTGTGTTGTTTCTATATCTTTATTCTCTGATCAGTGTGTTGTTTCTCTATCTTTATTCTCTGATCAGTGTGTTGTTTCTCTATCTTTATTCTCTGATCAGTGTGTTGTTTCTCGATCTTTATTCTCTGATCAGTGTGTTGTTTCTCTATCTTTATTCTCTGATCAGTGTGTTGTTTCTCGATCTTTATTCTCTGATCAGTGTGTTGTTTCTCAATCTAAATTCTCTGATCAGTGTGTTGTTTCTCGATCTTTATTCTCTGATCAGTGTGTTGTTTCTCGATCTTTATTTTCTGATCAGTGTGTTGTTTCTCTATCTTTATTCTCTGATCGGTGTGTTGTTTGTCTATCTTTATTCACTGATCAGTGTGTTGTTTCTCGATCTTTATTCTCTGATCAGTGTGTTGTTTCTCGATCTTTATTCGCAGAGCAGTGTGTTGTTTCTCTATCTTTATTCTCTGATCAGTGTGTTGTTTCTCGATCTTTATTCTCTGAAAAGTGTGTTGTTTCTCGATCTTTATTCTCTGATCAGTGTGTTATTTCTCTATCTTTATTCTCTGATCATTGTGTTGTTTCTCGATCTTTATTCTCTGATCAGTGTGTTGTTTCTCGATCTTTATTCTCTGATCAGTGTGTTGTTTCTCGGTCTTTATTCTCTGGTTAGTGTGTTGTTTCTCGATCTTTATTCGCAGAGCAGTGTGTTGTTTCTCTATCTTTATTCTCTGATCAGTGTGTTGTTTCTCGATCTTTATTCTCTGATCAGTGTGTTGTTTCTCTATCTTTATTCTCTGATCAGTGTGTTGTTTCTCGATCTTTATTCTCTGATCAATGTGTTGTTTCTCGAACTTTATTCTCTGATCAGTGTGTTGTTTCTCTATCTTTATTCTCTGATCAGTGTGTTGTTTCTCGATCTTTATTCTCTGATCATTGTGTTGTTTCTCTATCTTTATTCTCTGATCAGTGTGTTGTTTTTCTATCTTTATTCTCTGATCAGTGTGTTGTTTCTCTATCTTTATTCTCTGATCAGTGTGTTGTTTCTCTATCTTTATTCTCTGATCAGTGTGTTGTTTCTCTATCTTTATTCTCTGATCATTGTGTTGTTTCTCGATCTTTATTCTCTGATCAGTGTGTTGTTTCTCGATCTTTATTCTCTGATCAGTGTGTTGTTTCTCGATCTTTATTCGCAGCGCAGTGTGTTGTTTCTCTATCTTTATTCTCTGATCAGTGTGTTGTTTCTCGATCTTTATTCTCTGATCAGTATGTTGTTTCTCTATCTTTATTCTCTGATCAGTGTGTTGTTTCTCTATCTTTATTCTGTGATCAGTGTGTTGTTTCTCGATCTTTATTCTCTGATCAGTGTGTTGTTTCTCTATCTTTATTCTCTGATCAGTGTGTTGTTTCTCTATCTTTATTCTCTGATCAGTGTGTTGTTTCTCGATCTTTATTCTCTGATCAGTGTATTGTTTCTATATCATTATTCTCTGATCAGTGTGTTGATTCTCTATCTTTATTCTCTGATCAGTGTGTTGTTTCTTGATCTTGATTCTCTGATCAGTGTGTTGTTTCTCTATCTTTATTCTCTGATCAGTGTGTTGTTTCTCGATCTTTATTCTCTGATCAGTGTGTTGTTTCTCTATCTTTATTCTCTGATCAGTGTGTTGTTTCTCTATCTTTATTCTCTGATCAGTGTGTTGTTTCTCTATCTTTATTCTCTGATCAGTGTGTGGTTTCTCGATCTTTATTCTCAGATCAGTGTGTTGTTTCTAGATCTGTATTCTCTGATCAGCGTGTTGTTTCTCGATCTTTATTCTCTGATCAGTGTATTGTTTCTCTATCTTTATTCTCTGATCAGTGTGTTGTTTCTCGATCTTTATTCTCTGAGCAGTGTGTTGCTTCTCGATCTTTATTCTCTGATCAGTGTGTTGCTTCTCTATCTTTATTCTCTGATCAGTGTGTTGTTTCTCGATCTTTATTCTCTGATCAGTGTGTTGTTTCTCGATCTTTATTCTCTGATCAATGTGTTGTTTCTCTATCTTTATTCTCTGATCAGTGTGTTGTTTCTCGGTCTTTATTCTCTGATCAGTGTTTTGTTTCTCTATCTTTATTCTCTGATCAGTGTGTTGTTTCTCGATCTTTATTCGCAGAGCAGTGTGTTGTTTCTCTATCTTTATTCTCTGATCAGTGTGTTGTTTCTCGATCTTTATTCTCTGATCAGTGTGTTGTTTCTCGATCTTTATTCTCTGATCAGTGTGTTATTTCTCTATCTTTATTCTCTGATCATTATGTTGTTTCTCGATCTTTATTCTCTGATCAGTGTGTTGTTTCTCGATCTTTATTCTCTGATCAGTGTGTTGTTTCTCGGTCTTTATTCTCTGATTAGTGTGTTGTTTCTCGATCTTTATTCGCAGAGCAGTGTGTTGTTTCTCTATCTTTATTCTCTGATCAGTGTGTTGTTTCTCGATCTTTATTCTCTGATCAGTGTGTTGTTTCTCGATCTTTATTCTCTGATCAGTGTGTTGTTTCTCGATCTTTATTCGCTGATCAATGTGTTGTTTCTCGAACTTTATTCTCTGATCAGTGTGTTGTTTCTCTATCTTTATTCTCTGATCAGTGTGTTGTTTCTTGATCTTGATTCTCTGATCAGTGTGTTGTTTCTCTATCTTTATTCTCTGATCAGTGTGTTGTTTTTCTATCTTTATTCTCTGATCAGTGTGTTGTTTCTCTATCTTTATTCTCTGATCAGTGGGTTGTTTCTCTATCTTTATTCTCTGATCAGTGTGTTGTTTCTCTATCTTTATTCTCTGATCATTGTGTTCTTTCTCGATCTTTATTCTCTGATCAGTGTGTTGTTTCTCTATCTTTATTCTCTGATCAGTGTGTTGTTTCTCGATCTTTATTCTCTGATCAGTGTGTTGTTTCTCTATCTTTATTCTCTGATCAGTGTGTTGTTTCTCGATCTTTATTCTCTGATCAGTGTGTTGTTTCTCTATCTTTATTCTCTGATCAGTGTGTTGTTTCTCTATCTTTATTCATGATCAGTGTGTTGTTTCTCGATCTTTATTCTCTGATCAGTGTGTTGTTTCTCTATCTTTATTCTCTGATCAGTGTGTTGTTTCTCTATCTTTATTCTCTGATCAGTGTGTTGTTTCTCGATCTTTATTCTCTGATCAGTGTATTGTTTCTATATCATTATTCTCTGATCAGTGTGTTGATTCTCTATCTTTATTCTCTGATCAGTGTGTTGTTTCTTGATCTTGATTCTCTGATCAGTGTGTTGTTTCTCTATCTTTATTCTCTGATCAGTGTGTTGTTTCTCGATCTTTATTCTCTGATCAGTGTGTTGTTTCTCTATCTTTATTCTCTGATCAGTGTGTTGTTTCTCTATCTTTATTCTCTGATCAGTGTGTTGTTTCTCTATCTTTATTCTCTGATCAGTGTGTTGTTTCTCGATCTTTATTCTCAGATCAGTGTGTTGTTTCTTGATCTGTATTCTCTGATCAGCGTGTTGTTTCTCGATCTTTATTCTCTGATCAGTGTATTGTTTCTCTATCTTTATTCTCTGATCAGTGTGTTGTTTCTCGACCTTTATTCTCTGATCAGTGTGTTGTTTCTCAATCTTTATTCTCTGATCAGTGTGTTGTTTCTATATCTTTATTCTCTGATCAGTGTGTTGTTTCTCTATCTTTATTCTCTGATCAGTGTGTTGTTTCTCTATCTTTATTCTCTGATCAGTGTGTTGTTTCTCCATCTTTATTCTCTGATCAGTGTGTTGTTTCTCTATCTTTATTCTCTGATCAGTGTGTTGTTTCTCGATCTTTATTCTCTGATCAGTGTGTTGTTTCTCTATCTTTATTCTCTGATCAGTGTGTTGTTTCTCGATCTTGATTCTCTGATCAGTGTGTTGTTTCTCAATCTTGATTCTCTGATCAGTGTGTTGTTTCTCAATCTTTATTCTCTGATCAGTGTGTTGTTTCTCGATGTTTATTCTCTGATCAGTGTGTTGTTTCTCGATCTTGATTCTGTGATCAGTGTGTTGTTTCTCAATCTTTATTCTCTGATCAGTGTGTTGTTTCTCGATGTTTATTCTCTGATCAGTGTGTTGTTTCTCGATCTTTATTCTCTGATCAGTGTGTTGTTTCTCTATCTTTATTCTCTGATCAGTGTGTTGTTTCTTGATCTTGATTCTCTGATCAGTGTGTTGTTTCTCTATCTTTATTCTCTGATCAGTGTGTTGTTTCTCGATCTTTATTCTCTGATCAGTGTGTTGTTTCTCTATCTTTATTCTCTGATCAGTGTGTTGTTTCTCTATCTTTATTCTCTGATCAGTGTGTTGTTTCTCTATCTTTATTCTCTGATCAGTGTGTTGTTTCTCGATCTTTATTCTCTGATCAGTGTGTTGTTTCTTGATCTGTATTCACTGATCAGTGTGTTGTTTCTCGATCTTTATTCTCTGATCAGTGTGTTGTTTCTCTATCTTTATTCTCTGATCAGTGTGTTGTTTCTCGATCTTTATTCTCTGATCGTTGTGTTGTTTCTCAATCTTTATTCTCTGATCAGTGTGTTGTTTCTATATCTTTATTCTCTGATCAGTGTGTTGTTTCTCTATCTTTATTCTCTGATCAGTGTGTTGTTTCTCTATCTTTATTCTCTGATCAGTGTGTTGTTTCTCGATCTTTATTCTCTGATCAGTGTGTTGTTTCTCTATCTTTATTCTCTGATCAGTGTGTTGTTTCTCGATCTTTATTCTCTGATCAATGTGTTGTTTCTCTATCTTTATTCTCTGATCAGTGTGTTGTTTCTCGATCTTTATTCTCTGATCATTGTGTTGTTTCTCAATCTTTATTCTCTGATCAGTGTGTTGTTTCTATATCTTTATTCTCTGATCAGTGTGTTGTTTCTCTATCTTTATTCTCTGATCAGTGTGTTGTTTCTCGATCTTTATTCTCTGATCAGTGTGTTGTTTCTCTATCTTTATTCTCTGATCAGTGTGTTGTTTCTCGATCTTTATTCTCTGATCAGTGTGTTGTTTCTCAATCTTTATTCTCTGATCAGTGTGTTGTTTCTCGATCTTTATTCTCTGATCAGTGTGTTGTTTCTCGATCTTTATTTTCTGATCAGTGTGTTGTTTCTCTATCTTTATTCTCTGATCGGTGTGTTGTTTGTCTATCTTTATTCACTGATCAGTGTGTTGTTTCTCGATCTTTATTCTCTGAT
Source organism: Chiloscyllium plagiosum (assembly GCF_037043375.1). NCBI lineage: Eukaryota > Metazoa > Chordata > Chondrichthyes > Orectolobiformes > Hemiscylliidae > Chiloscyllium > Chiloscyllium plagiosum. The sequence continues at coordinate 45,754,450 of NW_028270166.1, read as the reverse complement.
CAGTGTGTTGTTTCTCGATCTTTATTCGCAGAGCAGTGTGTTGTTTCTCTATCTTTATTCTCTGATCAGTGTGTTGTTTCTCGATCTTTATTCTCTGATCAGTGTGTTGTTTCTCGATCTTTATTCTCTGATCAGTGTGTTGTTTCTCGATCTTTATTCTCTGATCATTGTGTTGTTTCTCGATCTTTATTCTCTGATCAGTGTGTTGTTTCTCGATCTTTATTCTCTGATCAGTGTGTTGTTTCTCGGTCTTTATTCTCTGATTAGTGTGTTGTTTCTCGATCTTTATTCGCAGAGCAGTGTGTTGTTTCTCTATCTTTATTCTCTGATCAGTGTGTTGTTTCTCGATCTTTATTCTCTGATCAGTGTGTTGTTTCTCTATCTTTATTCTCTGATCAGTGTGTTGTTTCTCGATCTTTATTCTCTGATCAATGTGTTGTTTCTCGAACTTTATTCTCTGATCAGTGTGTTGTTTCTCTATCTTTATTCTTTGATCAGTGTGTTGTTTCTCGATCTTTATTCTCTGATCATTGTGTTGTTTCTCTATCTTTATTCTCTGATCAGTGTGTTGTTTTTCTATCTTTATTCTCTGATCAGTGTGTTGTTTCTCTATCTTTATTCTCTGATCAGTGTGTTGTTTCTCTATCTTTATTCTCTGATCAGTGTGTTGTTTCTCTATCTTTATTCTCTGATCATTGTGTTGTTTCTCGATCTTTATTCTCTGATCAGTGTGTTGTTTCTCGATCTTTATTCTCTGATCAGTGTGTTGTTTCTCGATCTTTATTCGCAGCGCAGTGTGTTGTTTCTCTATCTTTATTCTCTGATCAGTGTGTTGTTTCTCGATCTTTATTCTCTGATCAGTATGTTGTTTCTCTATCTTTATTCTCTGATCAGTGTGTTGTTTCTCTATCTTTATTCTGTGATCAGTGTGTTGTTTCTCGATCTTTATTCTCTGATCAGTGTGTTGTTTCTCTATCTTTATTCTCTGATCAGTGTGTTGTTTCTCTATCTTTATTCTCTGATCAGTGTGTTGTTTCTCGATCTTTATTCTCTGATCAGTGTATTGTTTCTATATCATTATTCTCTGATCAGTGTGTTGATTCTCTATCTTTATTCTCTGATCAGTGTGTTGTTTCTTGATCTTGATTCTCTGATCAGTGTGTTGTTTCTCTATCTTTATTCTCTGATCAGTGTGTTGTTTCTCGATCTTTATTCTCTGATCAGTGTGTTGTTTCTCTATCTTTATTCTCTGATCAGTGTGTTGTTTCTCTATCTTTATTCTCTGATCAGTGTGTTGTTTCTCTATCTTTATTCTCTGATCAGTGTGTTGTTTCTCGATCTTTATTCTCAGATCAGTGTGTTGTTTCTAGATCTGTATTCTCTGATCAGCGTGTTGTTTCTCGATCTTTATTCTCTGATCAGTGTATTGTTTCTCTATCTTTATTCTCTGATCAGTGTGTTGTTTCTCGACCTTTATTCTCTGATCAGTGTGTTGTTTCTCTATCTTTATTCTCTGATCAGTGTGTTGTTTTTCTATCTTTATTCTCTGATCAGTGTGTTGTTTCTCTATCTTTATTCTCTGATCAGTGTGTTGTTTCTCTATCTTTATTCTCTGATCAGTGTGTTGTTTCTCTATCTTTATTCTCTGATCATTGTGTTGTTTCTCGATCTGTATTCTCTGATCAGTGTGTTGTTTCTCGATCTTTATTCTCTGATCAGTGTGTTGTTTCTCGATCTTTATTCGCAGCACAGTGTGTTGTTTCTCTATCTTTATTCTCTGATCAGTGTGTTGTTTCTCGATCTTTATTCTCTGATCAGTATGTTGTTTCTCTATCTTTATTCTCTGATCAGTGTGTTGTTTCTCTATCTTTATTCTGTGATCAGTGTGTTGTTTCTCGATCTTTATTCTCTGATCAGTGTGCTGTTTCTCTATCTTTATTCTCTGTACAGTGTGTTGTTTCTCTATCTTTATTCTCTGATCAGTGTGTTGTTTCTCGATCTTTATTCTCTGATCAGTGTATTGTTTCTATATCATTATTCTCTGATCAGTGTGTTGATTCTCTATCTTTATTCTCTGATCAGTGTGTTGTTTCTTGATCTTGATTCTCTGATCAGTGTGTTGTTTCTCTATCTTTATTCTCTGATCAGTGTGTTGTGTCTCGATCTTTATTCTCTGATGAGTGTGTTGTTTCTCTATCTTTATTCTCTGATCAGTGTGTTGTTTCTCTATCTTTATTCTCTGATCAGTGTGTTGTTTCTCGATCTTTATTCGCAGCGCAGTGTGTTGTTTCTCGATCTTTATTCTCAGATCAGTGTGTTGTTTCTAGATCTGTATTCTCTGATCAGCGTGTTGTTTCTCGATCTTTATTCTCTGATCAGTGTATTGTTTCTCTATCTTTATTCTCTGATCAGTGTGCTGTTTCTCGACCTTTATTCTCTGATCAGTGTGTTGTTTCTCAATCTTTATTCTCTGATCAGTGTGTTGTTTCTATATCTTTATTCTCTGATCAGTGTGTTGTTTCTCTATCTTTATTCTCTGATCAGTGTGTTGTTTCTCTATCTTTATTCTCTGATCAGTGTGTTGTTTCTCGATCTTTATTCTCTGATCAGTGTGTTGTTTCTCTATCTTTATTCTCTGATCAGTGTGTTGTTTCTCGATCTTTATTCTCTGATCAGTGTGTTGTTTCTCTATCTTTATTCTCTGATCAGTGTGTTGTTTCTCGATCTTGATTCTCTGATCAGTGTGTTGTTTCTCGATCTTGATTCTCTGATCAGTGGGTTGTTTCTCAATCTTTATTCTCTGATCAGTGTGTTATTTCTCGATGTTTATTCTCTGATCAGTGTGTTGTTTCTCGATCTTTATTCTCTGATCAGTGTGTTGTTTCTCTATCTTTATTCTCTGATCAGTGTGTTGTTTCTTGATCTTGATTCTCTGATCAGTGTGTTGTTTCTCTATCTTTATTCTCTGATCAGTGTGTTGTTTCTCGATCTTTATTCTCTGATCAGTGTGTTGTTTCTCTATCTTTATTCTCTGATCAGTGTGTTGTTTCTCTATCTTTATTCTCTGATCAGTGTGTTGTTTCTCGATCTTTATTCTCTGATCAGTGTGTTGTTTCTCGATCTTTATTCTCTGATCAGTGTGTTGTTTCTTGATCTGTATTCTCTGATCAGTGTGTTGTTTCTCGATCTTTATTCTCTGATCAGTGTGTTGTTTCTCTATCTTTATTCTCTGATCAGTGTGTTGTTTCTCGATCTTTATTCTCTGATCAGTGTGTTGTTTCTCTATCTTTATTCGCTGATCAGTGTGTTGTTTCTCTATGTTTATTCTCTGATCAGTGTGTTGTTTCTCTATCTTTATTCTCTGGTCAGTGTGTTATTTCTCTATCTTTATTCTCTGATCAGTGTGTTGTTTCTCTATCTTTATTCTCTGATCAGTGTGTTGTTTCTCGATCTTTATTCTCTGATCAGTGTGTTGTTTCTCTATCTTTATTCTCTGATCAGTGTGTTGTTTCTCTATCTTTATTCTCTGATCAGTGTGTTGTTTCTCGATCTTTATTCTCTGATCAGTGTATTGTTTCTATATCATTATTCTCTGATCAGTGTGTTGTTTCTCTAACTTTATTCTCTGATCAGTGTGTTGTTTCTTGATCTTGATTCTCTGATCAGTGTGTTGTTTCTCTATCTTTATTCTCTGATCAGTGTGTTGTTTCTCGATCTTTTTTCTGTGATCAGTGTGTTGTTTCTCTATCTTTATTCTCTGATCAGTGTGTTGTTTCTCTATCTTTATTCTCTGATCAGTGTGTTGTTTCTCGATCTTTATTCTCTGAGCAGTGTGTTGCTTCTCGATCTTTATTCTCTGATCAGTGTGTTGTTTCTCTATCTTTAAACTCTGATCAGTGTGTTGTTTCTCTATCTTTATTCTCTGATCAGTGTGTTGTTTCTCGATCTTTATTCGCAGAGCAGAGTGTTGTTTCTCTATCTTTATTCTCTGATCAGTGTGTTGTTTCTCGATCTTTATTCTCTGATCAGTGTGTTGTTTCTCTATCTTTATTCTCTGATCAGTGTGTTGTTTCTCGATCTTTATTCGCAGAGCAGTGTGTTGTTTCTCTATCTTTATTCTCTAATCAGTGTGTTGTTTCTCGATCTTTATTCTCTGATCAGTGTGTTGTTTCTCTATCTTTATTCTCTGATCAGTGTGTTGTTTCTCTATCTTTATTCTCTGATCAGTGTGTTGATTCTCTATCTTTTTTCTCTGATCAGTGTGTTGTTTCTCTATCTTCATTCTCTGATCAGTGTGTTGTTTCTCGATCTTTGTTCTCTGATCAGTGTGTTGTTTCTGTATCTTTATTCTCTGATCAGTGTGTTGTTTCTCTATCTTTATTCTCTGATCAGTGTGTTGTTTCTCTATCTTTATTCTCTGATCAGTGTGTTGTTTCTCTATCTTTATTCTCTGATCAGTGTGTTGTTTCTCTATCTTTATTCTCTGATCAGTGTGTTGTTTCTCGATCTTTATTCTCTGATCAGTGTGTTGTTTCTCGATCTTTATTCTCTGATCAGTGTGTTGTTTCTCTATCTTTATTCTCTGATCAATGTGTTGTTTCTCTATCTTTATTCTCTGATCAGTGTGTTGTTTTTCTATCTTTATTCTCTGATCAGTGTGTTGTTTCTCGATCTTTATTCTCTGATCAGTGTATTGTTTCTATATCTTTATTCTCTGATCAGTGTGTTGTTTCTCTATCTTTATTCTCTGATCAGTGTGTTGTTTCTCTATCTTTATTCTCTGATCAGTGTGTTGTTTCTCTATCTTTATTCTCTGATCATTGTGTTGTTTCTCGATCTTTATTCTCTGATCAGTGTGTTGTTTCTCGATCTTTATTCTCTGATCAGTGTGTTGTTTCTCGATCTTTATTCGCAGAGCAGTGTGTTGTTTCTCTATCTTTATTCTCTGATCAGTGTGTTGTTTCTCGATCTTTATTCTCTGATCAGTGTGTTGTTTCTCGATCTTTATTCTCTGATCAGTGTGTTGTTTCTCTATCTTTATTCTCTGATCAGTGTGTTGTTTCTCGATCTTTATTCTCTGATCAGTGTGTTGTTTCTCAATCTTTATTCTCTGATCAGTGTGTTGTTTCTCGATCTTTATTCTCTGATCAGTGTGTTGTTTCTCTATCTTTATTCTCTGATCAGTGTGTTGTTTCTCTATCTTTATTCTCTGATCAGTGTGTTGTTTCTCTATCTTTATTCACTGATCAGTGTGTTGTTTCTCGATCTTTATTCTCTGATCAGTGTGTTGTTTCTCGATCTTTATTCTCTGATCAGTGTGTTGTTTCTCTATCTTTATTCTCTGATCAGTGTGTTGTTTCTCGATCTTTATTCTCTGATCAGTGTGTTGTTTCTCGATCTTTATTCTCTGATCAGTGTATTGTTTCTAAAACTTTATTCTCTGATCAGTGTGTTGTTTCTCTATCTTTATTCTCTGATCAGTGTGTTGTTTCTCTATCTTTATTCTCTGATCAGTGTATTGTTTCTCTATCTTTATTCTCTTCTCAGTGTGTTGTTTCTCGATCTTTATTCTCTGATCAGTGTGTTGTTTCTCGATCTTTATTCTCTGTTCAGTGTGTTGTTTCTCGATCTTTATTCGCAGAGCAGTGTGTTGTTTCTCTATCTTTATTCTCTGATCAGTGTGTTGTTTTTCTATCTTTATTCTCTGATCAGTGTGTTGTTTCTCGATCTTTATTCTCTGATCAGTGTGTTGTTTCTCTATCTTTATTCTCTGATCAGTGTGTTGTTTCTCTATCTTTATTCTCTGATCAGTGTGTTATTTCTCTATCTTTATTCTCTGATCAGTGTGTTGTTTCTCTATCTTTATTCTCTGATCAGTGTGCTGTTTCTCGATCTTTATTCTCTGATCAGTGTGTTGTTTCTCTATCTTTATTCTCTGATCAGTGTGTTGCTTCTCTATCTTTATTCTCTGATCAGTGTGTTGTTTCTCGATCTTTATTCTGATCAGTGTATTGTTTCTATATCATTATTCTCTGATCAGTGTGTTGTTTCTCTATCTTTATTCTCTGATCAGTGTGTTGTTTCTTGATCTTGATTCTCTGATCAGTGTGTTGTTTCTCTATCTTTATTCTCTGATCAGTGTGTTGTTTCTCGATCTTTATTCTGTGATCAGTGTGTTGTTTCTCTATCTTTATTCTCTGATCAGTGTGTTGTTTCTCTGTCTTTATTCTCTGATCAGTGTGTTGTTTCTCGATCTTTATTCTCTGAGCAGTGTGTTGCTTCTCGATCTTTATTCTCTGATCAGTGTGTTGCTTCTCTATCTTTATTCTCTGATCATTGTGTTGTTTCTCGATCTTTATTCTCTGATCAGTGTGTTGTTTCTCGATCTTTATTCTCTGATCAATGTGTTGTTTCTCTATCTTTATTCTCTGATCAGTGTGTTGTTTCTCGATCTTTATTCTCTGATCAGTGTTTTGTTTCTCTATCTTTATTCTCTGATCAGTGTGTTGTTTCTCGATCTTTATTCGCAGAGCAGTGTGTTGTTTCTCTATCTTTATTCTCTGATCAGTGTGTTGTTTCTCGATCTTTATTCTCTGATCAGTGTGTTGTTTCTCGATCTTTATTCTCTGATCAGTGTGTTATTTCTCTATCTTTATTCTCTGATCATTGTGTTGTTTCTCGATCTTTATTCTCTGATCAGTGTGTTGTTTCTCGATCTTTATTCTCTGATCAGTGTGTTGTTTCTCGGTCTGTATTCTCTGATTAGTGTGTTGTTTCTCGATCTTTATTCGCAGAGCAGTGTGTTGTTTCTCTATCTTTATTCTCTGATCAGTGTGTTGTTTCTCGATCTTTATTCTCTGATCAGTGTGTTGTTTCTCGATCTTTATTCTCTGATCAGTGTGTTGTTTCTCGATCTTTATTCGCTGATCAATGTGTTGTTTCTCGAACTTTATTCTCTGATCAGTGTGTTGTTTCTCTATCTTTATTCTCTGATCAGTGTGTTGTTTCTCGATCTTTATTCTCTGATCATTGTGTTGTTTCTCTATCTTTATTCTCTGATCAGTGTGTTGTTTTTCTATCTTTATTCTCTGATCAGTGTGTTGTTTCTCTATCTTTATTCTCTGATCAGTGTGTTGTTTCTCTATCTTTATTCTCTGATCAGTGTGTTGTTTCTCTATCTTTATTCTCTGATCATTGTGTTGTGTCTCGATCTTTATTCTCTGATCAGTGTGTTGTTTCTCGATCTTTATTCTCTGATCAGTGTGTTGTTTCTCGATCTTTATTCGCAGCGCAGTGTGTTGTTTCTCTATCTTTATTCTCTGATCAGTGTGTTGTTTCTCGATCTTTATTCTCTGATCAGTGTGTTGTTTCTCTATCTTTATTCTCTGATCAGTGTGTTGTTTCTCTTTCTTTATTCTCTGATCAGTGTGTTGATTCTCGATCTTTATTCTCTGATCAGTGTGTTGTTTCTCTATCTTTATTCTCTGATCAGTGTGTTGTTTCTCTATCTTTATTCTCTGATCAGTGTGTTGTTTTTCGATCTTTATTCTCTGATCAGTGTATTGTTTCTATATCATTATTCTCTGATCAGTGTGTTGATTCTCTATCTTTATTCTCTGATCAGTGTGTTGTTTCTTGATCTTGATTCTCTGATCAGTGTGTTGTTTCTCTATCTTTATTGTCTGATCAGTGTGTTGTTTCTCGATCTTTATTCTCTGATCAGTGTGTTGTTTCTCTATCTTTATTCTCTGATCAGTGTGTTGTTTCTCTATCTTTATTCTCTGATCAGTGTGTTGTTTCTCTATCTTTATTCTCTGATCAGTGTGTTGTTTCTCGATCTTTATTCTCAGATCAGTGTGTTGTTTCTTGATCTGTATTCTCTGATCAGCGTGTTGTTTCTCGATCTTTATTCTCTGATCAGTGTATTGTTTCTCTATCTTTATTCTCTGATCAGTGTGTTGTTTCTCGACCTTTATTCTCTGATCAGTGTGTTGTTTCTCAATCTTTATTCTCTGATCAGTGTGTTGTTTCTATATCTTTATTCTCTGATCAGTGTGTTGTTTCTCTATCTTTATTCTCTGATCAGTGTGTTGTTTCTCTATCTTTATTCTCTGATCAGTGTGTTGTTTCTCCATCTTTATTCTCTGATCAGTCTGTTGTTTCTCTATCTTTATTCTCTGATCAGTGTGTTGTTTCTCGATCTTTATTCTCTGATCAGTGTGTTGTTTCTCTATCTTTATTCTCTGATCAGTGTGTTGTTTCTCGATCTTGATTCTCTGATCAGTGTGTTGTTTCTCGATCTTGATTCTCTGATCAGTGTGTTGTTTCTCAATCTTTATTCTCTGATCAGTGTGTTGTTTCTCGATGTTTATTCTCTGATCAGTGTGTTGTTTCTCGATCTTGATTCTCTGATCAGTGTGTTGTTTCTCAATCTTTATTCTCTGATCAGTGTGTTGTTTCTCGATGTTTATTCTCTGATCAGTGTGTTGTTTCTCTATCTTTATTCTCTGATCAGTGTGTTGTTTCTCTATCTTTATTCTCTGATCAGTGTGTTGTTTCTTGATCTTGATTCTCTGATCAGTGTGTTGTTTCTCTATCTTTATTCTCTGATCAGTGTGTTGTTTCTCTATCTTTATTCTCTGATCAGTGTGTTGTTTCTCGATCTTTATTCTCTGATCAGTGTGTTGTTTCTCTATCTTTATTCTCTGATCAGTGTGTTGTTTCTCGATCTTTATTCTCTGATCAGTGTGTTGTTTCTCTATCTTTATTCTCTGATCAGTGTGTTGTTTCTCGATCTTTATTCTCTGATCAGTGTGTTGTTTCTTGATCTGTATTCTCTGATCAGTGTGTTGTTTCTCGATCTTTATTCTCTGATCAGTGTGTTGTTTCTCTATCTTTATTCTCTGATCAGTATGTTGTTTCTCTGTCTTTATTCTCTGATCAGTGTGTTGTTTCTCTATCTTTATTCTCTGATCAGTGTGTTGTTTCTATATCTTTATTCTCTGATCAGTGTGTTGTTTCTCTATCTTTATTCTTTGATCAGTGTGTTGTTTCTCTATCTTTATTCTCTGATCAGTGTGTTGTTTCTCGATCTTTATTCTCTGATCAGTGTGTTGTTTCTCTATCTTTATTCTCTGATCAGTGTGTTGTTTCTCGATCTTTATTCGCAGAGCAGTGTGTTGTTTCTCTATCTTTATTCTCTGATCAGTGTGTTGTTTCTCGATCTTTATTCTCTGATCATTGTGTTGTTTCTCAATCTTTATTCTCTGATCAGTGTGTTGTTTCTATATCTTTATTCTCTGATCAGTGTGTTGTTTCTCTATCTTTATTCTCTGATCAGTGTGTTGTTTCTCTATCTTTATTCTCTGATCAGTGTGTTGTTTCTCGATCTTTATTCTCTGATCAGTGTGTTGTTTCTCTATCTTTATTCTCTGATCAGTGTGTTGTTTCTCGATCTTTATTCTCTGATCATTGTGTTGTTTCTCTATCTTTATTCTCTGATCAGTGTGTTGTTTCTCGATCTTTATTCTCTGATCAGTGTGTTGTTTCTCGATCTTGATTCTCAGATCAGTGTGTTGTTTCTCGATCTTTATTCTCTGATCAGTGTGTTGTTTCTCAATCTTTATTCTCTGATCAGTGTGTTGTTTCTCGATCTTTATTCTCTGATCAGTGTGTTGTTTCTCGATCTTTATTTTCTGATCAGTGTGTTGTTTCTCTATCTTTATTCTCTGATCGGTGTGTTGTTTCTCTATCTTTATTTACTGATCAGTGTGTTGTTTCTCTATCTTTATTCTCTGATCAGTGTGTTGTTTCTCGATCTTTATTCGCAGAGCAGTGTGTTGTTTCTCGATCTTAATTCTCTGATCAGTGTGTTGTTTCTCTATCTTTATTCTCTGATCAGTGTGTTGTTTCTCGATCTTTCTTCTCTGATCAGTGTGTTGTTTCTCAATCTTTATTCTCTGATCAGTGTGTTGTTTCTCTATCTTTATTCTCTGATCAGTGTGTTGTTTCTCGATCTTTATTCTCAGATCAGTGTGTTGTTTCTCGATCTTTATTCTCTGATCAGTGTGTTGTTTCTCTATCTTTATTCTCTGATCAGTGTGTTGTTTCTCGATCTTTATTCTCTGATCATTGTGCTGTTTCTCAATCTTTATTCTCTGATCAGTGTGTTGTTTCTATATCTTTATTCTCTGATCAGTGTGTTGTTTCTCTATCTTTATTCTCTGATCAGTGTGTTGTTTCTCTATCTTTATTCTCTGATCAGTGTGTTGTTTCTCGATCTTTATTCTCTGATCAGTGTGTTGTTTCTCTATCTTTATTCTCTGATCAGTGTGTTGTTTCTCTATCTTTATTCTCTGATCAGTGTGTTGTTTCTCGATCTTTATTCTCTGATCAGTGTGTTGTTTCTCTATCTTTATTCTCTGATCAGTGTGTTGTTTCTCGATCTTTATTCTCTGATCATTGTGTTGTTTCTCAATCTTTATTCTCTGATCAGTGTGTTGTTTCTATATCTTTATTCTCTGATCAGTGTGTTGTTTCTCTCTCTTTATTCTCTGATCAGTGTGTTGTTTCTCTATCTTTATTCTCTGATCAGTGTGTTGTTTCTCGATCTTTATTCTCTGATCAGTGTGTTGTTTCTATATCTTTATTCTCTGATCAGTGTGTTGTTTCTCTATCTTTATTCTCTGATCAGTGTGTTGTTTCTCTATCTTTATTCTCTGATCAGTGTGTTGTTTCTCGATCTTTATTCTCTGATCAGTGTGTTATTTCTCTATCTTTATTCTCTGATCAGTGTGTTGTTTCTCGATCTTTATTCTCTGATCAGTGTGTTGTTTCTCTATCTTTATTCTCTGATCAGTGTGTTGTTTCTCGATCTTTATTCTCTGATCATTGTGTTGTTTCTCAATCTTTATTCTCTGATTAGTGTGTTGTTTCGATATCTTTATTCTCTGATCAGTGTGTTGTTTCTCTATCTTTATTCTCTGATCAGTGTGTTGTTTCTCTATCTTTATTCTCTGATCAGTGTGTTGTTTCTCGATCTTTATTCTCTGATCAGTGTGTTGTTTCTCTATCTTTATTCTCTGATCAGTGTGTTGTTTCTCGATCTTTATTCTCTGATCAGTGTGTTGTTTCTCTATCTTTATTCTCTGATCAGTGTGTTGTTTCTCGATCTTTATTCTCTGATCAGTGTGTTGTTTCTCGATCTTGATTCTCAGATCAGTGTGTTGTTTCTCGATCTTTCTTCTCTGATCAGTGTGTTGTTTCTCAATCTTTATTCTCTGATCAGTGTGTTGTTTCTCGATCTTTATTCTCTGATCAGTGTGTTGTTTCTCGATCTTTATTTTCTGATCAGTGTGTTGTTTCTCTATCTTTATTCTCTGATCGGTGTGTTGTTTCTCTATCTTTATTCACTGATCAGTGTGTTGTTTCTCGATCTTTATTCTCTGATCAGTGTGTTGTTTCTCGATCTTTATTCGCAGAGCAGTGTGTTGTTTCTCGATCTTTATTCTCTGATCAGTGTGTTGTTTCTCTATCTTTATTCTCTGATCAGTGTGTTGTTTCTCGATCTTTATTCTCTGATCAGTGTGTTGTTTCTCTATCTTTATTCTCTGATCAGCGTGTTGTTTCCCTATCTTTATTCTCTGATCAGTGTGTTGTTTCTCGATCTTTATTCTCAGATCAGTGTGTTGTTTCTCGATCTTTATTCTCTGATCAGTGTGTTGTTTCTCTATCTTTATTCTCTGATCAGTGTGTTGTTTCTCGATCTTTATTCTCTGATCATTGTGTTGTTTCTCAATCTTTATTCTCTGATCAGTGTGTTGTTTCTATATCTTTATTCTCTGATCAGTGTGTTGTTTCTCTCTCTTTATTCTCTGATCAGTGTGTTGTTTCTCTATCTTTATTCTCTGATCAGTGTGTTGTTTCTCGATCTTTATTCTCTGATCAGTGTGTTGTTTCTCTATCTTTATTCTCTGATCAGTGTGTTGTTTCTCGATCTTTATTCTCTGATCAGTGTGTTGTTTCTCTATCTTTATTCTCTGATCAGTGTGTTGTTTCTCGATCTTTATTCTCTGATCAGTGTGTTGTTTCTCGATCTTGATTCTCAGATCAGTGTGTTGTTTCTCGATCTTTATTCTCTGATCAGTGTGTTGTTTCTCAATCTTTATTCTCTGATCAGTGTGTTGTTTCTCGATCTTTATTCTCTGATCAGTGTGTTGTTTCTCGATCTTTATTCTCTGATTAGTGTGTTGTTTCTCTATCTTTATTCTCTGATCGGTGTGTTGTTTCTCTATCTTTATTCACTGATCAGTGTGTTGTTTCTCGATCTTTATTCTCTGATCAGTGTGTTGTTTCTCTATCTTTATTCTCTGATCAGTGTGTTGTTTCTCGATCTTTATTCTCTGATCAGTGTGTTGTTTCTCTATCTTTATTCTCTGATCAGTGTGTTGTTTCTCGATCTTTATTCTCTGATCAGTATGTTGTTTCTCGATCTTTATTCTCAGATCAGTGTGTTGTTTCTCGATCTTTATTCTCTGATCAGTGTGTTGTTTCTCAATCTTTATTCTCTGATCAGTGTGTTGTTTCTCGATCATTATTCTCTGATCAGTGTGTTGTTTCTCGATCTTTATTCTCTGATCAGTGTGTTGTTTCTCTATCTTTATTCTCTGATCGGTGTGTTTTTTCTCTATCTTTATTCACTGATCAGTGTGTTGTTTCTCGATCTTTATTCTCTGATCAGTGTGTTGTTTCTCGATCTTTATTCGCAGAGCAGTGTATTGTTTCTCTATCTTTATTCTCTGATCAGTGTGTTGTTTCTCGATCTTTATTCTCTGATCAGTGTGTTGTTTCTCGATCTTTATTCTCTGATCAGTGTGTTGTTTCTCTATCTTTATTCTCTGATCAGTGTGTTGTTTCGCTATCTTTATTCTCTGATCAGTGTGTTGTTTCTCGATCTTTATTCTCTGATCAGTGTGTTGTTTCTCGATCTTTATTCTCTGATCAGTGTGTTGTTTCTCTATCTTTATTCTCTGATCAGTGTGTTGTTTCTCGATCTTTATTCTCTGATCAGTGTGTTGTTTCTCGATCTTTATTCTCTGATCAGTGTGTTGTTTCTCTATCTTTATTCTCTGATCAGTGTGTTGTTTCTCGATCTTTTTTCTCTGATCAGTGTGTTGTTTCTCCATCTTTATTCTCTGATCATTGTGTTGTTTCTCGGTCTTTATTCTCTGATCAGTGTGTTGTTTCTCGATCTTTATTCTCTGATCAGTGTGTTGTTTCTCTATCTTTATTCTCTGATCAGTGTGTTGTTTCTCGATCTTTATTCTCTGATCCTTGTGTTGTTTCTCAATCTTTATTCTCTGATCAGTGTGTTGTTTCTATATCTTTATTCTCTGATCAGTGTGTTGTTTCTCGATCTTTATTCGCAGAGCAGTGTGTTGTTTCTCTATCTTTATTCTCTGATCAGTGTGTTGTTTCTCGATCTTTATTCTCTGATCAGTGTGTTGTTTCTCGATCTTTATTCTCTGATCAGTGTGTTGTTTCTCTATCTTTATTCTCTGATCAGTGTGTTGTTTCGCTATCTTTATTCTCTGATCAGTGTGTTGTTTCTCGATCTTTATTCTCTGATCAGTGTGTTGTTTCTCGATCTTTATTCTCTGATCAGTGTGTTGTTTCTCTATCTTTATTCTCTGATCAGTGTGTTGTTTCTCGATCTTTATTCTCTGATCAGTGTGTTGTTTCTCGATCTTTATTCTCTGATCAGTGTGTTGTTTCTCTATCTTTATTCTCTGATCAGTGTGTTGTTTCTCGATCTTTTTTCTCTGATCAGTGTGTTGTTTCTCCATCTTTATTCTCTGATCATTGTGTTGTTTCTCGGTCTTTATTCTCTGATCAGTGTGTTGTTTCTCGATCTTTATTCTCTGATCAGTGTGTTGTTTCTCTATCTTTATTCTCTGATCAGTGTGTTGTTTCTCGATCTTTATTCTCTGATCATTGTGTTGTTTCTCAATCTTTATTCTCTGATCAGTGTGTTGTTTCTATATCTTTATTCTCTGATCAGTGTGTTGTTTCTCTATCTTTATTCTCTGATCAGTGTGTTGTTTCTCTATCTTTATTCTCTGATCAGTGTGTTGTTTCTCGATCTTTATTCTCTGATCAGTGTGTTGTTTCTCTGTCTTTATTCTCTGATCAGTGTGTTGTTTCTCGATCTTTATTCTCTGATCAGTGTGTTGTTTCTCTATCTTTATTCTCTGATCAGTGTGTTGTTTCTCGATCTTTATTCTCTGATCAGTGTGTTGTTTCTCGATCTTGATTCTCAGATCAGTGTGTTGTTTCTCGATCTTTATTCTCTGATCAGTGTGTTGTTTCTCTATCTTTATTCTCTGATCAGTGTGTTGTTTCTCGATCTTTATTCTCTGATCATTGTGTTGTTTCTCAATCTTTATTCTCTGATCAGTGTGTTGTTTCTATATCTTTATTCTCTGATCAGTGTGTTGTTTCTCTATCTTTATTCTCTGATCAGTGTGTTGTTTCTCTATCTTTATTCTCTGATCAGTGTGTTGTTTCTCGATCTTTATTCTCTGATCAGTGTGTTGTTTCTCTGTCTTTATTCTCTGATCAGTGTGTTGTTTCTCGATCTTTATTCTCTGATCAGTGTGTTGTTTCTCGGTCTTTATTCTCTGATCAGTGTGTTGTTTCTCGATCTTTATTCTCTGATCATTGTGTTGTTTCTCAATCTTGATTCTCAGATCAGTGTGTTGTTTCTCGATCTTTATTCTCTGATCATTGTGTTGTTTCTCAATCTTTATTCTCTGATCAGTGTGTTGTTTCTCTATCTTTATTCTCTGATCAGTGTGTTGTTTCTCTATCTTTATTCTCTGATCAGTGTGTTGTTTCTCGATCTTTATTCTCTGATCAGTGTGTTGTTTCTCTATCTTTATTCTCTGATCAGTGTGTTGTTTCTCTATCTTTATTCTCTGATCAGTGTGTTGTTTCTCGATCTTTATTCTCTGATCAGTGTGTTGTTTCTCGATCTTTATTCTCTGATCAGTGTGTTGTTTCTCTATCTTTATTCTCTGATCAGTGTGTTGTTTCTCTATCTTTATTCTCTGATCAGTGTGTTGTTTCTCGATCTTTATTCTCTGATCATTGTGTTGTTTCTCAATCTTTATTCTCTGATCAGTGTGTTGTTTCTATATCTTTATTCTCTGATCAGTGTGTTGTTTCTCTATCTTTATTCTCTGATCAGTGTGTTGTTTCTCTATCTTTATTCTCTGATCAGTGTGTTGTTTCTCGATCTTTATTCTCTGATCAGTGTGTTGTTTCTCGATCTTTATTCTCTGATCAGTGTGTTGTTTCTCGATCTTTATTTTCTGCTCAGTGTGTTGTTTCTCTATCTTTATTCTCTGATCGGTGTGTTGTTTCTCTATCTTTATTCACTGATCAGTGTGTTGTTTCTCGATCTTTATTCTCTGATCAGTGTGTTGTTTCTCGATCTTTATTCGCAGAGCAGTGTGTTGTTTCTCGATCTTTATTCTCTGATCAGTGTGTTGTTTCTCTATCTTTATTCTCTGATCAGTGTGTTGTTTCTCGATCTTTATTCTCTGATCAGTGTGTTGTTTCTCTATCTTTATTCTCTGATCAGTGTGTTGTTTCTCTATCTTTATTCTCTGATCAGTGTGTTGTTTCTCGATCTTTATTCTCGGATCATTGTGTTGTTTCTCAATCTTTATTCTCTGATCAGTGTGTTGTTTCTATATCTTTATTCTCTGATCAGTGTGTTGTTTCTCTATCTTTATTCTCTGATCAGTGTGTTGTTTCTCTATCTTTATTCTCTGATCAGTGTGTTGTTTCTCGATCTTTATTCTCTGATCAGTGTGTTGTTTCTCGATCTTTATTCTCTGATCAGTGTGTTGTTTCTCGATCTTTATTCTCTGATCAGTGTGTTGTTTCTCTATCTTTATTCTCTGATCAGTGTGTTGTTTCTCGATCTTTATTCTCTGATCAGTGTGTTGTTTCTCGATCTTGATTCTCAGATCAGTGTGTTGTTTCTCGATCTTTATTCTCTGATCAGTGTGTTGTTTCTGAATCTTTATTCTCTGATCAGTGTGTTGTTTCTCGATCTTTATTCTCTGATCAGTGTGTTGTTTCTCGATCTTTATTCTCTGATTAGTGTGTTGTTTCTCTATCTTCATTCTCTGATCGGTGTGTTGTTTCTCTATCTTTATTCACTGATCAGTGTGTTGTTTCTCGATCTTTATTCTCTGATCAGTGTGTTGTTTCTCTATCTTTATTCTCTGATCAGTGTGTTGTTTCTCGATCTTTATTCTCTGATCAGTGTGTTGTTTCTCTATCTTTATTCTCTGATCAGTGTGTTGTTTCTCGATCTTTATTCTCTGATCAGTATGTTGTTTCTCGATCTTTATTCTCAGATCAGTGTGTTGTTTCTCGATCTTTATTCTCTGATCAGTGTGTTGTTTCTCAATCTTTATTCTCTGATCAGTGTGTTGTTTCTCGATCTTTATTCTCTGATCAGTGTGTTATTTCTCGATCTTTATTCTCTGATCAGTGTGTTGTTTCTCTATCTTTATTCTCTGATCGGTGTGTTTTTTCTCTATCTTTATTCACTGATCAGTGTGTTGTTTCTCGATCTTTATTCTCTGATCAGTGTGTTGTTTCTCGATCTTTATTCGCAGAGCAGTGTGTTGTTTCTCTATCTTTATTCTCTGATCAGTGTGTTGTTTCTCGATCTTTATTCTCTGATCAGTGTGTTGTTTCTCGATCTTTATTCTCTGATCAGTGTGTTGTTTCTCTATCTTTATTCTCTGATCAGTGTGTTGTTTCTCTATCTTTATTCTCTGATCAGTGTGTTGTTTCTCGATCTTTATTCTCTGATCAGTGTGTTGTTTCTCGATCTTTATTCTCTGATCAGTGTGTTGTTTCTCTATCTTTATTCTCTGATCAGTGTGTTGTTTCTCGATCTTTATTCTCTGATCAGTGTGTTGTTTCTCGATCTTTATTCTCTGATCAGTGTGTTGTTTCTCTATCTTTATTCTCTGATCAGTGTGTTGTTTCTCGATCTTTTTTCTCTGATCAGTGTGTTGTTTCTCCATCTTTATTCTCTGATCATTGTGTTGTTTCTCGATCTTTATTCTCTGATCAGTGTATTGTTTCTTTGTCTTTATTCTCTGATCAGTGTGTTGTTTCTCGATCTTTATTCTCTGATCAGTGTGTTGTTTCTCTATCTTTATTCTCTGATCAGTGTGTTGTTTCTCGATCTTTATTCTCTGATCAGTGTGTTGTTTCTCGATCTATATTCTCTGATCAGTGTGTTGTTTCTCGATCTTTATTCGCAGAGCAGTGTGTTGTTTCTCTATCTTTATTCTCTGATCAGTGTGTTGTTTCTCGATCTTTATTCTCTGATCAGTGTGTTGTTTCTCGATCTTTATTCTCTGATCAGTGTGTTGTTTCTTGATCTTTATTCTCTGATCAATGTGTTGTTTCTCGATCTTTATTCTCTGATCAGTGTGTTGTTTCTCTATCTTTATTCTCTGATCAGTGTGTTGTTTCTCGATCTTTATTCTCTGATCAGTGTGTTGTTTCTCTATCTTCATTCTCTGATCAGTGTGTTGTTTCTCTATCTTTATTCTCTGATCAGTGTGTTGTTTCTCTATCTTTATTCTCTGATCAGTGTGTTGTTTCTCTATCTTTATTCTCTGATCAATGTGTTGTTTCTCGATCTTTATTCTCTGATCAGTGTTGTTTCTCGATCTTTATTCTCTGATCAGTGTGTTATTTCTCTATCTTTATTCTCTGATCATTGTGTTGTTTCTCGATCTTTATTCTCTGATCAGTGTGTTGTTTCTCGATCTTTATTCTCTGATCAGTGTGTTGTTTCTCGGTCTTTATTCTCTGATCAGTGTGTTGTTTCTCGATCTTTATTTGCAGAGCAGTGTGTTGTTTCTCTCTCTTTATTCTCTGATCAGTGTGTTGTTTCTCGATCTTTATTCTCTGATCAGTGTGTTGTTTCTCGATCTTTATTCTCTGATCAGTGTGTTGTTTCTCGATCTTTATTCTCTGATCAATGTGTTGTTTCTCGAACTTTATTCTCTGATCAGTGTGTTGTTTCTCCATCTTTATTCTCTGATCAGTGTGTTGTTTCTCGATCTTTATTCTCTGATCATTGTGTTGTTTCTCTATCTTTATTCTCTGATCAGTGTGTTGTTTTTCTATCTTTATTCTCTGATCAGTGTGTTGTTTCTCTATCTTTATTCTCTGATCAGTGTGTTGTTTCTCGATCTTTATTCTCTGATCAGTGTGTTGTTTCTCTATCTTTATTCTCTGATCATTGTGTTGTTTCTCGATCTTTATTCTCTGATCAGTGTGTTGTTTCTCGATCTTTATTCTCTGATCAGTGTGTTGTTTCTCGATCTTTATTCGCAGAGCAGTGTGTTGTTTCTCTATCTTTATTCTCGGATCAGTGTGTTGTTTCTCGATCTTTATTCTCTGATCAGTGTGTTGTTTCTCTATCTTTATTCTCTGATCAGTGTGTTGTTTCTCTATCTTTATTCTCTGATCAGTGTGTTGTTTCTCGATCTTTATTCTCTGACCAGTGTGTTGTTTCTCTATCTTTATTCTCTGATCAGTGTGTTGTTTCTCTATCTTTATTCTCTGATCAGTGTGTTGTTTCTCGATCTTTATTCTCTGATCAGTGTGTTGTTTCTCGATCTTTATTCTCTGATCAATGTGTTGTTTCTCGAACTTTATTCTCTGATCAGTGTGTTGTTTCTCCATCTTTATTCTCTGATCAGTGTGTTGTTTCTCGATCTTTATTCTCTGATCATTGTGTTGTTTCTCTATCTTTATTCTCTGATCAGTGTGTTGTTTTTCTATCTTTATTCTCTGATCAGTGTGTTGTTTCTCTATCTTTATTCTCTGATCAGTGTGTTGTTTCTCGATCTTTATTCTCTGATCAGTGTGTTGTTTCTCTATCTTTATTCTCTGATCATTGTGTTGTTTCTCGATCTTTATTCTCTGATCAGTGTGTTGTTTCTCGATCTTTATTCTCTGATCAGTGTGTTGTTTCTCGATCTTTATTCGCAGAGCAGTGTGTTGTTTCTCTATCTTTATTCTCGGATCAGTGTGTTGTTTCTCGATCTTTATTCTCTGATCAGTGTGTTGTTTCTCTATCTTTATTCTCTGATCAGTGTGTTGTTTCTCTATCTTTATTCTCTGATCAGTGTGTTGTTTCTCGATCTTTATTCTCTGACCAGTGTGTTGTTTCTCTATCTTTATTCTCTGATCAGTGTGTTGTTTCTCTATCTTTATTCTCTGATCAGTGTGTTGTTTCTCGATCTTTATTCTCTGATCAGTGTATTGTTTCTATATCATTATTCTCTGATCAGTGTGTTGATTCTCTATCTTTATTCTCTGATCAGTGTGTTGTTTCTTGATCTTGATTCTCTGATCAGTGTGTTGTTTCTCTATCTTTATTCTCTGATCAGTGTGTTGTTTCTCGATCTTTATTCTCTGATCAGTGTGTTGCTTCTCTATCTTTATTCTCTGATCAGTGTGTTGTTTCTCTATCTTTATTCTCTGATCAGTGTGTTGTTTCTCTATCTTTATTCTCTGATCAGTGTGTTGTTTCTCGATCTTTATTCTCTGATCAGTGTGTTGTTTCTCTATCTTTATTCTCTGATCAGTGTGTTGTTTCTCGATCTTTATTCTCTGATCAGTGTGTTGTTTCTCTATCTTTATTCTCTGATCAGTGTGTTGTTCCTCGATCTTTATTCTCTGATCAGTGTGTTGTTTCTCGATCTTGATTCTCTGATCAGTGTGTTGTTTCTCGATCTTGATTCTCTGATCAGTGTGTTGTTTCTCGATCTTTATTCTCTGATCAGTGTGTTGTTTCTCTATCTTTATTCTCTGATCAGTGTGTTGTTTCTCTATCTTTATTCTCTGATCAGTGTGTTGTTTCTCTATCTTTATTCTCTGATCAGTGTGTTGTTTCTCTATCTTTATTCTCTGATCATTGTGTTGTTTCTCGATCTTTATTCTCTGATCAGTGTGTTGTTTCTCGATCTTTATTCTCTGATCAGTGTGTTGTTTCTCGATCTTAATTCGCAGAGCAGTGTGTTGTTTCTCTGTCTTTATTCTCTGATCAGTGTGTTGTTTCTCGATCTTTATTCTCTGATCAGTGTGTTGTTTCTCTATCTTTATTCTCTGATTAGTGTGTTGTTTCTCTATCTTTATTCTCTGATCAGTGTGTTGTTTCTCGATCTTTATTCTCTGATCAGTGTGTTGTTTCTCTATCTTTATTCTCTGATCAGTGTGTTGTTTCTCTATCTTTATTCTCTGATCAGTGTGTTGTTTCTCGATCTTTATTCTCTGATCAGTGTATTGTTTCTATATCATTATTCTCTGATCAGTGTGTTGATTCTCTATCTTTATTCTCTGATCAGTGTGTTGTTTCTTGATCTTGATTCTCTGATCAGTGTGTTGTTTCTCTATCTTTATTCTCCGATCAGTGTGTTGTTTCTCGACCTTTATTCTCTGATCAGTGTGTTGTTTCTCTATCTTTATTCTCTGATCAGTGTGTTGTTTCTCTATCTTTATTCTCTGATCAGTGTGTTGTTTCTCTATCTTTATTCTCTGATCAGTGTGTTGTTTCTCGATCTTTATTCTCTGATCAGTGTGTTGTTTCTTGATCTGTATTCTCTGATCAGTGTGTTGTTTCTCGATCTTTATTCTCTGATCAGTGTGTTGTTTCTCTATCTTTATTCTCTGATCAGTGTGTTGTTTCTCTATCTTTATTCTCAGATCATTGTGTTGTTTCTCAATCTTTATTCTCTGATCAGTGTGTTGTTTCTATATCTTTATTCTCTGATCAGTGTGTTGTTTCTCTATATTTATTCTCTGATCAGTGTGTTGTTTCTCGATCTTTATTCTCTGATCAGTGTGTTGTTTCTCTATCTTTATTCTCTGATCAGTGTGTTGTTTCTCGATCTTTATTCTCTGATCAGTGTGTTGTTTCTCGATCTTTATTCTCTGATCAGTGTGTTGTTTCTCGATCTTTATTCGCAGAGCAGTGTGTTGTTTTTCTATCTTTATTCTCTGATCAGTGTGTTGTTTCTCTATCTTTATTCTCTGATCAGTGTGTTGTTTCTCGATCTTTATTCTCTGATCAGTGTGTTGTTTCTCTATCTTTATTCTCTGATCATTGTGTTGTTTCTCGATCTTTATTCTCTGATCAGTGTGTTGTTTCTCGATCTTTATTCTCTGATCAGTGTGTTGTTTCTCGATCTTTATTCGCAGAGCAGTGTGTTGTTTCTCTATCTTTATTCTCGGATCAGTGTGTTGTTTCTCGATCTTTATTCTCTGATCAGTGTGTTGTTTCTCTATCTTTATTCTCTGATCAGTGTGTTGTTTCTCTATCTTTATTCTCTGATCAGTGTGTTGTTTCTCGATCTTTATTCTCTGACCAGTGTGTTGTTTCTCTATCTTTATTCTCTGATCAGTGTGTTGTTTCTCTATCTTTATTCTCTGATCAGTGTGTTGTTTCTCGATCTTTATTCTCTGATCAGTGTATTGTTTCTATATCATTATTCTCTGATCAGTGTGTTGATTCTCTATCTTTATTCTCTGATCAGTGTGTTGTTTCTTGATCTTGATTCTCTGATCAGTGTGTTGTTTCTCTATCTTTATTCTCTGATCAGTGTGTTGTTTCTCGATCTTTATTCTCTGATCAGTGTGTTGCTTCTCTATCTTTATTCTCTGATCAGTGTGTTGTTTCTCTATCTTTATTCTCTGATCAGTGTGTTGTTTCTCTATCTTTATTCTCTGATCAGTGTGTTGTTTCTCGATCTTTATTCTCTGATCAGTGTGTTGTTTCTCTATCTTTATTCTCTGATCAGTGTGTTGTTTCTCGATCTTTATTCTCTGATCAGTGTGTTGTTTCTCTATCTTTATTCTCTGATCAGTGTGTTGTTCCTCGATCTTTATTCTCTGATCAGTGTGTTGTTTCTCGATCTTGATTCTCTGATCAGTGTGTTGTTTCTCGATCTTGATTCTCTGATCAGTGTGTTGTTTCTCGATCTTTATTCTCTGATCAGTGTGTTGTTTCTCTATCTTTATTCTCTGATCAGTGTGTTGTTTCTCTATCTTTATTCTCTGATCAGTGTGTTGTTTCTCTATCTTTATTCTCTGATCAGGGTGTTGTTTCTCTATCTTTATTCTCTGATCATTGTGTTGTTTCTCGATCTTTATTCTCTGATCAGTGTGTTGTTTCTCGATCTTTATTCTCTGATCAGTGTGTTGTTTCTCGATCTTAATTCGCAGAGCAGTGTGTTGTTTCTCTGTCTTTATTCTCTGATCAGTGTGTTGTTTCTCGATCTTTATTCTCTGATCAGTGTGTTGTTTCTCTATCTTTATTCTCTGATTAGTGTGTTGTTTCTCTATCTTTATTCTCTGATCAGTGTGTTGTTTCTCGATCTTTATTCTCTGATCAGTGTGTTGTTTCTCTATCTTTATTCTCTGATCAGTGTGTTGTTTCTCTATCTTTATTCTCTGATCAGTGTGTTGTTTCTCGATCTTTATTCTCTGATCAGTGTATTGTTTCTATATCATTATTCTCTGATCAGTGTGTTGATTCTCTATCTTTATTCTCTGATCAGTGTGTTGTTTCTTGATCTTGATTCTCTGATCAGTGTGTTGTTTCTCTATCTTTATTCTCCGATCAGTGTGTTGTTTCTCGACCTTTATTCTCTGATCAGTGTGTTGTTTCTCTATCTTTATTCTCTGATCAGTGTGTTGTTTCTCTATCTTTATTCTCTGATCAGTGTGTTGTTTCTCTATCTTTATTCTCTGATCAGTGTGTTGTTTCTCGATCTTTATTCTCTGATCAGTGTGTTGTTTCTTGATCTGTATTCTCTGATCAGTGTGTTGTTTCTCGATCTTTATTCTCTGATCAGTGTGTTGTTTCTCTATCTTTATTCTCTGATCAGTGTGTTGTTTCTCTATCTTTATTCTCAGATCATTGTGTTGTTTCTCAATCTTTATTCTCTGATCAGTGTGTTGTTTCTATATCTTTATTCTCTGATCAGTGTGTTGTTTCTCTATATTTATTCTCTGATCAGTGTGTTGTTTCTCGATCTTTATTCTCTGATCAGTGTGTTGTTTCTCTATCTTTATTCTCTGATCAGTGTGTTGTTTCTCGATCTTTATTCTCTGATCAGTGTGTTGTCTCTCTATCTTTATTCTCTGATCAGTGTGTTGTTTCTCGATCTTTATTCTCTGATCAGTGTGTTGTTTCTCGATCTTGATTCTCAGATCAGTGTGTTGTTTCTCGATCTTTATTGTCTGATCAGTGTGTTGTTTCTCGATCTTTATTCTCTGATCAGTGTGTTGTTTCTCGATCTTTATTCTCTGATCAATGTGTTGTTTCTCTATCTTTATTCTCTGATCAGTGTGTTGTTTCTCGATCTTTATTCTCTGATCATTGTGTTGTTTCTCTACCTTTATTCTCTGATCAGTGTGTTGTTTCTCTATCTTTATTCTCTGATCAGTGTGTTGTTTCTCTATCTTTATTCTCTGATCAGTGTGTTGTTTCTCGATCTTTATTCTCTGATCAGTGTGTTGTTTCTCGAACTTTATTCTCTGATCAGTGTGTTGTTTCTCTATCTTTATTCTCTGATCAGTGTGTTGTTTCTCTCTCTTTATTCTCTGATCAGTGTGTTGTTTCTCTATCTTTATTCTGTGATCAGTGTGTTGTTTCTCTATCTTTATTCTCTGATCATTGTGTTGTTTCTCTATCTTTATTCTCTGATCAGTGTGTTGTTTCTCGATCTTTTTTCTCTGATCAGTGTGTTGTTTCTCCATCTTTATTCTCTGATCAGTGTGTTGTTTCTCGATCTTTATTCTCTGATCAGTGTATTGTTTCTATATCTTTATTCTCTGATCAGTGTGTTGTTTCTCTCTCTTTATTCTCTGATCAGTGTGTTGTTGCTCTATCTTTATTCTGTGATCAGTGTGTTGTTTCTCTATCTTTATTCTCTGATCATTGTGTTGTTTCTCGATCTTTATTCTCTGATCAGTGTGTTGTTTCTCGATCTTTATTCTCTGATCAGTGTGTTGTTTCTCGAACTTTATTCTCTGATCAGTGTGTTGTTTCTCTATCTTTATTCTCTGATCAGTGTGTTGTTTCTCGATCTTTATTCTCTGATCAGTGTGTTGTTTCTCTATCTTTATTCTCTGATCAGTGTGTTGTTTCTCGATCTTTTTTCTCTGATCAGTGTGTTGTTTCTCCATCTTTATTCTCTGATCAGTGTGTTGTTTCTCGATCTTTATTCTCTGATCAGTGTATTGTTTCTATATCTTTATTCTCTGATCAGTGTGTTGTTTCTCTCTCTTTATTCTCTGATCAGTGTGTTGTTTCTCTATCTTTATTCTGTGATCAGTGTGTTGTTTCTCTATCTTTATTCTCTGATCATTGTGTTGTTTCTCGATCTTTATTCTCTGATCAGTGTGTTGTTTCTCGATCTTGATTCTCTGATCAGTGTGTTGTTTCTCGATCTTTATTCGCAGAGCAGTGTGTTGTTTCTCTATCTTTATTCTCTGATCAGTGTGTTGTTTCTCGATCTTTATTCTCTGATCAGTGTGTTGTTTCTCTATCTTTATTCGCTGATCAGTGTGTTGTTTCTCTATCTTTATTCTCTGATCAGTGTGTTGTTTCTCTATCTTTATTCTCTAGTCAGTGTGTTATTTCTCTATCTTTATTCTCTGATCAGTGTGTTGTTTCTCTATCTTTATTCTCTGATCAGTGTGTTGTTTCTCGATCTTTATTCTCTGATCAGTGTGTTGTTTCTCGATCTTTATTCTCTGATCAGTGTGTTGTTTCTCTATCTTTATTCTCTGAGCAGTGTGTTGTTTCTCGATCTTTATTCTCTGATCAGTGTATTGTTTCTATATCATTATTCTCTGATCAGTGTGTTGTTTCTCTAACTTTATTCTCTGATCAGTGTGTTGTTTCTTGATCTTGATTCTCTGATCAGTGTGTTGTTTCTCTATCTTTATTCTCTGATCAGTGAGTTGTTTCTCGATCTTTATTCTGTGATCAGTGTGTTGTTTCTCTATCTTTATTCTCTGATCAGTGTGTTGTTTCTCTATCTTTATTCTCTGATCAGTGTGTTGTTTCTCGATCTTTATTCTCTGATCAGTGTGTTGTTTCGCTATCTTTATTCTCTGATCAGTGTGTTGTTTCTTGATCTTTATTCTCTGATCAGTGTGTTGTTTCTCGATCTTTATTCTCTGATCAATGTGTTGTTTCTCTATCTTTATTCTCTGATCAGTGTGTTGTTTCTCGATCTTTATTCTCTGATCAGTGTGTTGTTTCTCTATCTTTATTCTCTGATAAGTGTGTTGTTTCTCGATCTTTATTCGCAGAGCAGTGTGTTGTTTCTCTATCTTTATTCTCTGATCAGTGTGTTGTTTCTCGATCTTTATTCTCTGATCAGTGTGTTGTTTCTCTATCTTTATTCTCTGATCAGTGTGTTGTTTCTCTATCTTTATTCTCTGATCAGTGTGTTGATTCTCTATCTTTATTCTCTGATCAGTGTGTTGTTTCTCTATCTTCATTCTCTGATCAGTGTGTTGTTTCTCGATCTTTGTTCTCTGATCAGTGTGTTGTTTCTGTATCTTTATTCTCTGATCAGTGTGTTGTTTGTCTATCTTTATTCTCTGATCAGTGTGTTGTTTTTCTATCTTTATTCTCTGATCAGTGTGTTGTTTCTCTATCTTTATTCTCTGATCAGTGTGTTGTTTCTCTATCTTTATTCTCTGATCAGTGTGTTGTTTCTCGATCTTTATTCTCTGATCAGTGTGTTGTTTCTCGATCTTTATTCTCTGATCAGTGTGTTGTTTCTCTATCTTTATTCTCTGATCAATGTGTTGTTTCTCGATCTTTATTCTCTGATCAGTGTGTTGTTTCTCTATCTTTATTCTCTGATCAGTGTGTTGTTTCTCGATCTTTATTCTCTGATCAGTGTATTGTTTCTATATCTTTATTCTCTGATCAGTGTGTTGTTTCTCTATCTTTATTCTCTGATCAGTGTGTTGTTTCTCTATCTTTATTCTCTGATCAGTGTGTTGTTTCTCTATCTTTATTCTCTGATCATTGTGTTGTTTCTCGATCTTTATTCTCTGATCAGTGTGTTGTTTCTCGATTTTTATTCTCTGATCAGTGTGTTGTTTCTCGATCTTTATTCGCAGCGCAGTGTGTTGTTTCTCTATCTTTATTCTCTGATCAGTGTGTTGTTTCTCGATCTTTATTCTCTGATCAGTGTGTTGTTTCTCGATCTTTATTCTCTGATCAGTGTGTTGTTTCTCTATCTTTATTCTCTGATCAGTGTGTTGTTTCTCGATCTTTATTCTCTGATCAGTGTGTTGTTTCTCAATCTTTATTCTCTGATCAGTGTGTTGTTTCTCGATCTTTATTCTCTGATCAGTGTGTTGTTTCTCGATCTTTATTCTCTGATCAGTGTGTTGTTTCTCTATCTTTATTCTCTGATCAGTGTGTTGTTTCTCTATCTTTATTCACTGATCAGTGTGTTGTTTCTCGATCTTTATTCTCTGATCAGTGTGTTGTTTCTCGATCTTTATTCTCTGATCAGTGTGTTGTTTCTCTGTTTTTATTCTCTGATCAGTGTGTTGTTTCTCGATCTTTATTCTCTGATCAGTGTGTTGTTTCTCGATCTTTATTCTCTGATCAATGTGTTGTTTCTCTATCTTTATTCTCTGATCAGTGTGTTGTTTCTCTATCTTTATTCTCTGATCAGTGTGTTGTTTCTCTATCTTTATTCTCTGATCAGTGTGTTGTTTCTCTATCTTTATTCTCTGATCAGTGTGTTGTTTCTCGATCTTTATTCTCTGATCAGTGTATTGTTTCTCGATCTTTATTCTCTGATCAGTGTGTTGTTTCTCTATCTTTATTCTCTGATCAGTGTGTTGTTTCTCTATCTTTATTCTCTGATCAGTGTGTTGTTTCTCTATCTTTATTCTCTGATCATTGTGTTGTTTCTCGATCTTTATTCTCTGATCAGTGTGTTGTTTCTCGATCTTTATTCTCTGATCAATGTGTTGTTTCTCTATCTTTATTCTCTGATCAGTGTGTTGTTTCTCTATCTTTATTCTCTGATCAGTGTGTTGTTTCTCGATCTTTATTCTCTGATCAGTGTGTTGTTTCTCGATCTTTATTCTCTGATCAGTGTGTTGTTTCTCTATCTTTATTCTCTGATCAGTGTGTTGTTTCTCGATCTTTATTCTCTGATCAGTGTGTTGTTTCTCAATCTTTATTCTCTGATCAGTGTGTTGTTTCTCGATCTTTATTCTCTGATCAGTGTGTTGTTTCTCGATCTTTATTCTCTGATCAGTGTGTTGTTTCTCTATCTTTATTCTCTGATCAGTGTGTTGTTTCTCTATCTTTATTCACTGATCAGTGTGTTGTTTCTCGATCTTTATTCTCTGATCAGTGTGTTGTTTCTCGATCTTTATTCTCTGATCAGTGTGTTGTTTCTCTATTTTTATTCTCTGATCAGTGTGTTGTTTCTCTATCTTTATTCTCTGATCAGTGTGTTGTTTCTCAATCTTTATTCTCTGATCAATGTGTTGTTTCTCTATCTTTATTCTCTGATCAGTGTGTTGTTTCTCTATCTTTATTCTCTGATCAGTGTGTTGTTTCTCTATCTTTATTCTCTGATCAGTGTGTTGTTTCTCTATCTTTTTTCTCTGATCAGTGTGTTGTTTCTCGATCTTTATTCGCAGAGCAGTGTGTTGTTTCTCGATCTTTATTCTGTGATCAGTGTGTTGTTTCTCGATCTTTATTCTCTGATCAGTGTGTTGTTTCTCTGTCTTTATTCTCTGATCAGTGTGTTGTTTCTCTATCTTTATTCTCTGATCAGTGTGTTGATTCTCTATCTTTATTCTCTGATCAGTGTGTTGTTTCTCTATCTTTATTCTCTGATCAGTGTGTTATTTCTCTATCTTTATGCTCTGATCAGTGTGTTGTTTCTCTATCTTTATTCTCTGATCAGTGTGTTGTTTCTCGATCTTTATTCTCTGATCAGTGTGTTGTTTCTCTATCTTTATTCTCTGATCAGTGTGTTGTTTCTCTATCTTTATTCTCTGATCAGTGTGTTGTTTCTCGATCATTATTCTGATCAGTGTATTGTTTCTATATCATTATTCTCTGATCAGTGTGTTGTTTCTCTATCTTTATTCTCTGATCAGTGTGTTGTTTCTTGATCTTGATTCTCTGATCAGTGTGTTGTTTCTCTATCTTTATTCTCTGATCAGTGTGTTGTTTCTCGATCTTTATTCTGTGATCAGTGTGTTGTTTCTCTATCTTTATTCTCTGATCAGTGTGTTGTTTCTCTATCTTTATTCTCTGATCAGTGTGTTGTTTTTCGGATCTTTATTCTCTGAGCAGTGTGTTGCTTCTCGATCTTTATTCTCTGATCAGTGTGTTGTTTCTCTATCTTTATTCTCTGATCAGTGTGTTGTTTCTCGATCTTTATTCTCTCATCAGTGTGTTGTTTCTCTATCTTTATTCTCTGATCAGTGTGTTGTTTCTCGATCTGTATTCGCAGAGCAGTGTGTTGTTTCTCTATCTTTATTCTCTGATCAGTGTGTTGTTTCTCGATCTTTATTCTCTGATCAGTGTGTTGTTTCTCTATCTTTATTCTCTGATCAGTGTGTTGATTCTCTATCTTTATTCTCTGATCAGTGTGTTGTTTCTCTATCTTCATTCTCTGATCAGCGTGTTGTTTCTCGATCTTTGTTCTCTGATCAGCGTGTTGTTTCTGTATCTTTATTCTCTGATCAGTGTGTTGTTTCTCTATCTTTATTCGCTGATCAGTGTGTTGTTTCTCTATCTTTATTCTCTGATCAGTGTGTTGTTTCTCTATCTTTATTCTCTGATCAGTGTGTTGTTTCTCGATCTTTATTCTCTGATCAGTGTGTTGTTTCTCGATCTTTATTCTCTGATCAGTGTGTTGTTTCTCGATCTTTATTCTCTGATCAGTGTGTTGTTTCTCTATCTTTATTCTCTGATCAATGTGTTGTTTCTCGATCTTTATTCTCTGATCAGTGTGTTGTTTCTCTATCTTTATTCTCTGATCAGAGTGTTGTTTCTCGATCTTTATTCTCTGATCAGTGTATTGTTTCTATATCTTTATTCTCTGATCAGTGTGTTGTTTCTCTATCTTTATTCGCTGATCAGTGTGTTGTTTCTCTATCTTTATTCTCTGATCAGTGTGTTGTTTCTCTATCTTTATTCTCTGATCATTGTGTTGTTTCTCGATCTTTATTCTCTGATCAGTGTGTTGTTTCTTGATCTTTATTCTCTGATCAGTGTGTTGTTTCTCGATCTTTATTTGCAGAGCAGTGTGTTGTTTCTCTATCTTTATTCTCTGATCAGTGTGTTGTTTCTCGATCTTTATTCTCTGATCAGTGTGTTGTTTCTCGATCTTTATTCTCTGATCAGTGTGTTGTTTCTCTATCTTTATTCTCTGATCAGTGTGTTGTTTCTCGATCTTTATTCTCTGATCAGTGTGTTGTTTCTCTATCTTTATTCTCTGATCAGTGTGTTGTTTCTCTATCTTTATTCACTGATCAGTGTGTTGTTTCTCGATCTTTATTCTCTGATCAGTGTGTTGTTTCTCGATCTTTATTCTCTGATCAGTGTGTTGTTTCTCTATTTTTATTCTCTGATCAGTGTGTTGTTTCTCGATCTTTATTCTCTGATCAGTGTGTTGGTTCTCGATCTTTATTCTCTGATCAATGTGTTGTTTCTCTATCTTTATTCTCTGATCAGTGTGTTGTTTCTCTATCTTTATTCTCTGATCAGTGTGTTGTTTCTCTATCTTTATTCTCTGATCAGTGTGTTGTTTCTCGATCTTTATTCTCTGATCAGTGTATTGTTTCTATATCTTTATTCTCTGATCAGTGTGTTGTTTCTCTATCTTTATTCTCTGATCAGTGTGTTGTTTCTCTATCTTTATTCTCTGATCAGTGTGTTGTTTCTCTATCTTTATTCTCTGATCATTGTGTTGTTTCTCGATCTTTATTCTCTGATCAGTGTGTTGTTTCTCGATCTTTATTCTCTGATCAGTGTGTTGTTTCTCTATCTTTATTCGCAGCGCAGTGTGTTGTTTCTCTATCTTTATTCTCTGATCAGTGTGTTGTTTCTCGATCTTTATTCTCTGATCAGTGTGTTGTTTCTCGATCTTTATTCTCTGATCAGTGTGTTGTTTCTCTATCTTTATTCTCTGATCAGTGTGTTGTTTCTCGATCTTTATTCTCTGATCAGTGTGTTGTTTCTCAATCTTTATTCTCTGATCAGTGTGTTGTTTCTCGATCTTTATTCTCTGATCAGTGTGTTGTTTCTCGATCTTTATTCTCTGATCAGTGTGTTGTTTCTCTATCTTTATTCTCTGATCAGTGTGTTGTTTCTCTATCTTTATTCACTGATCAGTGTGTTGTTTCTCGATCTTTATTCTCTGATCAGTGTGTTGTTTCTCGATCTTTATTCTCTGATCAGTGTGTTGTTTCTCTATTTTTATTCTCTGATCAGTGTGTTGTTTCTCTATCTTTATTCTCTGATCAGTGTGTTGTTTCTCGATCTTTATTCTCTGATCAATGTGTTGTTTCTCTATCTTTATTCTCTGATCAGTGTGTTGTTTCTCTATCTTTATTCTCTGATCAGTGTGTTGTTTCTCTATCTTTATTCTCTGATCAGTGTGTTGTTTCTCTATCTTTTTTCTCTGATCAGTGTGTTGTTTCTCGATCTTTATTCGCAGAGCAGTGTGTTGTTTCGCGATCTTAATTCTGTGATCAGTGTGTTGTTTCTCGATCTTTATTCTCTGATCAGTGTGTTGTTTCTCTATCTTTATTCTCTGATCAGTGTGTTGTTTCTCTATCTTTATTCTCTGATCAGTGTGTTGATTCTCTATCTTTATTCTCTGATCAGTGTGTTGTTTCTCTATCTTTATTCTCTGATCAGTGTGTTATTTCTCTATCTTTATGCTCTGATCAGTGTGTTGTTTCTCTATCTTTATTCTCTGATCAGTGTGTTGTTTCTCGATCTTTATTCTCTGATCAGTGTGTTGTTTCTCTATCTTTATTCTCTGATCAGTGTGTTGTTTCTCTATCTTTATTCTCTGATCAGTGTGTTGTTTCTTGATCTTGATTCTCTGATCAGTGTGTTGTTTCTCTATCTTTATTCTCTGATCAGTGTGTTGTTTCTCGATCTTTATTCTGTGATCAGTGTGTTGTTTCTCTATCTTTATTCTCTGATCAGTGTGTTGTTTCTCTATCTTTATTCTCTGATCAGTGTGTTGTTTCTCGATCTTTATTCTCTGAGCAGTGTGTTGCTTCTCGATCTTTATTCTCTGATCAGTGTGTTGTTTCTCTATCTTTATTCTCTGATCAGTGTGTTGTTTCTCGATCTTTATTCTCTGATCAGTGTGTTGTTTCTCTATCTTTATTCTCTGATCAGAGTGTTGTTTCTCGATCTGTATTCGCAGAGCAGTGTGTTGTTTCTCTATCTTTATTCTCTGATCAGTGTGTTGTTTCTCGATCTTTATTCTCTGATCAGTGTGTTGTTTCTCTATCTTTATTCTCTGATCAGTGTGTTGATTCTCTATCTTTATTCTCTGATCAGTGTGTTGTTTCTCTATCTTCATTCTCTGATCAGCGTGTTGTTTCTCGATCTTTGTTCTCTGATCAGTGTGTTGTTTCTGTATCTTTATTCTCTGATCAGTGTGTTGTTTCTCTATCTTTATTCGCTGATCAGTGTGTTGTTTCTCTATCTTTATTCTCTGATCAGTGTGTTGTTTCTCGATCTTTATTCTCTGATCAGTGTGTTGTTTCTCGATCTTTATTCTCTGATCAGTGTGTTGTTTCTCGATCTTTATTCTCTGATCAGTGTGTTGTTTCTCTATCTTTATTCTCTGATCAATGTGTTGTTTCTCGATCTTTATTCTCTGATCAGTGTGTTGTTTCTCTATCTTTATTCTCTGATCAGTGTGTTGTTTCTCGATCTTTATTCTCTGATCAGTGTATTGTTTCTATATCTTTATTCTCTGATCAGTGTGTTGTTTCTCTATCTTTATTCTCTGATCAGTGTGTTGTTTCTCTATCTTTATTCTCTGATCAGTGTGTTGTTTCTCTATCTTTATTCTCTGATCATTGTGTTGTTTCTCGATCTTTATTCTCTGATCAGTGTGTTGTTTCTTGATCTTTATTCTCTGATCAGTGTGTTGTTTCTCGATCTTTATTTGCAGAGCAGTGTGTTGTTTCTCTATCTTTATTCTCTGATCAGTGTGTTGTTTCTCGATCTTTATTCTCTGATCAGTGTGTTGTTTCTCGATCTTTATTCTCTGATCAGTGTGTTGTTTCTCTTTCTTTATTCTCTGATCAGTGTGTTGTTTCTCGATCTTTATTCTCTGATCAGTGTGTTGTTTCTCAATCTTTATTCTCTGATCAGTGTGTTGTTTCTCGATCTTTATTCTCTGATCAGTGTGTTGTTTCTCGATCTTTATTCTCTGATCAGTGTGTTGTTCCTCTATCTTTATTCTCTGATCAGTGTGTTGTTTCTCTATCTTTATTCACTGATCAGTGTGTTGTTTCTCGATCTTTATTCTCTGATCAGTGTGTTGTTTCTCGATCTTTATTCTCTGATCAGTGTGTTGTTTCTCTATCTTTATTCTCTGATCAGTGTGTTGTTTCTCGATCTTTATTCTCTGATCAGTGTGTTGTTTCTCGATCTTTATTCTCTGATCAGTGTGTTGTTTCTCGTTATTTATTCTCCGGTCAATGTGTTGTTTCTCTATCTTTATTCTCTGATCAGTGTGTTGTTTCTCTATCTTTATTCTCTGATCAGTGTGTTGTTTCTCTATCTTTATTCTCTGATCAGTGTGTTGTTTCTCTATCTTTATTCTCTGATCAGTGTGTTGTTTCTCGATCTTTATTCGCAGAGCAGTGTGTTGTTTCTCGATCTTTATTCTCTGATCAGTGTGTTGTTTCTCGATCTTTATTCTCTGATCAGTGTGTTGTTTCTCTATCTTTATTCTCTGATCAGTGTGTTGTTTCTCTATCTTTATTCTCTGATCAGTGTGTTGATTCTCTATCTTTATTCTCTGATCAGTGTGTTGTTTCTCTATCTTTATTCTCTGATCAGTGTGTTATTTCTCTATCTTTATGCTCTGATCAGTGTGTTGTTTCTCTATCTATATTCTCTGATCAGTGTGTTGTTTCTCGATCTTTATTCTCTGATCAGTGTGTTGTTTCTCTACCTTTATTCTCTGATCAGTGTGTTGTTTCTCTATCTTTATTCTCTGATCAGTGTGTTGTTTCTCGATCATTATTCTGATCAGTGTATTGTTTCTATATCATTATTCTCTGATCAGTGTGTTGTTTCTCTATCTTTATTCTCTGATCAGTGTGTTGTTTCTTGATCTTGATTCTCTGATCAGTGTGTTGTTTCTCTATCTTTATTCTCTGATCAGTGTGTTGTTTCTCGATCTTTATTCTGTGATCAGTGTGTTGTTTCTCTATCTTTATTCTCTGATCAGTGTGTTGTTTCTCTATCTTTATTCTCTGATCAGTGTGTTGTTTCTCGATCTTTATTCTCTGAGCAGTGTGTTGCTTCTCGATCTTTATTCTCTGATCAGTGTGTTGTTTCTCTATCTTTATTCTCTGATCAGTGTGTTGTTTCTCGATCTTTATTCTCTGATCAGTGTGTTGTTTCTCTATCTTTATTCTCTGATCAGTGTGTTGTTTCTCGATCTGTATTCGCAGAGCAGTGTGTTGTTTCTCTATCTTTATTCTCTGATCAGTGTGTTGTTTCTCTATCTTTATTCTCAGATCATTGTGTTGTTTCTCAATCTTTATTCTCTGATCAGTGTGTTGTTTCTATATCTTTATTCTCTGATCAGTGTGTTGTTTCTCTATCTTTATTCTCAGAGCAGTGTGTTGTTTCTCTATCTTTATTCTCTGATCAGTGTGTTGTTTCTCGATCTTTATTCTATGATCAGTGTGTTGTTTCTCGATCTTGATTCTCAGATCAGTGTGTTGTTTCTCGATCTTTATTCTCTGATCAGTGTGTTGTTTCTCAATCTTTATTCTCTGATCAGTGTGTAGTTTCTCGATCTTTATTCTCTGATCAGTGTGTTGTTTCTCGATCTTTATTCTCTGATCAGTGTGTTCTTTCTCGATCTTTATTCGCAGAGCAGTGTGTTGTTTCTCGATCTTTATTCTCTGATCAGTGTGTTGTTTCTCGATCTTTATTCTCTGATCAGTGTGTTGTTTCTCGATCTTTATTCTCTGATCAATGTGTTGTTTCTCTATCTTTATTCTCTGATCAGTGTGTTGTTTCTCGATCTTTATTCTCTGATCAGTGTGTTGTTTCTCTATCTTTATTCTCTGATCAGTGTGTTGTTTCTCTATCTTTATTCTCTGATCAGTGTGTTGTTTCTCGATCTTTATCCTCTGATCAGTGTGTTGTTTCTCGATCTTTATTCTCTGATCAGTGTGTTGTTTCTCGATCTTTATTCTCTGATCAGTGTGTTGTTTCTCTATCTTTATTCTCTGATCAGTGTGTTGTTTCTCGATCTTTATTCTCTGATCAGTGTGTTGTTTCTCGATCTTTATTCTCTGATCAGTGTGTTGTTTCTCTATCTTTATTCTCTGATCAGTGTGTTGTTTCTCGATCTTTTTTCTCTGATCAGTGTGTTGTTTCTCCATCTTTATTCTCTGATCAGTGTGTTGTTTCTCGATCTTTATTCTCTGATCAGTGTATTGTTTCTATATCTTTATTCTCTGATCAGTGTGTTGTTTCTCTCTCTTTATTCTCTGATCAGTGTGTTGTTTCTCTATCTTTATTCTCTGATCAGTGTGTTGTTTCTCTATCTTTATTCTCTGATCATTGTGTTGTTTCTCGATCTTTATTCTCTGATCAGTGTGTTGTTTCTCGATCTTGATTCTCTGATCAGTGTGTTGTTTCTCGATCTTTATTCGCAGAGCAGTGTGTTGTTTCTCTATCTTTATTCTCTGATCAGTGTGTTGTTTCTCGATCTTTATTCTCTGATCAGTGTGTTGTTTCTCTATCTTTATTCGCTGATCAGTGTGTTGTTTCTCTATCTTTATTCTCTGATCAGTGTGTTGTTTCTCTATCTTAATTCTCTGGTCAGTGTGTTATTTCTCTATCTTTATTCTCTGATCAGTGTGTTGTTTCTCTATCTTTATTCTCTGATCAGTGTGTTGTTTCTCGATCTTTATTCTCTGATCAGTGTGTTGTTTCTCTATCTTTATTCTCTAATCAGTGTGTTGTTTCTCTATCTTTATTCTCTGATCAGTGTGTTGTTTCTCGATCTTTATTCTCTGATCAGTGTATTGTTTCTATATCATTATTCTCTGATCAGTGTGTTGTTTCTCTAACTTTATTCTCTGATCAGTGTGTTGTTTCTTGATCTTGATTCTCTGATCAGTGTGTTGTTTCTCTATCTTTATTCTCTGATTAGTGAGTTGTTTCTCGATCTTTATTCTGTGATCAGTGTGTTGTTTCTCTATCTTTATTCTCTGATCAGTGTGTTGTTTCTCTATCTTTATTCTCTGATCAGTGTGTTGTTTCTCGATCTTTATTCTCCGATCAGTGTGTTGTTTCGCTATCTTTATTCTCTGATCAGTGTGTTGTTTCTCGATCTTTATTCTCTGATCAGTGTGTTGTTTCTCGATCTTTATTCTCTGATCAATGTGTTGTTTCTCTATCTTTATTCTCTGATCAGTGTGTTGTTTCTCTATCTTTATTCTCTGATCAGTGTGTTGTTTCTCTATCTTTATTCTCTGATCAGTGAGTTGTTTCTCGATCTTTATTCGCAGAGCAGTGTGTTGTTTCTCTATCTTTATTCTCTGATCAGTGTGTTGTTTCTCGATCTTTATTCTCTGATCAGTGTGTTGTTTCTCTATCTTTATTCTCTGATCAGTGTGTTGTTTCTCTATCTTTATTCTCTGATCAGTGTGTTGATTCTCTATCTTTATTCTCTGATCAGTGTGTTGTTTCTCTATCTTCATTCTCTGATCAGTGTGTTGTTTCTCGATCTTTGTTCTCTCATCAGTGTGTTGTTTCTGTATCTTTATTCTCTGATCAGTGTGTTGTTTGTCTATCTTTATTCTCTGATCAGTGTGTTGTTTTTCTATCTTTATTCTCTGATCAGTGTGTTGTTTCTCTATCTTTATTCTCTGATCAGTGTGTTGTTTCTCTATCTTTATTCTCTGATCAGTGTGTTGTTTCTCGATCTTTATTCTCTGATCAGTGTGTTGTTTCTCGATCTTTATTCTCTGATCAGTGTGTTGTTTCTCTATCTTTATTCTCTGATCAATGTGTTGTTTCTCGATCTTTATTCTCTGATCAGTGTGTTGTTTCTCTATCTTTATTCTCTGATCAGTGTGTTGTTTCTCGATCTTTATTCTCTGATCAGTGTATTGATTCTATATCTTTATTCTCTGATCAGTGTGTTGTTTCTCTATCTTTATTCTCTGATCAGTGTGTTGTTTCTCGATCTTTATTCTCTGATCAGTGTGTTGTTTCTCTATCTTTATTCTCTGATCATTGTGTTGTTTCTCGATCTTTATTCTCTGATCAGTGTGTTGTTTCTCGATCTTTATTCTCTGATCAGTGTGTTGTTTCTCGATCTTTATTCGCAGCGCAGTGTGTTGTTTCTCTACCTTTATTCTCTGATCAGTGTGTTGTTTCTCGATCTTTATTCTCTGATCAGTGTGTTGTTTCTCGATCTTTATTCTCTGATCAGTGTGTTGTTTCTCTATCTTTATTCTCTGATCAGTGTGTTGTTTCTCGATCTTTATTCTCTGATCAGTGTGTTGTTTCTCTATCTTTATTCTCTGATCAGTGTGTTGTTTCTCGATCTTTATTCTCTGATCAGTGTGTTGTTTCTCGATCTTTATTCTCTGATCAGTGTGTTGTTTCTCGATCTTTATTCTCTGATCAGTGTGTTGTTTCTCTATCTTTATTCACTGATCAGTGTGTTGTTTCTCGATCTTTATTCTCTGATCAGTGTGTTGTTTCTCGATCTTTATTCTCTGATCAGTGTGTTGTTTCTCTATTTTTATTCTCTGATCAGTGTGTTGTTTCTCGATCTTTATTCTCTGATCAGTGTGTTGTTTCTCGATCTTTATTCTCTGATCAGTGTGTTGTTTCTCGATCTTTATTCTCTGATCAATGTGTTGTTTCTCTATCTTTATTCTCTGAGCAGTGTGTTGTTTCTCTATCTTTATTCTCTGATCAGTGTGTTGTTTCTCTATCTTTATTGTCTGATCAGTGTGTTGTTTCTCTATCTTTATTCTCTGATCAGTGTGTTGTTTCTCGATCTTTATTCGCAGAGCAGTGTGTTGTTTCTCGATCTTTATTCTGTGATCAGTGTGTTGTTTCTCGATCTTTATTCTCTGATCAGTGTGTTGTTTCTCTATCTTTATTCTCTGATCAGTGTGTTGTTTCTCTATCTTTATTCTCTGATCAGTGTGTTGATTCTCTATCTTTATTCTCTGATCAGTGTGTTGTTTCTCTATCTTTATTCTCTGATCAGTGTGTTATTTCTCTATCTTTATGCTCTGATCAGTGTGTTGTTTCTCTATCTTTATTCTCTGATCAGTGTGTTGTTTCTCGATCTTTATTCTCTGATCAGTGTGTTGTTTCTCTATCTTTATTCTCTGATCAGTGTGTTGTTTCTCTATCTTTATTCTCTGATCAGTGTGTTGTTTCTCGATCATTATTCTGATCAGTGGATTGTTTCTATATCATTATTCTCTGATCAGTGTGTTGTTTCTATATCATTATTCTCTGATCAGTGTGTTGTTTCTCTAACTTTATTCTCTGATCAGTGTGTTGTTTCTTGATCTTGATTCTCTGATCAGTGTGTTGTTTCTCTATCTTTATTCTCTGATCAGTGAGTTGTTTCTCGATCTTTATTCTCTGATCAGTGTGTTGTTTCTCTATCTTTATTCTCTGATCAGTGTGTTGTTTCTCTATCTTTATTCTCTGATCAGTGTGTTGTTTCTCGATCTTTATTCTCTGATCAGTGTGTTGTTTCGCTATCTTTATTCTCTGATCAGTGTGTTGTTTCTCGATCTTTATTCTCTGATCAGTGTGTTGTTTCTCGATCTTTATTCTCTGATCAATGTGTTGTTTCTCGATCTTTATTCTCTGATCAGTGTGTTGTTTCTCTATCTTTATTCTCTGATCAGTGTGTTGTTTCTCTATCTTTATTCTCTGATCAGTGTGTTGTTTCTCTATCTTTATTCTCTGATCAGTGTGTTGATTCTCTATCTTTATTCTCTGGTCAGTGTGTTGTTTCTCGATCTTTATTCTCTGATCAGTGTGTTGTTTCTCTATCTTTATTCTCTGATCAGTGTGTTGTTTCTCTATCTTTATTCTCTGATCAGTGTGTTGATTCTCTATCTTTATTCTCTGATCAGTGTGTTGTTTCTCTATCTTCATTCTCTGATCAGTGTGTTGTTTCTCGATCTTTGTTCTCTGATCAGTGTGTTGTTTCTGTATCTTTATTCTCTGATCAGTGTGTTGTTTGTCGCTCTTTATTCTCTGATCAGTGTGTTGTTTTTCTATCTTTATTCTCTGATCAGTGTGTTGTTTCTCTATCTTTATTCTCTGATCAGTGTGTTGTTTCTCGATCTTTATTCTCTGATCAGTGTGTTGTTTCTCGATCTTTATTCTCTGATCAGTGTGTTGTTTCTCGATCTTTATTCTCTGATCAGTGTGTTGTTTCTCTATCTTTATTCTCTGATCAATGTGTTGTTTCTCGATCTTTATTCTCTGATCAGTGTGTTGTTTCTCTATCTTTATTCTCTGATCAGTGTGTTGTTTCTCGATCTTTATTCTCTGATCAGTGTATTGATTCTACATCTTTATTCTCTGATCAGTGTGTTGTTTCTCTATCTTTATTCTCTGATCAGTGTGTTGTTTCTCTATCTTTATTCTCTGATCAGTGTGTTGTTTCTCTATCTTTATTCTCTGATCATTGTGTTGTTTCTCGATCTTTATTCTCTGATCAGTGTGTTGTTTCTCGATCTTTATTCTCTGATCAGTGTGTTGTTTCTCGATCTTTATTCGCAGCGCAGTGTGTTGTTTCTCTATCTTTATTCTCTGATCAGTGTGTTGTTTCTCGATGTTTATTCTCTGATCAGTGTGTTGTTTCTCGATCTTTATTCTCTGATCAGTGTGTTGTTTCTCTATCTTTATTCTCTGATCAGTGTGTTGTTTCTCGATCTTTATTCTCTGATCAGTGTGTTGTTTCTCTATCTTTATTCTCTGATCAGTGTGTTGTTTCTCTATCTTTATTCACTGATCAGTGTGTTGTTTCTCGATCTTTATTCTCTGATCAGTGTGTTGTTTCTCGATCTTTATTCTCTGATCAGTGTGTTGTTTCTCTATCTTTATTCTCTGATCAGTGTGTTGTTTCTCTATCTTTATTCTCTGATCAGTGTGTTGTTTCTCGATCTTTATTCTCTGATCAGTGTGTTGTTTCTCTATCTTTATTCTCTGATCAGTGTGTTGTTTCTGATCTTGATTGTCTGATCAGTGTGTTGTTTCTCGATCTTTATTCTCTGATCAGTGTGTTGTTTCTCGATCTTTATTCTGTGATCAGTGTGTTGTTTCTCTATCTTTATTCTCTGATCAGTGTGTTGTTTCTCTATCTTTATTCTCTGTTCAGTGTGTTGTTTCTCGATCTTTATTCTCTGAGCAGTGTGTTGCTTCTCGATCTTTATTCTCTGATCAGTGTGTTGTTTCTCTATCTTTATTCTCTGATCAGTGTGTTGTTTCTCGATCTTTATTCTCTGATCAGTGTGTTGTTTCTCGATCTTTATTCTCTGATCAGTGTGTTGTTTCTCGATCTTTATTCTCTGATCAGTGTGTTGTTTCTCGATCTTTATTCTCTGATCAGTGTGTTGTTTCTCTATCTTTATTCTCTGATCAGTGTGTTGTTTCTCGATCTTTATTCGCAGAGCAGTGTGTTGTTTCTCTATCTTTATTCTCTGATCAGTGTGTTGTTTCTCGATCTTTATTCTCTGATCAGTGTGTTGTTTCTCTATCTTTATTCTCTGATCAGTGTGTTGTTTGTCTATCTTTATTCTCTGATCAGTGTGTTGATTCTCTATCTTTATTCTCTGATCAGTGTGTTGTTTCTCGATCTTCTTTCTCTGATCAGTGTGTTGTTTCTCGATCTTTATTCTCTGATCAGTGTGTTGTTTCTCTATCTTTATTCTCTGATCAGTGTGTTGTTTCTCTATCTTTATTCTCTGATCAGTGTGTTGTTTCTCGATCTTTATTCTCTGATCAGTGTGTTGTTTCTCTATCTTTATTCTCTGATCAGTGTGTTGTTTCTCTATCTTTATTCTCTGATCATTGTGTTGTTTCTCGATCTTTATTCTCTGATCAGTGTGTTGTTTCTTGATCTTTATTCTCTGATCAGTGTGTTGTTTCTCGATCTTTATTCGCAGAGCAGTGTGTTGTTTCTCTATCTTTATTCTCTGATCAGTGTGTTGTTTCTCAATCTTTATTCTCTGATCAGTGTGTTGTTTCTCGATCTTTATTCTCTGATCAGTGTGTTGTTTCTCGATCTTTATTCTCTGATCAGTGTGTTGTTTCTCTATCTTTATTCTCTGATCAGTGTGTTGTTTCTCTATCTTTATTCTCTGATCATTGTGTTGTTTCTCGATCTTTATTCTCTGATCAGTGTGTTGTTTCTCGATCTTTATTCTCTGATCAGTGTGTTGTTTCTCTATCTTTATTCTCTGATCAGTGTGTTGTTTCTCTATCTTTATTCTCTGATCAGTGTGTTGATTCTCTATCTTTATTCTCTGATCAGTGTGTTGTTTCTCTATCTTCATTCTCTGATCAGTGTGTTGTTTCTCGATCTTTATTCTCTGATCAGTGTGTTGTTTCTCTATCTTTATTCTCTGATCATTGTGTTGTTTCTCTATCTTTATTCTCTGATCAGTGTGTTGTTTCTCTATCTTTATTCTCTGATCAGTGTGTTGTTTCTCGATCTTTATTCTCTGATCAGTGTGTTGTTTCTCTATCTTTATTCTCTGATCAGTGTGTTGTTTCTTGATCTTTATTCTCTGATCAGTGTGTTGTATCTCGATCTTTATTCTCTGATCAGTGTGTTGTTTCTCTATCTTTATTCTCTGATCAGTGTGTTGTTTCTCTATCTTTATTCTCTGATCAGTGTGTTGTTTCTCTATCTTTATTCTCTGATCAGTGTGTTGATTCTCTATCTTTATTCTCTGATCAGTGTGTTGTTTCTCTATCTTTATTCCCTGATCAGTGTGTTGTTTCTCTATCTTTATTCTCTGATCAGTGTGTTGTTTCTCTATCTTTATTCTCTGATCAGTGTGTTGTTTCTCTATCTTTATTCTCTGATCAGTGTGTTGCTTCTCTATCTTTATTCTCTGATCAGTGTGTTGTTTCTCTATCTTTATTCTCTGATCAGTGTGTTGTTTCTCGATCTTTATTCTCTGATCAGTGTGTTGTTTCTCGATCTTTATTCTCTGATCAGTCTGTTGTTTCTCTATCTTTATTCTCTGATCAGTGTGTTGTTTCTCGAACTTTATTCTCTGATCAGTGTGTTGTTTCTCGATCTTTATTCTCTGATCAGTGTGTTGTTTCTCTATCTTTATTCTCTGATCAGTGTGTTGTTTCTCTATCTTTATTCTCTGATCAGTGTGTTGATTCTCTATCTTTATTCTCTGATCAGTGTGTTGTTTCTCTATCTTTATTCCCTGATCAGTGTGTTGTTTCTCTATCTTTATTCTCTGATCAGTGTGTTGTTTCTCTATCTTTATTCTCTGATCAGTGTGTTGTTTCTCTATCTTTATTCTCTGATCAGTGTGTTGCTTCTCTATCTTTATTCTCTGATCAGTGTGTTGTTTCTCTATCTTTATTCTCTGATCAGTGTGTTGTTTCTCGATCTTTATTCTCTGATCAGTGTGTTGTTTCTCGATCTTTATTCTCTGATCAGTGTGTTGTTTCTCTATCTTTATTCTCTGATCAGTGTGTTGTTTCTCGAACTTTTTTCTCTGATCAGTGTGTTGTTTCTCCATCTTTATTCTCTGATCAGTGTGTTGTTTCTCTATCTTTATTCTCTGATCAGTGTGTTGTTTCTTGATCTTGATTCTCTGATCACTGTGTTGTTTCTCTATCTTTATTCTCTGATCAGTGTGTTGTTTCTCGATCTTTATTCTGTGATCAGTGTGTTGTTTCTCTATCTTTATTCTCTGATCAGTGTGTTGTTTCTCTATCTTTATTCTCTGATCAGTGTGTTGTTTCTCGATCTTTATTCTCTGAGCAGTGTGTTGCTTCTCGATCTTTATTCTCTGATCAGTGTGTTGTTTCTCTATCTTTATTCTCTGAACAGTGTGTTGTTTCTCGATCTTTATTCTCTGATCAGTGTGTTGTTTCTCGATCTTTATTCTCTGATCAATGTGTTGTTTCTCTATCTTTATTCTCTGATCAGTGTGTTGTTTCTCGATCTTTATTCTCTGATCAGTGTGTTGTTTCTCTATCTTTATTCTCTGATCAGTGTGTTGTTTCTCGATCTTTATTCGCAGAGCAGTGTGTTGTTTCTCTATCTTTATTCTCTGATCAGTGTGTTGTTTCTCGATCGTTATTCTCTGATCAGTGTGTTGTTTCTCTATCTTTATTCTCTGATCAGTGTGTTGTTTCTCTATCTTTATTCTCTGATCAGTGTGTTGATTCTCTATCTTTATTCTCTGATCAGTGTGTTGTTTCTCGATCTTCATTCTCTGATCAGTGTGTTGTTTCTCTATCTTTATTCTCTGATCAGTGTGTTGTTTCTCTATCTTTATTCTCTGATCAGTGTGTTGTTTCTCGATCTTTATTCTCTGAGCAGTGTGTTGCTTCTCGATCTTTATTCTCTGATCAGTGTTTTGTTTCTCTATCTTTATTCTCTGATCAGTGTGTTGTTTCTCGATCTTTATTCTCTGATCAGTGTGTTGTCTCTCGATCTTTATTCTCTGATCAATGTGTTGTTTCTCTATCTTTCTTCTCTGATCAGTGTGTTGTTTCTCGATCTTTATTCTCTGATCAGTGTGTTGTTTCTCTATCTTTATTCTCTGATCAGTGTGTTGTTTCTCGATCTTTATTCGCAGAGCAGTGTGTTGTTTCTCTATCTTTATTCTCTGATCAGTGTGTTGTTTCTCGATCGTTATTCTCTGATCAGTGTGTTGTTTCTCTATCTTTATTCTCTGATCAGTGTGTTGTTTCTCTATCTTTATTCTCTGATCAGTGTGTTGATTCTCTATCTTTATTCTCTGATCAGTGTGTTGTTTCTCTATCTTTATTCTCTGATCAGTGTGTTGTTTCTCTATCTTTATTCTCTGATCAGTGTGTTGTTTCTCTATCTTTATTCTCTGATCAGTGTGTTGTTTCTCGAACTTTATTCTCTGAGCAGTGTGTTGCTTCTCGATCTTTATTCTCTGATCAGTGTTTTGTTTCTCTATCTTTATTCTATGATCAGTGTGTTGTTTCTCGATCTTTATTCTCTGATCAGTGTGTTGTCTCTCGATCTTTATTCTCTGATCAATGTGTTGTTTCTCTATCTTTCTTCTCTGATCAGTGTGTTGTTTCTCGATCTTTATTCTCTGATCAGTGTGTTGTTTCTCTATCTTTATTCTCTGATCAGTGTGCTGTTTCTCGATCTTTATTCGCAGAGCAGTGTGTTGTTTCTCTATCTTTATTCTCTGATCAGTGTGTTGTTTCTCGATCTTTATTCTCTGATCAGTGTGTTGTTTCTCTATCTTTATTCTCTGATCAGTGTGTTGTTTGTCTATCTTTATTCTCTGATCAGTGTGTTTATTCTCTATCTTTATTCTCTGATCAGTGTGTTGTTTCTCGATCTTTATTCTGTGATCAGTGTGTTGTTTCTCTATCTTTATTCTCTGATCAGTGTGTTGTTTCTCTATCTTTATTCTCTGATCAGTGTGTTGTTTCTCGATCTTTATTCTCTGAGCAGTGTGTTGCTTCTCGATCTTTATTCTCTGATCAGTGTTTTGTTTCTCTATCTTTATTCTCTGATCAGTGTGTTGTTTCTCGATCTTCTTTCTCTGATCAGTGTGTTGATTCTCTATCTTTATTCTCTGATCAGTGTGTTGTTTCTTGATCTTGATTCTCTGATCAGTGTGTTGTTTCTCTATCTTTATTCTCTGATCAGTGTGTTGTTTCTCGATCTTTATTCTCTGATCAGTGTGTT
This sequence comes from Chiloscyllium plagiosum, assembly GCF_037043375.1. Lineage (NCBI taxonomy): Eukaryota > Metazoa > Chordata > Chondrichthyes > Orectolobiformes > Hemiscylliidae > Chiloscyllium > Chiloscyllium plagiosum. Next base: position 45,710,099 of record NW_028270166.1, on the reverse strand, counting down.
GTTTCTCGATCTTTATTCTCTGATCAGTGTGTTGTTTCTCTATCTTTATTCTCTGATCAGTGTGTTGTTTCTCGATCTTTATTCTCTGATCAGTGTGTTGTTTCTCTATCTTTATTCTCTGATCAGTGTGTTGTTTCTCTATCTTTATTCTCTGATCAGTGTGTTGTTTCTCGATCTTTATTCTCTGATCATTGTGTTGTTTCTCTATCTTTATTCTCTGATCAGTGTGTTGTTTCTCTATCTTTCTTCTCTGATCAGTGTGTTGTTTCTCTATCTTTATTCTCTGATCAGTGTGTTGTTTCTCGATCTTTATTCTCTGATCAGTGTTTTGTTTCTCTATCTTTATTCTCTGATCAATGTGTTGTTTCTCGATCTTTATTCTCTGATCAGTGTGTTTTTTCTCTATCTTTATTCTCTGATCAGTGTGTTGTTTCTCGATCTTTATTCTCTGATCAGTGTATTGTTTCTCTATCTTTATTCTCTGATCAGTGTGTTGTTTCTCGATCTTTATTCTCTGATCAGTGTGTTGTTTCTCGATCTTTATTCTCTGATCAGTGTGTTGTTTCTCTATCTTTATTCTCTGATCAGTGTGTTGTTTCTCGATCTTTATTCTCTGATCAGTGTGTTGTTTCTCTATCTTTATTCTCTGATCAGTGTGTTGTTTCTCTATCTTTATTCTCTGATCAGTGTGTTGTTTCTCGATCTTTATTCTCTGATCAGTGTGTTATTTCTCTATCTTTATTCTCTGATCAGTGTGTTGTTTCTCTATCTTTATTCTCTGATCAGTGTGTTGTTTCTCGATCTTTATTCTCTGATCAGTGTGTTGTTTCTCTATCTTTATTCTCTGATCAGTGTGTTGTTTCTCTATCTTTATTCTCTGATCAGTGTGTTGTTTCTCGATCTTTATTCTCTGATCAGTGTGTTGTTTCTATATCTTTATTCTCTGATCAGTGTGTTGTTTCTCTATCTTTATTCTCTGATCAGTGTGTTGTTTCTTGATCTTGATTCTCTGATCAGTGTGTTGTTTCTCTATCTTTATTCTCTGATCAGTGTGTTGTTTCTCTATCTTTATTCTCTGATCAGTGTGTTATTTCTCTATCTTTATTCTCTGATCAGTGTGTTGTTTCTCTATCTTTATTCTCTGATCAGTGTGTTGTTTCTCGATCTTTATTCTCTGATCAGTGTGTTGTTTCTCGATCTTTATTCTCTGATCAGTGTGTTGTTTCTCGATCTTTATTCTCTGATCAGTGTGTTGTTTCTCGATCTTTATTCTCTGATCAGTGTGTTGTTTCTCTATCTTTATTCTCTGATCAGTGTGTTGTTTCTCTATCTTTATTCTCTGATCAGTGTGTTGTTTCTCTATCTTTATTCTCTGATCAGTGTGTTATTTCTCTATCTTTATTCTCTGATCAGTGTGTTGTTTCTCTATCTTTATTCTCTGATCAGTGTGTTGTTTCTCTATCTTTATTCTCTGATCATTGTGTTGTTTCTCGATCTTTATTCTCTGATCAGTGTGTTGTTTCTCGATCTTTATTCTCTGATCAGTGTGTTGTTTCTCGATCTTTATTCGCAGAGCAGTGTGTTGTTTCTCTATCTTTATTCTCTGATCAGTGTGTTGTTTCTCGATCTTTATTCTCTGATCAGTGTGTTGTTTCTCTATCTTTATTCTCTGATCAGTGTGTTGTTTCTCGATCTTTATTCTCTGATCAGTGGGTTGTTTCTCGATCTTTATTCGCAGAGCAGGGTGTTGTTTCTCTATCTTTATTCTCTGATCAGTGAGTTGTTTCTCGATCTTTATTCTCTGATCAGTGTGCTCTTTCTCTATCTTTATTCTCTGATCATTGTGTTGTTTCTCTATCTTTATTCTCTGATCAGTGTGTTGTTTCTCTATCTTTATTCTCTGATCAGTGTGTTATTTCTCTATCTTTATTCTCTGATCAGTGTGTTGTTTCTCTATCTTTATTCTCTGATCAGTGTGTTGTTTCTCTGTCTTTATTCTCTGATCAGTGTGTTGTTTCTCTATCTTTATTCTCTGATCAATGTGTTGTTTCTCGATCTTTATTCTCTGATCAGTGTGTTTTTTCTCTATCTTTATTCTCTGATCAGTGTGTTGTTTCTCGATCTTTATTCTCTGATCAGTGTATTGTTTCTCTATCTTTATTCTCTGATCAGTGTGTTGTTTCTCTATCTTTATTCTCTGATCAGTGTGTTGTTTCTCTATCTTTATTCTCTGATCAGTGTGTTGTTTCTCTATCTTTATTATCTGATCATTGTGTTGTTTCTCGATCTTTATTCTCTGATCAGTGTGTTGTTTCTCGATCTTTATTCTCTGATCAGTGTGTTGTTTCTCGATCTTTATTCGCAGAGCAGTGTGTTGTTTCTCTATCTTTATTCTCTGATCAGTGTGTTGTTTCTCGATCTTTATTCTCTGATCAGTGTGTTGTTTCTCTATCTTTATTCTCTGATCAGTGTGTTGTTTCTCTATCTTTATTCTCTGATCAGTGTGTTGTTTCTCGATCTTTATTCTCTGATCAGTGTGTTATTTCTCTATCTTTATTCTCTGATCAGTGTGTTGTTTCTCTATCTTTATTCTCTGATCAGTGTGTTGTTTCTCGATCTTTATTCTCTGATCAGTGTGTTGTTTCTCTATCTTTATTCTCTGATCAGTGTGTTGTTTCTCTATCTTTATTCTCTGATCAGTGTGTTGTTTCTCGATCTTTATTCTCTGATCAGTGTGTTGTTTCTATATCATTATTCTCTGATCAGTGTGTTGTTTCTCTATCTTTATTCTCTGATCAGTGTGTTGTTTCTTGATCTTGATTCTCTGATCAGTGTGTTGTTTCTCTATCTTTATTCTCTGATCAGTGTGTTGTTTCTCTATCTTTATTCTCTGATCAGTGTGTTATTTCTCTATCTTTATTCTCTGATCAGTATGTTGTTTCTCTATCTTTATTCTCTGATCAGTGTGTTGTTTCTCGATCTTTATTCTCTGATCAGTGTGTTGTTTCTGTATCTTCATTCTCTGATCAGTGTGTTGTTTCTCGATCTTTATTCTCTGATCAGTGTGTTGTTTCTCGATCTTGATTCTCTGATCAGTGTGTTGCTTCTCGATCTTTATTCGCAGAGCAGTGTGTTGTTTCTCTATCTTTATTCTCTGATCAGTGTGTTGTTTCTCGATCTTTATTCTCTGATCAGTGTGTTGTTTCTCTATCTTTATTCTCTGATCAGTGTGTTGTTTCTCTATCTTTATTCTCTGATCAGTGTGTTGTTTCTCGATCTTTATTCTCTGATCAGTGTGTTATTTCTCTATCTTTATTCTCTGATCAGTGTGTTGTTTCTCTATCTTTATTCTCTGATCAGTGTGTTGTTTCTCGATCTTTATTCTCTGATCAGTGTGTTGTTTCTCTATCTTTATTCTCTGATCAGTGTGTTGTTTCTCTATCTTTATTCTCTGATCAGTGTGTTGTTTCTCGATCTTTATTCTCTGATCAGTGTGTTGTTTCTATATCATTATTCTCTGATCAGTGTGATGTTTCTCTATCTTTATTCTCTGATCAGTGTGTTGTTTCTTGATCTTGATTCTCTGATCAGTGTGTTGTTTCTCTATCTTTATTCTCTGATCAGTGTGTTGTTTCTCTATCTTTATTCTCTGATCAGTGTGTTATTTCTCTATCTTTATTCTCTGATCAGTATGTTGTTTCTCTATCTTTATTCTCTGATCAGTGTGTTGTTTCTCGATCTTTATTCTCTGATCAGTGTGTTGTTTCTGTATCTTCATTCTCTGATCAGTGTGTTGTTTCTCGATCTTTATTCTCTGATCAGTGTGTTGTTTCTCGATCTTTATTCTCTGATCAGTGTGTTGTTTCTCCATCTTTATTCTCTGATCAGTGTGTTGTTTCTCTATCTTTATTCTCTGATCAGTGTGTTGTTTCTTGATCTTGATTCTCTGATCACTGTGTTGTTTCTCTATCTTTATTCTCTGATCAGTGTGTTGTTTCTCGATCTTTATTCTGTGATCAGTGTGTTGTTTCTCTATCTTTATTCTCTGATCAGTGTGTTGTTTCTCTATCTTTATTCTCTGATCAGTGTGTTGTTTCTCGATCTTTATTCTCTGAGCAGTGTGTTGCTTCTCGATCTTTATTCTCTGATCAGTGTGTTGTTTCTCTATCTTTATTCTCTGATCAGTGTGTTGTTTCTCGATCTTTATTCTCTGATCAGTGTGTTGTTTCTCGATCTTTATTCTCTGATCAATGTGTTGTTTCTCTATCTTTATTCTCTGATCAGTGTGTTGTTTCTCGATCTTTATTCTCTGATCAGTGTGTTGTTTCTCTATCTTTATTCTCTGATCAGTGTGTTGTTTCTCGATCTTTATTCGCAGAGCAGTGCGTTGTTTCTCTATCTTTATTCTCTGATCAGTGTGTTGTTTCTCGATCGTTATTCTCTGATCAGTGTGTTGTTTCTCTATCTTTATTCTCTGATCAGTGTGTTGTTTCTCTATCTTTATTCTCTGATCAGTGTGTTGATTCTCTATCTTTATTCTCTGATCAGTGTGTTGTTTCTCGATCTTCATTCTCTGATCAGTGTGTTGTTTCTCTATCTTTATTCTCTGATCAGTGTGTTGTTTCTCTATCTTTATTCTCTGATCAGTGTGTTGTTTCTCGATCTTTATTCTCTGAGCAGTGTGTTGCTTCTCGATCTTTATTCTCTGATCAGTGTTTTGTTTCTCTATCTTTATTCTCTGATCAGTGTGTTGTTTCTCGATCTTTATTCTCTGATCAGTGTGTTGTCTCTCGATCTTTATTCTCTGATCAATGTGTTGTTTCTCTTTCTTTCTTCTCTGATCAGTGTGTTGTTTCTCGATCTTTATTCTCTGATCAGTGTGTTGTTTCTCTATCTTTATTCTCTGATCAGTGTGTTGTTTCTCGATCTTTATTCGCAGAGCAGTGTGTTGTTTCTCTATCTTTATTCTCTGATCAGTGTGTTGTTTCTCGATCGTTATTCTCTGATCAGTGTGTTGTTTCTCTATCTTTATTCTCTGATCAGTGTGTTGTTTCTCTATCTTTATTCTCTGATCAGTGTGTTGATTCTCTATCTTTATTCTCTGATCAGTGTGTTGTTTCTCTATCTTTATTCTCTGATCAGTGTGTTGTTTCTCTATCTTTATTCTCTGATCAGTGTGTTGTTTCTCTATCTTTATTCTCTGATCAGTGTGTTGCTTCTCGAACTTTATTCTCTGAGCAGTGTGTTGCTTCTCGATCTTTATTCTCTGATCAGTGTTTTGTTTCTCGATCTTTATTCTCTGATCAGTGTGTTGTCTCTCGATCTTTATTCTCTGATCAATGTGTTGTTTCTCTATCTTTCTTCTCTGATCAGTGTGTTGTTTCTCGATCTTTATTCTCTGATCAGTGTGTTGTTTCTCTATCTTTATTCTCTGATCAGTGTGCTGTTTCTCGATCTTTATTCGCAGAGCAGTGTGTTGTTTCTCTATCTTTATTCTCTGATCAGTGTGTTGTTTCTCGATCTTTATTCTCTGATCAGTGTGTTGTTTCTCTATCTTTATTCTCTGATCAGTGTGTTGTTTGTCTATCTTTATTCTCTGATCAGTGTGTTGATTCTCTATCTTTATTCTCTGATCAGTGTGTTGTTTCTCGATCTTTATTCTGTGATCAGTGTGTTGTTTCTCTATCTTTATTCTCTGATCAGTGTGTTGTTTCTCTATCTTTATTCTCTGATCAGTGTGTTGTTTCTCGATCTTTATTCTCTGAGCAGTGTGTTGCTTCTCGATCTTTATTCTCTGATCAGTGTTTTGTTTCTCTATCTTTATTCTCTGATCAGTGTGTTGTTTCTCGATCTTCTTTCTCTGATCAGTGTGTTGATTCTCTATCTTTATTCTCTGATCAGTGTGTTGTTTCTTGATCTTGATTCTCTGATCAGTGTGTTGTTTCTCTATCTTTATTCTCTGATCAGTGTGTTGTTTCTCGATCTTTATTCTCTGATCAGTGTGTTGTTTCTCGATCTTTATTCTCTGATCAGTGTGTTGTTTCTCTATCTTTATTCTCTGATCAGTGTGTTGTTTCTCGATCTTTATTCTCTGATCAGTGTGTTGTTTCTCTATCTTTATTCTCTGATCAGTGTGTTGTTTCTCTATCTTTATTCTCTGATCAGTGTGTTGTTTCTCGATCTTTATTCTCTGATCATTGTGTTGTTTCTCTATCTTTATTCTCTGATCAGTGTGTTGTTTCTCTATCTTTCTTCTCTGATCAGTGTGTTGTTTCTCTATCTTTATTCTCTGATCAGTGTGTTGTTTCTCTATCTTTATTCTCTGATCAGTGTGTTGTTTCTCTATCTTTATTCTCTGATCAATGTGTTGTTTCTCGATCTTTATTCTCTGATCAGTGTGTTTTTTCTCTATCTTTATTCTCTGATCAGTGTGTTGTTTCTCGATCTTTATTCTCTGATCAGTGTATTGTTTCTCTATCTTTATTCTCTGATCAGTGTGTTGTTTCTCGATCTTTATTCTCTGATCAGTGTGTTGTTTCTCGATCTTTATTCGCAGAGCAGTGTGTTGTTTCTCTATCTTTATTCTCTGATCAGTGTGTTGTTTCTCGATCTTTATTCTCTGATCAGTGTGTTGTTTCTCTATCTTTATTCTCTGATCAGTGTGTTGTTTCTCTATCTTTATTCTCTGATCAGTGTGTTGTTTCTCGATCTTTATTCTCTGATCAGTGTGTTATTTCTCTATCTTTATTCTCTGATCAGTGTGTTGTTTCTCTATCTTTATTCTCTGATCAGTGTGTTGTTTCTCGATCTTTATTCTCTGATCAGTGTGTTGTTTCTCTATCTTTATTCTCTGATCAGTGTGTTGTTTCTCTATCTTGATTCTCTGATCAGTGTGTTGTTTCTCGATCTTTATTCTCTGATCAGTGTGTTGTTTCTATATCTTCATTCTCTGATCAGTGTGTTGTTTCTCTATCTTTATTCTCTGATCAGTGTGTTGTTTCTTGATCTTGATTCTCTGATCAGTGTGTTGTTTCTCTATCTTTATTCTCTGATCAGTGTGTTGTTTCTCTATCTTTATTCTCTGATCAGTGTGTTGTTTCTCTATCTTTATTCTCTGATCAGTGTGTTGTTTCTCTATCTTTATTCTCTGATCAGTGTGTTGTTTCTCGATCTTTATTCTCTGATCAGTGTGTTGTTTCTCGATCTTTATTCTCTGATCAGTGTGTTGTTTCTCGATCTTTATTCTCTGATCAGTGTGTTGTTTCTCGATCTTTATTCTCTGATCAGTGTGTTGTTTCTCTATCTTTATTCTCTGATCAGTGTGTTGTTTCTCTATCTTTATTCTCTGATCAGTGTGTTGTTTCTCTATCTTTATTCTCTGATCAGTGTGTTATTTCTCTATCTTTATTCTCTGATCAGTGTGTTGTTTCTCTATCTTTATTCTCTGATCAGTGTGTTGTTTCTCTATCTTTATTCTCTGATCATTGTGTTGTTTCTCGATCTTTATTCTCTGATCAGTGTGTTGTTTCTCGATCTTTATTCTCTGATCAGTGTGTTGTTTCTCGATCTTTATTCGCAGAGCAGTGTGTTGTTTCTCTATCTTTATTCTCTGATCAGTGTGTTGTTTCTCGATCTTTATTCTCTGATCAGTGTGTTGTTTCTCTATCTTTATTCTCTGATCAGTGTGTTGTTTCTCGATCTTTATTCTCTGATCAGTGGGTTGTTTCTCGATCTTTATTCGCAGAGCAGTGTGTTGTTTCTCTATCTTTATTCTCTGATCAGTGAGTTGTTTCTCGATCTTTATTCTCTGATCAGTGTGTTCTTTCTCTATCTTTATTCTCTGATCATTGTGTTGTTTCTCTATCTTTATTCTCTGATCAGTGTGTTGTTTCTCTATCTTTATTCTCTGATCAGTGTGTTATTTCTCTATCTTTATTCTCTGATCAGTGTGTTGTTTCTCTATCTTTATTCTCTGATCAGTGTGTTGTTTCTCTGTCTTTATTCTCTGATCAGTGTGTTGTTTCTCTATCTTTATTCTCTGATCAATGTGTTGTTTCTCGATCTTTATTCTCTGATCAGTGTGTTTTTTCTCTATCTTTATTCTCTGATCAGTGTGTTGTTTCTCGATCTTTATTCTCTGATCAGTGTATTGTTTCTCTATCTTTATTCTCTGATCAGTGTGTTGTTTCTCTATCTTTATTCTCTGATCAGTGTGTTGTTTCTCTATCTTTATTCTCTGATCAGTGTGTTGTTTCTCTATCTTTATTATCTGATCATTGTGTTGTTTCTCGATCTTTATTCTCTGATCAGTGTGTTGTTTCTCGATCTTTATTCTCTGATCAGTGTGTTGTTTCTCGATCTTTATTCGCAGAGCAGTGTGTTGTTTCTCTATCTTTATTCTCTGATCAGTGTGTTGTTTCTCGATCTTTATTCTCTGATCAGTGTGTTGTTTCTCTATCTTTATTCTCTGATCAGTGTGTTGTTTCTCTATCTTTATTCTCTGATCAGTGTGTTGTTTCTCGATCTTTATTCTCTGATCAGTGTGTTATTTCTCTATCTTTATTCTCTGATCAGTGTGTTGTTTCTCTATCTTTATTCTCTGATCAGTGTGTTGTTTCTCGATCTTTATTCTCTGATCAGTGTGTTGTTTCTCTATCTTTATTCTCTGATCAGTGTGTTGTTTCTCTATCTTTATTCTCTGATCAGTGTGTTGTTTCTCGATCTTTATTCTCTGATCAGTGTGTTGTTTCTATATCATTATTCTCTGATCAGTGTGTTGTTTCTCTATCTTTATTCTCTGATCAGTGTGTTGTTTCTTGATCTTGATTCTCTGATCAGTGTGTTGTTTCTCTATCTTTATTCTCTGATCAGTGTGTTGTTTCTCTATCTTTATTCTCTGATCAGTGTGTTATTTCTCTATCTTTATTCTCTGATCAGTATGTTGTTTCTCTATCTTTATTCTCTGATCAGTGTGTTGTTTCTCGATCTTTATTCTCTGATCAGTGTGTTGTTTCTGTATCTTCATTCTCTGATCAGTGTGTTGTTTCTCGATCTTTATTCTCTGATCAGTGTGTTGTTTCTCGATCTTTATTCTCTGATCAGTGTGTTGTTTCTCTATCTTTATTCTCTGATCAGTGTGTTGTTTCTCTATCTTTATTCTCTGATCAGTGTGTTGTTTCTCTATCTTTATTCTCTGATCAGTGTGTTATTTCTCTATCTTTATTCTCTGATCAGTGTGTTGTTTCTCTATCTTTATTCTCTGATCAGTGTGTTGTTTCTCTATCTTTATTCTCTGATCATTGTGTTGTTTCTCGATCTTTATTCTCTGATCAGTGTGTTGTTTCTCGATCTTTATTCTCTGATCAGTGTGTTGTTTCTCGATCTTTATTCGCAGAGCAGTGTGTTGTTTCTCTATCTTTATTCTCTGATCAGTGTGTTGTTTCTCGATCTTTATTCTCTGATCAGTGTGTTGTTTCTCTATCTTTATTCTCTGATCAGTGTGTTGTTTCTCGATCTTTATTCTCTGATCAGTGGGTTGTTTCTCGATCTTTATTCGCAGAGCAGTGTGTTGTTTCTCTATCTTTATTCTCTGATCAGTGAGTTGTTTCTCGATCTTTATTCTCTGATCAGTGTGTTCTTTCTCTATCTTTATTCTCTGATCATTGTGTTGTTTCTCTATCTTTATTCTCTGATCAGTGTGTTGTTTCTCTATCTTTATTCTCTGATCAGTGTGTTATTTCTCTATCTTTATTCTCTGATCAGTGTGTTGTTTCTCTATCTTTATTCTCTGATCAGTGTGTTGTTTCTCTGTCTTTATTCTCTGATCAGTGTGTTGTTTCTCTATCTTTATTCTCTGATCAGTGTGTTGTTTCTCTATCTTTATTCTCTGATCAGTGTGTTGTTTCTCGATCTTTATTCTCTGATCAGTGTATTGTTTCTATATCATTATTCTCTGATCAGTGTGTTGTTTCTCTATCTTTATTCTCTGATCAGTGTGTTGTTTCTTGATCTTGATTCTCTGATCAGTGTGTTGTTTCTCTATCTTTATTCTCTGATCAGTGTGTTGTTTCTCGATCTTTATTCTGTGATCAGTGTGTTGTTTCTCTATTTTTATTCTCTGATCAGTGTGTTGTTTCTCTATCTTTATTCTGTGATCAGTGTGTTGTTTCTCTATCTTTATTCTCTGATCAGTGTGTTGTTTCTCTATCTTCATTCTCTGATCAGTGTGTTGTTTCTCGATCTTTATTCACTGATCAGTGTGTTGTTTCTCTATCTTTATTCTCTGATCAGTGTGTTGTTTCTCTATCTTTATTCTCTGATCAGTGTGTTGTTTCTCGATCTTTATTCTCTGATCAGTGTGTTGTTTCTCTATCTTTATTCTCTGATCAGTGTGTTGTTTCTCTATCTTTATTCTCTGATCAGTGTGTTGATTCTCTATCTTTATTCTCTGATCAGTGTGTTGTTTCTCTATCTTCATTCTCTGATCAGTGTGTTGTTTCTCGATCTTTATTCTCTGATCAGTGTGTTGTTTCTCTATCTTTATTCTCTGATCAGTGTGTTGTTTCTCGATCTTTATTCTCTGATCATTGTGTTATTTCTCTATGTTTATTCTCTGATCAGTGTGTTGTTTCTCTATCTTTATTCTCTGATCAGTGTGTTGCTTCTCGATCTTTATTCTCTTATCAGTGTGTTGTTTCTCTATCTTTATTCTCTGATCAGTGTGTTGTTTCTCGATCTTTATTCTCTGATCAGTGTGTTGTTTCTCTTTCTTTATTCTCTGATCAATGTGTTGTTTCTCGATCTTTATTCTCTGATCAGTGTGTTGTTTCTCTATCTTCATTCTCTGATCAGTGTGTTGTTTCTCGATCTTTATTCTCTGATCAGTGTGTTTTTTCTCGATCTTTATTCTCTGATCAGTGTGTTGTTTCTCTATCTTTATTCTCTGATCAGTGTGTTGTTTCTCTATCTTTATTCTCTGATCAGTGTGTTGTTTCTCTATCTTTATTCTCTGATCAGTGTGTTATTTCTCTATCTTTATTCTCTGATCAGTGTGTTGTTTCTCTATCTTTATTCTCTGATCAGTGTGTTGTTTCTCGATCTTTATTCTCTGATCAGTGTGTTGTTTCTCTATCTTCATTCTCTGATCAGTGTGTTGTTTCTCGATCTTTATTCTCTGATCAGTGTGTTGTTTCTCGATCTTTATTCTCTGATCAGTGTGTTGTTTCTCTGTCTTTATTCTCTGATCAGTGTGTTGTTTCTCTATCTTTATTCTCTGATCAGTGTGTTGTTTCTCTATCTTTATTCTCTGATCAGTGTGTTATTTCTCTATCTTTATTCTCTGATCAGTGTGTTGTTTCTCTATCTTTATTCTCTGATCAGTGTGTTGTTTCTCTATCTTTATTCTCTGATCATTGTGTTGTTTCTCGATCTTTATTCTCTGATCAGTGTGTTGTTTCTCGATCTTTATTCTCTGATCAGTGTGTTGTTTCTCTATCTTTATTCTCTGATCAGTGTGTTGTTTCTCTATCTTTATTCTCTGATCAGTGTGTTGTTTCTCTATCTTTATTCTCTGATCAGTGTGTTGTTTCTCTATCTTTATTCTCTGATCAGTGTGTTATTTCTCTATCTTTATTCTCTGATCAGTGTGTTGTTTCTCAATCTTTCTTCTCTGATCAGTGTGTTGTTTCTCGATCTTTATTCTCTGATCAGTGTGTTGTTTCTCTATCTTCATTCTCTGATCAGTGTGTTGTTTCTCGATCTTTATTCTCTGATCAGTGTGTTGTTTCTCGATCTTTATTCTCTGATCAGTGTGTTATTTCTCTATGTTTATTCTCTGATCAGTGTGTTGTTTCTCTATCTTTATTCTCTGATCAGTGTGTTGCTTCTCGATCTTTATTCTCTGATCAGTGTGTTGTTTCTCTATCTTTATTCTCTGATCAGTGTGTTGTTTCTCGATCTTTATTCTCTGATCAGTGTGTTGTTTCTCTTTCTTTATTCTCTGATCAATGTGTTGTTTCTCGATCTTTATTCTCTGATCAGTGTGTTGTTTCTCTATCTTCATTCTCTGATCAGTGTGTTGTTTCTCGATCTTTATTCTCTGATCAGTGTGTTTTTTCTCGATCTTTATTCTCTGATCAGTGTGTTGTTTCTCTATCTTTATTCTCTGATCAGTGTGTTGTTTCTCTATCTTTATTCTCTGATCAGTGTGTTGTTTCTCTATCTTTATTCTCTGATCAGTGTGTTATTTCTCTATCTTTATTCTCTGATCAGTGTGTTGTTTCTCTATCTTTATTCTCTGATCAGTGTGTTGTTTCTCGATCTTTATTCTCTGATCAGTGTGTTGTTTCTCTATCTTCATTCTCTGATCAGTGTGTTGTTTCTCGATCTTTATTCTCTGATCAGTGTGTTGTTTCTCGATCTTTATTCTCTGATCAGTGTGTTGTTTCTCTGTCTTTATTCTCTGATCAGTGTGTTGTTTCTCTATCTTTATTCTCTGATCAGTGTGTTGTTTCTCTATCTTTATTCTCTGATCAGTGTGTTATTTCTCTATCTTTATTCTCTGATCAGTGTGTTGTTTCTCTATCTTTATTCTCTGATCAGTGTGTTGTTTCTCTATCTTTATTCTCTGATCATTGTGTTGTTTCTCGATCTTTATTCTCTGATCAGTGTGTTGTTTCTCGATCTTTATTCTCTGATCAGTGTGTTGTTTCTCTATCTTTATTCTCTGATCAGTGTGTTGTTTCTCTATCTTTATTCTCTGATCAGTGTGTTGTTTCTCTATCTTTATTCTCTGATCAGTGTGTTGTTTCTCTATCTTTATTCTCTGATCAGTGTGTTATTTCTCTATCTTTATTCTCTGATCAGTGTGTTGTTTCTCAATCTTTATTCTCTGATCAGTGTGTTGTTTCTCGATCTTTATTCTCTGATCAGTGTGTTGTTTCTCTATCTTCATTCTCTGATCAGTGTGTTGTTTCTCGATCTTTATTCTCTGATCAGTGTGTTGTTTCTCGATCTTTATTCTCTGATCAGTGTGTTGTTTCTCTGTCTTTATTCTCTGATCAGTGTGTTGTTTCTCTATCTTTATTCTCTGATCAGTGTGTTGTTTCTCTATCTTCATTCTCTGATCAGTGTGTTGTTTCTCGATCTTTATTCTCTGATCAGTGTGTTGTTTCTCGATCTTTATTCTCTGATCAGTGTGTTGTTTCTCTGTCTTTATTCTCTGATCAGTGTGTTGTTTCTCTATCTTTATTCTCTGATCAGTGTGTTGTTTCTCGATCTTTATTCTCTGATCAGTGTATTGTTTCTATAATATTATTCTCTGATCAGTGTGTTGTTTCTCTATCTTCATTCTCTGATCAGTGTGTTGTTTCTCGATCTTTATTCTCTGATCAGTGTGTTGTTTCTCGATCTTTATTCTCTGATCAGTGTGTTGTTTCTCTATCTTTATTCTCTGATCATTGTGTTGTTTCTCGATCTTTATTCTCTGATCAGTGTGTTGTTTCTCTATCTTTATTCTCTGATCAGTGTGTTGTTTCTCGATCTTTATTCTCTGATCAGTGTGTTGTTTCTATATCTTTATTCTCTGATCAGTGTGTTGTTTCTCCATCTTTATTCTCTGATCAGTGTGTTGTTTCTCTATCTTTATTCTCTGATCAGTGTGTTGTTTCTCCATCTTTATTCTCTGATCAGTGTGTTGTTTCTCTATCTTTATTCTCTGATCAGTGTGTTGTTTCTCTATCTTTATTCTCTGATCATTGTGTTGTTTCTCGATCTTTATTCTCTGATCAGTGTGTTGTTTCTCGATCTTTATTCGCAGAGCAGTGTGTTGTTTCTCTATCTTTATTCTCTGATCAGTGTGTTGTTTCTCCATCTTTATTCTCTGATCAGTGTGTTGTTTCTCTATCTTTATTCTCTGATCAGTGTGTTGTTTCTCTATCTTTATTCTCTGATCATTGTGTTGTTTCTCGATCTTTATTCTCTGATCAGTGTGTTGTTTCTCGATCTTTATTCGCAGAGCAGTGTGTTGTTTCTCTATCTTTATTCTCTGATCAGTGTGTTGTTTCTCGATCTTTATTCTCTGATCAGTGTGTTGTTTCTCTATCTTTATTCTCTGATCAGTGTGTTGTTTCTCTGTCTTTATTCTCTGATCAGTGTGTTGTTTCTCGATCTTTATTCTCTGATCAGTGTGTTATTTCTCTATCTTTATTCTCTGATCAGTGTGTTGTTTCTCTATCCTTATTCTCTGATCAGTGTGTTGTTTCTCGATCTTTATTCTCTGATCAGTGTGTTGTTTCTCTATCTTTATTCTCTGATCAGTGTGTTGTTTCTCTATCTTTATTCTCTGATCAGTGTGTTGTTTCTCGATCTTTATTCTCTGATCAGTGTGTTGTTTCTTGATCTTTATTCTCTGATCAGTGTGTTGTTTCTTGATCTTGATTCTCTGATCAGTGTGTTGTTTCTCTATCTTTATTCTCTGATCAGTGTGTTGTTTCTCTATCTTTATTCTCTGATCAGTGTGTTATTTCTCTATCTTTATTCTCTGATCAGTGTGTTGTTTCTCTATCTTTATTCTCTGATCAGTGTGTTGTTTCTCGATCTTTATTCTCTGATCAGTGTGTTGTTTCTGTATCTTCATTCTCTGATCAGTGTGTTGTTTCTCGATCTTTATTCTCTGATCAGTGTGTTGTTTCTCGATCTTTATTCTCTGATCAGTGTGTTGTTTCTGTATCTTCATTCTCTGATCAGTGTGTTGTTTCTCGATCTTTATTCTCTGATCAGTGTGTTGTTTCTGTATCTTCATTCTCTGATCAGTGTGTTGTTTCTCGATCTTTATTCTCTGATCAGTGTGTTGTTTCTCGATCTTTATTCTCTGATCAGTGTGTTGTTTCTCGATCTTTATTCTCTGATCAGTGTGTTGTTTCTCTATCTTTATTCTCTGATCAGTGTGTTGTTTCTCGATCTTTATTCTCTGATCAGTGTGTTGTTTCTCGATCTTTATTCTCTGATCAGTGTGTTGTTTCTCTATCTTTATTCTCTGATCAGTGTGTTGTTTCTCGATCTTTATTCTCTGATCAGTGTGTTGTTTCTCTATCTTTATTCTCTGATCAGTGTGTTGTTTCTCGATCTTTATTCTCTGATCAGTGTGTTGTTTCTCGATCTTTATTCTCTGATCAGTGTGTTGTTTCTCTATCTTTATTCTCTGATCAGTGTGTTGTTTCTCTATCTTTATTCTCTGATCAGTGTGTTGTTTCTCTATCTTTATTCTCTGATCAGTGTGTTATTTCTCTATCTTTATTCTCTGATCAGTGTGTTGTTTCTCTATCTTTATTCTCTGATCAGTGTGTTGTTTCTCTATCTTTATTCTCTGATCATTGTGTTGTTTCTCGATCTTTATTCTCTGATCAGTGTGTTGTTTCTCGATCTTTATTCTCTGATCAGTGTGTTGTTTATCGATCTTTATTCGCAGAGCAGTGTGTTGTTTCTCTATCTTTATTCTCTGATCAGTGTGTTGTTTCTCGATCTTTATTCTCTGATCAGTGTGTTGTTTCTCTATCTTTATTCTCTGATCAGTGTGTTGTTTCTCGATCTTTATTCTCTGATCAGTGAGTTGTTTCTCGATCTTTATTCTCTGATCAGTGTGTTCTTTCTCTATCTTTATTCTCTGATCATTGTGTTGTTTCTCTATCTTTATTCTCTGATCAGTGTGTTGTTTCTCTATCTTTATTCTCTGATCAGTGTGTTATTTCTCTATCTTTATTCTCTGATCAGTGTGTTGTTTCTCTATCTTTATTCTCTGATCAGTGTGTTGTTTCTCTGTCTTTATTCTCTGATCAGTGTGTTGTTTCTCTATCTTTATTCTCTGATCAGTGTGTTGTTTCTCTATCTTTATTCTCTGAACAGTGTGTTATTTCTCGATCTTTATTCTCTGATCAGTGTATTGTTTCTATATCATTATTCTCTGATCAGTGTGTTGTTTCTCTATCTTTATTCTCTGATCAGTGTGTTGTTTCTTGATCTTGATTCTCTGATCAGTGTGTTGTTTCTCTATCTTTATTCTCTGATCAGTGTGTTGTTTCTCGATCTTTATTCTGTGATCAGTGTGTTGTTTCTCTATTTTTATTCTCTGATCAGTGTGTTGTTTCTCTATCTTTATTCTGTGATCATTGTGTTGTTTCTCTATCTTTATTCTCTGATCAGTGTGTTGTTGCTCTATCTTCATTCTCTGATCAGTGTGTTGTTTCTCGATCTTTATACACTGATCAGTGTGTTGTTTCTCTATGTTTATTCTCTGATCAGTGTGTTGTTTCTCTATCTTTATTCTCTGATCAGTGTGTTGTTTCTCGATCTTTATTCTCTGATCAGTGTGTTGTTTCTCTATCTTTATTCTCTGATCAGTGTGTTGTTTCTCTATCTTTATTCTCTGATCAGTGTGTTGTTTCTCGATCTTCATTCTCTGATCAGTGTGTTGTTTCTCGATCTTTATTCTCTGCTCAGTGTGTTGTTTCTCTATCTTTATTCTCTGATCAGTGTGTTGTTTCTCGATCTTTATTCTCTGATCATTGTGTTATTTCTCTATGTTTATTCTCTGATCAGTGTGTTGTTTCTCTATCTTTATTCTCTGATCAGTGTGTTGCTTCTCGATCTTTATTCTCTGATCAGTGTGTTGTTTCTCTATCTTTATTCTCTGATCAGTGTGTTGTTTCTCGATCTTTATTCTCTGATCAGTGTGTTGTTTCTCTTTCTTTATTCTCTGATCAATGTGTTGTTTCTCGATCTTTATTCTCTGATCAGTGTGTTGTTTCTCTATCTTCATTCTCTGATCAGTGTGTTGTTTCTCGATCTTTATTCTCTGATCAGTGTGTTTTTTCTCGATCTTTATTCTCTGATCAGTGTGTTGTTTCTCTATCTTTATTCTCTGATCAGTGTGTTGTTTCTCTATCTTTATTCTCTGATCAGTGTGTTGTTTCTCTATCTTTATTCTCTGATCAGTGTGTTATTTCTCTATCTTTATTCTCTGATCAGTGTGTTGTTTCTCTCTCTTTATTCTCTGATCAGTGTGTTGTTTCTCGATCTTTATTCTCTGATCAGTGTGTTGTTTCTCTATCTTCATTCTCTGATCAGTGTGTTGTTTCTCGATCTTTATTCTCTGATCAGTGTGTTGTTTCTCGATCTTTATTCTCTGATCAGTGTGTTGTTTCTCTGTCTTTTTTCTCTGATCAGTGTGTTGTTTCTCTATCTTTATTCTCTGATCAGTGTGTTGTTTCTCTATCTTTATTCTCTGATCAGTGTGTTATTTCTCTATCTTTATTCTCTGATCAGTGTGTTGTTTCTCTATCTTTATTCTCTGATCAGTGTGTTGTTTCTCGATCTTTATTCTCTGATCATTGTGTTGTTTCTCGATCTTTATTCTCTGATCAGTGTGTTGTTTCTCGATCTTTATTCTCTGATCAGTGTGTTGTTTCTCTATCTTTATTCTCTGATCAGTGTGTTATTTCTCTATCTTTATTCTCTGATCAGTGTGTTGTTTCTCTATCTTTATTCTCTGATCAGTGTGTTGTTTGTCGATCTTTATTCTCTGATCAGTGTGTTGTTTCTCAATCTTCATTCTCTGATCAGTGTGTTGTTTCTCGATCTTTATTCTCTGATCAGTGTGTTGTTTCTCTATCTTTATTCTCTGATCAGTGTGTTGTTTCTCTATCTTTATTCTCTGATCAGTGTGTTATTTCTCTATCTTTATTCTCTGATCAGTGTGTTGTTTCTCTATCTTTATTCTCTGATCAGTGTGTTGTTTCTCTATCTTTATTCTCTGATCAGTGTGTTGTTTCTCTATCTTTATTCTCTGATCAGTGTGTTATTTCTCTATCTTTATTCTCTGATCAGTGTGTTGTTTCTCTATCTTTATTCTCTGATCAGTGTGTTGTTTGTCGATCTTTATTCTCTGATCAGTGTGTTGTTTCTCAATCTTCATTCTCTGATCAGTGTGTTGTTTCTCGATCTTTATTCTCTGATCAGTGGGTTGTTTCTCGATCTTTATTCTCTGATCAGTGTGTTGTTTCTCTGTCTTTATTCTCTGATCAGTGTGTTGTTTCTCTATCTTTATTCTCTGATCAGTGTGTTGTTTCTCTATCTTCATTCTCTGATCAGTGTGTTGTTTCTCGATCTTTATTCTCTGATCAGTGTGTTGTTTCTCGATCTTTATTCTCTGATCAGTGTGTTGTTTCTCTGTCTTTATTCTCTGATCAGTGTGTTGTTTCTCGATCTTTATTCTCTGATCAGTGTATTGTTTCTATAATATTATTCTCTGATCAGTGTGTTGTTTCTCTATCTTCATTCTCTGATCAGTGTGTTGTTTCTCGATCTTTATTCTCTGATCAGTTTGTTGTTTCTCTGTCTTTATTCTCTGATCAGTGTGTTGTTTCTCTATCTTTATTCTCTGATCAGTGTGTTGTTTCTCTATCTTTATTCTCTGATCATTGTGTTGTTTCTCGATCTTTATTCTCTGATCAGTGTGTTGTTTCTCGATCTTTATTCTCTGATCAGTGGGTTGTTTCTCGATCTTTATTCGCAGAGCAGTGTGTTGTTTCTCTATCTTTATTCTCTGATCAGTGTGTTGTTTCTCGATCTTTATTCTCTGATCAGTGTGTTGTTTCTCTGTCTTTATTCTCTGATCAGTGTGTTGTTTCTCTATCTTTATTCTCTGATCAGTGTGTTGTTTCTCTATCTTCATTCTCTGATCAGTGTGTTGTTTCTCGATCTTTATTCTCTGATCAGTGTGTTGTTTCTCGATCTTTATTCTCTGATCAGTGTGTTGTTTCTCTGTCTTTATTCTCTGATCAGTGTGTTGTTTCTCGATCTTTATTCTCTGATCAGTGTATTGTTTCTATAATATTATTCTCTGATCAGTGTGTTGTTTCTCTATCTTCATTCTCTGATCAGTGTGTTGTTTCTCGATCTTTATTCTCTGATCAGTGTGTTGTTTCTCGATCTTTATTCTCTGATCAGTGTGTTGTTTCTCTGTCTTTATTCTCTGATCAGTGTGTTGTTTCTCTATCTTTATTCTCTGATCAGTGTGTTGTTTCTCTATCTTCATTCTCTGATCAGTGTGTTGTTTCTCGATCTTTATTCTCTGATCAGTGTGTTGTTTCTCGATCTTTATTCTCTGATCAGTGTGTTGTTTCTCTGTCTTTATTCTCTGATCAGTGTGTTGTTTCTCGATCTTTATTCTCTGATCAGTGTATTGTTTCTATAATATTATTCTCTGATCAGTGTGTTGTTTCTCTATCTTCATTCTCTGATCAGTGTGTTGTTTCTCGATCTTTATTCTCTGATCAGTGTGTTGTTTCTATATCTTTAATCTCTGATCAGTGTGTTGTTTCTCCATCTTTATTCTCTGATCAGTGTGTTGTTTCTCTATCTTTATTCTCTGATCATTGTGTTGTTTCTCGATCTTTATTCTCTGATCAGTGTGTTGTTTCTCGATCTTTATTCTCTGATCAGTGGGTTGTTTCTCGATCTTTATTCGCAGAGCAGTGTGTTGTTTCTCTATCTTTATTCTCTGATCAGTGAGTTGTTTCTCGATCTTTATTCTCTGATCAGTGTGTTCTTTCTCTATCTTTATTCTCTGATCATTGTGTTGTTTCTCTATCTTTATTCTCTGATCAGTGTGTTGTTTCTCTATCTTTATTCTCTGATCAGTGTGTTATTTCTCTATCTTTATTCTCTGATCAGTGTGTTGTTTCTCGATCTTTATTCTCTGATCAGTGTGTTGTTTCTCTATCTTTATTCTCTGATCAGTGTGTTGTTTCTCTATCTTTATTCTCTGATCAGTGTGTTGTTTCTCTATCTTTATTCTCTGATCAGTGTGTTGTTTCTCGATTTTTATTCTCTGATCAGTGTATTGTTTCTATATCATTATTCTCTGATCAGTGTGTTGTTTCTCTATCTTTATTCTCTGATCAGTGTGTTGTTTCTTGATCTTGACTCTCTGATCAGTGTGTTGTTTCTCTATCTTTATACTCTGATCAGTGCGTTGTTTCTCGATCTTTATTCTGTGATCAGTGTGTTGTTTCTCTATTTTTATTCTCTGATCAGTGTGTTGTTTCTCTATCTTTATTCTCTGATCAGTGTGTTGTTTCTCTATCTTTATTCTCTGATCAGTGTGTTGTTTCTCTATCTTCATTCTCTGATCAGTGTGTTGTTTCTCGATCTTTATTCACTGATCAGTGTGTTGTTTCTCTATCTTTATTCTCTGATCAGTGTGTTGTTTCTCTATCTTTATTCTCTGATCAGTGTGTTGTTTCTCTATCTTTATTCTCTGATCAGTGTGTTGTTTCTGTATCTTTATTCTCTGATCAGTGTGTTGTTTCTCTATCTTTATTCTCTGATCAGTGTGTTGTTTCTCTATCTTCATTCTCTGATCAGTGTGTTGTTTCTCGATCTTTATTCTCTGATCAGTGTGTTGTTTCTCTATCTTTATTCTCTGATCAGTGTGTTGTTTCTCGATCTTTATTCTCTGATCAGAGTGTTATTTCTCTATGTTTATTCTCTGATCAGTGTGTTGTTTCTCTATCTTTATTCTCTGATCAGTGTGTTGCTTCTCGATCTTTATTCTCTGATCAGTGTGTTGTTTCTCTATCTTTATTCTCTGATCAGTGTGTTGTTTCTCGATCTTTATTCTCTGATCAGTGTGTTGTTTCTCTTTCTTTATTCTCTGATCAATGTGTTGTTTCTCGATCTTTATTCTCTGATCAGTGTGTTGTTTCTCTATCTTCATTCTCTGATCAGTGTGTTGTTTCTCGATCTTTATTCTCTGACCAGTGTGTTTTTTCTCGATCTTTATTCTCTGATCAGTGTGTTGTTTCTCTATCTTTATTCTCTGATCAGTGTGTTGTTTCTCTATCTTTATTCTCTGATCAGTGTGTTGTTTCTCTATCTTTATTCTCTGATCAGTGTGTTATTTCTCTATCTTTATTCTCTGATCAGTGTGTTGTTTCTCTATCTTTATTCTCTGATCAGTGTGTTGTTTCTCGATCTTTATTGTCTGATCAGTGTGTTGTTTCTGTATCTTCATTCTCTGATCAGTGTGTTGTTTCTCGATCTTTATTCTCTGATCAGTGTGTTGTTTCTCGATCTTTATTCTCTGATCAGTGTGTTGTTTCTCTATCTTTATTCTCTGATCAGTGTGTTGTTTCTCTATCTTTATTCTCTGATCAGTGTGTTGTTTCTCTATCTTTATTCTCTGATCAGTGTGTTATTTCTCTATCTTTATTCTCTGATCAGTGTGTTGTTTCTCTATCTTTATTCTCTGATCAGTGTGTTGTTTCTCTATCTTTATTCTATGATCATTGTGTTGTTTCTCGATCTTTATTCTCTGATCAGTGTGTTGTTTCTCGATCTTTATTCTCTGATCAGTGTGTTGTTTCTCTTTCTTTATTCTCTGATCAATGTGTTGTTTCTCGATCTTTATTCTCTGATCAGTGTGTTGTTTCTCTATCTTCATTCTCTGATAAGTGTGTTGTTTCTCGATCTTTATTCTCTGATCAGTGTGTTTTTTCTCGATCTTTATTCTCTGATCAGTGTGTTGTTTCTCTATCTTTATTCTCTGATCAGTGTGTTGTTTCTCTATCTTTATTCTCTGATCAGTGTGTTGTTTCTCTATCTTTATTCTCTGATCAGTGTGTTATTTCTCTATCTTTATTCTCTGATCAGTGTGTTGTTTCTCTATCTTTATTCTCTGATCAATGTGTTGTTTCTCGATCTTTATTCTCTGATCAGTGTGTTGTTTCTCTATCTTCATTCTCTGATCAGTGTGTTGTTTCTCGATCTTTATTCTCTGATCAGTGTGTTGTTTCTCGATCTTTATTCTCTGATCAGTGTGTTGTTTCTCTGTCTTTATTCTCTGATCAGTGTGTTGTTTCTCTATCTTTATTCTGTGATCAGTGTGTTGTTTCTCTATCTTTATTCTCTGATCAGTGTGTTATTTCTCTATCTTTATTCTCTGATCAGTGTGTTGTTTCTCTATCTTTATTCTCTGATCAGTGTGTTGTTTCTCTATCTTTATTCTCTGATCAGTGTGTTGTTTCTCGATCTTTATTCTCTGATCAGTGTGTTGTTTCTCAATCTTAATTCTCTGATCAGTGTGTTGTTTCTCGATCTTTATTCTCTGATCAGTGTGTTGTTTCTCGATCTTTATTCTCTGATCAGTGTGTTGTTTCTCTGTCTTTATTCTCTGATCAGTGTGTTGTTTCTCTATCTTTATTCTCTGATCAGTGTGTTGTTTCTCTATCTTCATTCTCTGATCAGTGTGTTGTTTCTCGATCTTTATTCTCTGATCAGTGTGTTGTTTCTCGATCTTTATTCTCTGAGCAGTGTGTTGTTTCTCTGTCTTTATTCTCTGATCAGTGTGTTGTTTCTCGATCTTTATTCTCTGATCAGTGTATTGTTTCTATAATATTATTCTCTGATCAGTGTGTTGTTTCTCTACCTTTATTCTCTGATCAGTGTGTTGTTTCTCTATCTTTATTCTCTGATCAGTGTGTTGTTTCTCTATCTTTATTCTCTGATCAGTGTGTTGTTTCTCGATTTTTATTCTCTGATCAGTGTATTGTTTCTATATCATTATTCTCTGATCAGTGTGTTGTTTCTCTATCTTTATTCTCTGATCAGTGTGTTGTTTCTTGATCTTGACTCTCTGATCAGTGTGTTGTTTCTCTATCTTTATACTCTGATCAGTGCGTTGTTTCTCGATCTTTATTCTGTGATCAGTGTGTTGTTTCTCTATTTTTATTCTCTGATCAGTGTGTTGTTTCTCTATCTTTATTCTCTGATCAGTGTGTTGTTTCTCTATCTTTATTCTCTGATCAGTGTGTTGTTTCTCTATCTTCATTCTCTGATCAGTGTGTTGTTTCTCGATCTTTATTCACTGATCAGTGTGTTGTTTCTCTATCTTTATTCTCTGATCAGTGTGTTGTTTCTCGATCTTTATTCTCTGATCAGTGTGTTGTTTCTGTATCTTTATTCTCTGATCAGTGTGTTGTTTCTCTATCTTTATTCTCTGATCAGTGTGTTGATTCTCTATCTTTATTCTCTGATCAGTGTGTTGTTTCTCTATCTTCATTCTCTGATCAGTGTGTTGTTTCTCGATCTTTATTCTCTGATCAGTGTGTTGTTTCTCTATCTTCATTCTCTGATCAGTGTGTTGTTTCTCGATCTTTATTCTCTGATCAGTGTGTTGTTTCTGTATCTTTATTCTCTGATCAGTGTGTTGTTTCTCTATCTTTATTCTCTGATCAGTGTGTTGATTCTCTATCTTTATTCTCTGATCAGTGTGTTGTTTCTCTATCTTTATTCTCTGATCAGTGTGTTGTTTCTCGATCTTTATTCTCTGATCAGTGTGTTGTTTCTCTTTCTTTATTCTCTGATCAATGTGTTGTTTCTCGATCTTTATTCTCTGATCAGTGTGTTGTTTCTCTATCTTCATTCTCTGATCAGTGTGTTGTTTCTCGATCTTTATTCTCTGACCAGTGTGTTTTTTCTCGATCTTTATTCTCTGATCAGTGTGTTGTTTCTCTATCTTTATTCTCTGATCAGTGTGTTGTTTCTCTATCTTTATTCTCTGATCAGTGTGTTATTTCTCTATCTTTATTCTCTGATCAGTGTGTTGTTTCTCTATCTTTATTCTCTGATCAGTGTGTTGTTTCTCGATCTTTATTGTCTGATCAGTGTGTTGTTTCTGTATCTTCATTCTCTGATCAGTGTGTTGTTTCTCGATCTTTATTCTCTGATCAGTGTGTTGTTTCTCGATCTTTATTCTCTGATCAGTGTGTTGTTTCTCTATCTTTATTCTCTGATCAGTGTGTTGTTTCTCTATCTTTATTCTCTGATCAGTGTGTTGTTTCTCTATCTTTATTCTCTGATCAGTGTGTTATTTCTCTATCTTTATTCTCTGATCAGTGTGTTGTTTCTCTATCTTTATTCTCTGATCAGTGTGTTGTTTCTCTATCTTTATT
Organism: Chiloscyllium plagiosum; assembly: GCF_037043375.1. Taxonomy (NCBI): domain Eukaryota; kingdom Metazoa; phylum Chordata; class Chondrichthyes; order Orectolobiformes; family Hemiscylliidae; genus Chiloscyllium; species Chiloscyllium plagiosum. The sequence continues at coordinate 45,686,091 of NW_028270166.1, read as the reverse complement.
CTCTGATCATTGTGTTGTTTCTCGATCTTTATTCTCTGATCAGTGTGTTGTTTCTCGATCTTTATTCTCTGATCAGTGTGTTGTTTCTCGATCTTTATTCGCAGAGCAGTGTGTTTTTTCTCTATCTTTATTCTCTGATCAGTGTGTTGTTTCTCGATCTTTATTCTCTGATCAGTGTGTTGTTTCTCTATCTTTATTCTCTGATCAGTGTGTTGTTTCTCGATCTTTATTCTCTGATCAGTGGGTTGTTTCTCGATCTTTATTCGCAGAGCAGTGTGTTGTTTCTCTATCTTTATTCTCTGATCAGTGAGTTGATTCTCGATCTTTATTCTCTGATCAGTGTGTTCTTTCTCTATCTTTATTCTCTGATCATTGTGTTGTTTCTCTATCTTTATTCTCTGATCAGTGTGTTGTTTCTCTATCTTTATTCTCTGATCAGTGTGTTATTTCTCTATCTTTATTCTCTGATCAGTGTGTTGTTTCTCTATCTTTATTCTCTGATCAGTGTGTTGTTTCTCTGTCTTTATTCTCTGATCAGTGTGTTGTTTCTCTATCTTTATTCTCTGATCAGTGTGTTGTTTCTCTATCTTTATTCTCTGATCAGTGTGTTGTTTCTCGATCTTTATTCTCTGATCAGTGTATTGTTTCTATATCATTATTCTCTGATCAGTGTGTTGTTTCTCTATCTTTATTCTCTGATCAGTGTGTTGTTTCTTGATCTTGATTCTCTGATCAGTGTGTTGTTTCTCTATCTTTATTCTCTGATCAGTGTGTTGTTTCTCGATCTTTATTCTGTGATCAGTGTGTTGTTTCTCTATTTTTATTCTCTGATCAGTGTGTTGTTTCTCCATCTTTATTCTGTGATCAGTGTGTTGTTTCTCTATCTTTATTCTCTGATCAGTGTGTTGTTTCTCTATCTTCATTCTCTGATCAGTGTGTTGTTTCTCGATCTTTATTCACTGATCAGTGTGTTGTTTCTCTATCTTTATTCTCTGATCAGTGTGTTGTTTCTCTATCTTTATTCTCTGATCAGTGTGTTGTTTCTCGATCTTTATTCTCTGATCAGTGTGTTGTTTCTCGATCTTTATTCTCTGATCAGTGTGTTGTTTCTCTATCTTTATTCTCTGATCAGTGTGTTGATTCTCTATCTTTATTCTCTGATCAGTGTGTTGTTTCTCTATCTTCATTCTCTGATCAGTGTGTTGTTTCTCGATCTTTATTCTCTGATCAGTGTGTTGTTTCTCTATCTTTATTCTCTGATCAGTGTGTTGTTTCTCGATCTTTATTCTCTGATCATTGTGTTATTTCTCTATGTTTATTCTCTGATCAGTGTGTTGTTTCTCTATCTTTATTCTCTGATCAGTGTGTTGCTTCTCGATCTTTATTCTCTGATCAGTGTGTTGTTTCTCTATCTTTATTCTCTGATCAGTGTGTTGTTTCTCGATCTTTATTCTCTGATCAGTGTGTTGTTTCTCTTTCTTTATTCTCGGATCAATGTGTTGTTTCTCGATCTTTATTCTCTGATCAGTGTGTTGTTTCTCTATCTTCATTCTCTGATCAGTGTGTTGTTTCTCGATCTTTATTCTCTGATCAGTGTGTTTTTTCTCGATCTTTATTCTCTGATCAGTGTGTTGTTTCTCTATCTTTATTCTCTGATCAGTGTGTTGTTTCTCTATCTTTATTCTCTGATCAGTGTGTTGTTTCTCTATCTTTATTCTCTGATCAGTGTGTTATTTCTCTATCTTTATTCTCTGATCAGTGTGTTGTTTCTCTATCTTTATTCTCTGATCAGTGTGTTGTTTCTCGATCTTTATTCTCTGATCAGTGTGTTGTTTCTCTATCTTCATTCTCTGATCAGTGTGTTGTTTCTCGATCTTTATTCTCTGATCAGTGTGTTGTTTCTCGATCTTTATTCTCTGATCAGTGTGTTGTTTCTCTGTCTTTATTCTCTGATCAGTGTGTTGTTTCTCTATCTTTCTTCTCTGATCAGTGTGTTGTTTCTCTATCTTTATTCTCTGATCAGTGTGTTATTTCTCGATCTTTATTCTCTGATCAGTGTGTTGTTTCTCTATCTTTATTCTCTGATCAGTGTGTTGTTTCTCTATCTTTATTCTCTGATCATTGTGTTGTTTCTCGATCTTTATTCTCTGATCAGTGTGTTGTTTCTCGATCTTTATTCTCTGATCAGTGTGTTGTTTCTCCATCTTTATTCTCTGATCAGTGTGTTGTTTCTCTATCTTTATTCTCTGATCAGTGTGTTGTTTCTCTATCTTTATTCTCTGATCATTGTGTTGTTTCTCGATCTTTATTCTCTGATCAGTGTGTTGTTTCTCGATCTTTATTCGCAGAGCAGTGTGTTGTTTCTCTATCTTTATTCTCTGATCAGTGTGTTGTTTCTCCATCTTTATTCTCTGATCAGTGTGTTGTTTCTCTATCTTTATTCTCTGATCAGTGTGTTGTTTCTCTATCTTTATTCTCTGATCATTGTGTTGTTTCTCGATCTTTATTCTCTGATCAGTGTGTTGTTTCTCGATCTTTATTCGCAGAGCAGTGTGTTGTTTCTCTATCTTTATTCTCTGATCAGTGTGTTATTTCTCTATCTTTATTCTCTGATCAGTGTGTTGTTTCTCTATCTTTATTCTCTGATCAGTGTGTTGTTTCTCTGTCTTTATTCTCTGATCAGTGTGTTGTTTCTCTATCTTTATTCTCTGATCAGTGTGTTGTTTCTCTATCTTTATTCTCTGATCAGTGTGTTGTTTCTCGATCTTTATTCTCTAATCAGTGTATTGTTTCTATATAATTATTCTCTGATCAGTGTGTTGTTTCTCTATCTTTATTCTCTGATCAGTGTGTTGTTTCTTGATCTTGATTCTCTGATCAGTGTGTTGTTTCTCTATCTTTATTCTCTGATCAGTGTGTTGTTTCTCGATCTTTATTCTGTGATCAGTGTGTTGTTTCTCTATTTTTATTCTCTGATCAGTGTGTTGTTTCTCCATCTTTATTCTGTGATCAGTGTGTTGTTTCTCTATCTTTATTCTCTGATCAGTGTGTTGTTTCTCTATCTTCATTCTCTGATCAGTGTGTTGTTTCTCGATCTTTATTCACTGATCAGTGTGTTGTTTCTCTATCTTTATTCTCTGATCAGTGTGTTGTTTCTCTATCTTTATTCTCTGATCAGTGTGTTGTTTCTCGATCTTTATTCTCTGATCAGTGTGTTGTTTCTCGATCTTTATTCTCTGATCAGTGTGTTGTTTCTCTATCTTTATTCTCTGATCAGTGTGTTGATTCTCTATCTTTATTCTCTGATCAGTGTGTTGTTTCTCTATCTTCATTCTCTGATCAGTGTGTTGTTTCTCGATCTTTATTCTCTGATCAGTGTGTTGTTTCTCTATCTTTATTCTCTGATCAGTGTGTTGTTTCTCGATCTTTATTCTCTGATCATTGTGTTATTTCTCTATGTTTATTCTCTGATCAGTGTGTTGTTTCTCTATCTTTATTCTCTGATCAGTGTGTTGCTTCTCGATCTTTATTCTCTGATCAGTGTGTTGTTTCTCTATCTTTATTCTCTGATCAGTGTGTTGTTTCTCGATCTTTATTCTCTGATCAGTGTGTTGTTTCTCTTTCTTTATTCTCGGATCAATGTGTTGTTTCTCGATCTTTATTCTCTGATCAGTGTGTTGTTTCTCTATCTTCATTCTCTGATCAGTGTGTTGTTTCTCGATCTTTATTCTCTGATCAGTGTGTTTTTTCTCGATCTTTATTCTCTGATCAGTGTGTTGTTTCTCTATCTTTATTCTCTGATCAGTGTGTTGTTTCTCTATCTTTATTCTCTGATCAGTGTGTTGTTTCTCTATCTTTATTCTCTGATCAGTGTGTTATTTCTCTATCTTTATTCTCTGATCAGTGTGTTGTTTCTCTATCTTTATTCTCTGATCAGTGTGTTGTTTCTCGATCTTTATTCTCTGATCAGTGTGTTGTTTCTCTATCTTCATTCTCTGATCAGTGTGTTGTTTCTCGATCTTTATTCTCTGATCAGTGTGTTGTTTCTCGATCTTTATTCTCTGATCAGTGTGTTGTTTCTCTGTCTTTATTCTCTGATCAGTGTGTTGTTTCTCTATCTTTCTTCTCTGATCAGTGTGTTGTTTCTCTATCTTTATTCTCTGATCAGTGTGTTATTTCTCGATCTTTATTCTCTGATCAGTGTGTTGTTTCTCTATCTTTATTCTCTGATCAGTGTGTTGTTTCTCTATCTTTATTCTCTGATCATTGTGTTGTTTCTCGATCTTTATTCTCTGATCAGTGTGTTGTTTCTCGATCTTTATTCTCTGATCAGTGTGTTGTTTCTCCATCTTTATTCTCTGATCAGTGTGTTGTTTCTCTATCTTTATTCTCTGATCAGTGTGTTGTTTCTCTATCTTTATTCTCTGATCATTGTGTTGTTTCTCGATCTTTATTCTCTGATCAGTGTGTTGTTTCTCGATCTTTATTCGCAGAGCAGTGTGTTGTTTCTCTATCTTTATTCTCTGATCAGTGTGTTGTTTCTCCATCTTTATTCTCTGATCAGTGTGTTGTTTCTCTATCTTTATTCTCTGATCAGTGTGTTGTTTCTCTATCTTTATTCTCTGATCATTGTGTTGTTTCTCGATCTTTATTCTCTGATCAGTGTGTTGTTTCTCGATCTTTATTCGCAGAGCAGTGTGTTGTTTCTCTATCTTTATTCTCTGATCAGTGTGTTGTTTCTCGATCTTTATTCTCTGATCAGTGTGTTGTTTCTCTATCTTTATTCTCTGATCAGTGTGTTGTTTCTCTATCTTTATTCTCTGATCAGTGTGTTGTTTCCCGATCTTTATTCTCTGATCAGTGTGTTATTTCTCTATCTTTATTCTCTGATCAGTGTGTTGTTTCTCTATCTTTATTCTCTGATCAGTGTGTTGTTTCTCGATCTTTATTCTCTGATCAGTGTGTTGTTTCTCTATCTTTATTCTCTGATCAGTGTGTTGTTTCTCTATCTTTATTCTCTGATCAGTGTGTTGTTTCTCGATCTTTATTCTCTGATCAGTGTGTTGTTTCTATATCATTATTCTCTGATCAGTGTGTTGTTTCTTGATCTTGATTCTCTGATCAGTGTGTTGTTTCTCTATCTTTATTCTCTGATCAGTGTGTTGTTTCTCCATCTTTATTCTCTGATCAGTGTGTTATTTCTCTATCTTTATTCTCTGATCAGTGTGTTGTTTCTCTATCTTTATTCTCTGATCAGTGTGTTGTTTCTCGATCTTTATTCTCTGATCAGTGTGTTGTTTCTGTATCTTCATTCTCTGATCAGTGTGTTGTTTCTCGATCTTTATTCTCTGATCAGTGTGTTGTTTCTCGATCTTTATTCTCTGATCAGTGTGTTGTTTCTCTATCTTTATTCTCTGATCAGTGTGTTGTTTCTCTATCTTTATTCTCTGATCAGTGTGTTCTTTCTCTATCTTTATTCTCTGATCAGTGTGTTATTTCTCTATCTTTATTCTCTGATCAGTGTGTTGTTTCTCTATCTTTATTCTCTGATCAGTGTGTTGTTTCTCTATCTTTATTCTCTGATCATTGTGTTGTTTCTCGATCTTTATTCTCTGATCAGTGTGTTGTTTCTCGATCTTTATTCTCTGATCAGTGTGTTGTTTCTCGATCTTTATTCGCAGAGCAGTGTGTTGTTTCTCTATCTTTATTCTCTGATCAGTGTGTTGTTTCTCGATCTTTATTCTCTGATCAGTGTGTTGTTTCTCTATCTTTATTCTCTGATCAGTGTGTTGTTTCTCGATCTTTATTCTCTGATCAGTGGGTTGTTTCTCGATCTTTATTCGCAGAGCAGTGTGTTGTTTCTCTATCTTTATTCTCTGATCAGTGAGTTGTTTCTCGATCTTTATTCTCTGATCAGTGTGTTCTTTCTCTATCTTTATTCTCTGATCATTGTGTTGTTTCTCTATCTTTATTCTCTGATCAGTGTGTTGTTTCTCTATCTTTATTCTCTGATCAGTGTGTTATTTCTCTATCTTTATTGTCTGATCAGTGTGTTGTTTCTCTATCTTTATTCTCTGATCAGTGTGTTGTTTCTCTGTCTTTATTCTCTGATCAGTGTGTTGTTTCTCTATCTTTATTCTCTGATCAGTGTGTTGTTTCTCTATCTTTATTCTCTGATCAGTGTGTTATTTCTCGATCTTTATTCTCTGATCAGTGTATTGTTTCTATATCATTATTCTCTGATCAGTGTGTTGTTTCTCTATCTTTATTCTCTGATCAGTGTGTTGTTTCTTGATCTTGATTCTCTGATCAGTGTGTTGTTTCTCTATCTTTATTCTCTGATCAGTGTGTTGTTTCTCGATCTTTATTCTGTGATCAGTGTGTTGTTTCTCTATTTTTATTCTCTGATCAGTGTGTTGTTTCTCTATCTTTATTCTGTGATCATTGTGTTGTTTCTCTATCTTTATTCTCTGATCAGTGTGTTGTTTCTCTATCTTCATTCTCTGATCAGTGTGTTGTTTCTCGATCTTTATTCACTGATCAGTGTGTTGTTTCTCTATGTTTATTCTCTGATCAGTGTGTTGTTTCTCTATCTTTATTCTCTGATCAGTGTGTTGTTTCTCGATCTTTATTCTCTGATCAGTGTGTTGTTTCTCTATCTTTATTCTCTGATCAGTGTGTTGTTTCTCTATCTTTATTCTCTGATCAGTGTGTTGTTTCTCGATCTTCATTCTCTGATCAGTGTGTTGTTTCTCGATCTTTATTCTCTGCTCAGTGTGTTGTTTCTCTATCTTTATTCTCTGATCAGTGTGTTGTTTCTCGATCTTTATTCTCTGATCATTGTGTTATTTCTCTATGTTTATTCTCTGATCAGTGTGTTGTTTCTCTATCTTTATTCTCTGATCAGTGTGTTGCTTCTCGATCTTTATTCTCTGATCAGTGTGTTGTTTCTCTATCTTTATTCTCTGATCAGTTTGTTGTTTCTCGATCTTTATTCTCTGATCAGTGTGTTGTTTCTCTTTCTTTATTCTCTGATCAATGTGTTGTTTCTCGATCTTTATTCTCTGATCAGTGTGTTGTTTCTCTATCTTCATTCTCTGATCAGTGTGTTGTTTCTCGATCTTTATTCTCTGATCAGTGTGTTTTTTCTCGATCTTTATTCTCTGATCAGTGTGTTGTTTCTCTATCTTTATTCTCTGATCAGTGTGTTGTTTCTCTATCTTTATTCTCTGATCAGTGTGTTGTTTCTCTATCTTTATTCTCTGATCAGTGTGTTATTTCTCTATCTTTATTCTCTGATCAGTGTGTTGTTTCTCTATCTTTATTCTCTGATCAGTGTGTTGTTTCTCGATCTTTATTCTCTGATCAGTGTGTTGTTTCTCTATCTTCATTCTCTGATCAGTGTGTTGTTTCTCGATCTTTATTCTCTGATCAGTGTGTTGTTTCTCTGTCTTTTTTCTCTGATCAGTGTGTTGTTTCTCTATCTTTATTCTCTGATCAGTGTGTTGTTTCTCTATCTTTATTCTCTGATCAGTGTGTTATTTCTCTATCTTTATTCTCTGATCAGTGTGTTGTTTCTCTATCTTTATTCTCTGATCAGTGTGTTGTTTCTCTATCTTTATTCTCTGATCATTGTGTTGTTTCTCGATCTTTATTCTCTGATCAGTGTGTTGTTTCTCGATCTTTATTCTCTGATCAGTGTGTTGTTTCTCTATCTTTATTCTCTGATCAGTGTGTTGTTTCTCTATCTTTATTCTCTGATCAGTGTGTTGTTTCTCTATCTTTATTCTCTGATCAGTGTGTTGTTTCTCTATCTTTATTCTCTGATCAGTGTGTTATTTCTCTATCTTTATTCTCTGATCAGTGTGTTGTTTCTCTATCTTTATTCTCTGATCAGTGTGTTGTTTCTCGATCTTTATTCTCTGATCAGTGTGTTGTTTCTCAATCTTCATTCTCTGATCAGTGTGTTGTTTCTCGATCTTTATTCTCTGATCAGTGTGTTGTTTCTCGATCTTTATTCTCTGATCAGTGTGTTGTTTCTCTGTCTTTATTCTCTGATCAGTGTGTTGTTTCTCTATCTTTATTCTCTGATCAGTGTGTTGTTTCTCTATCTTCATTCTCTGATCAGTGTGTTGTTTCTCGATCTTTATTCTCTGATCAGTGTGTTGTTTCTCGATCTTTATTCTCTGATCAGTGTGTTGTTTCTCTGTCTTTATTCTCTGATCAGTGTGTTGTTTCTCGATCTTTATTCTCTGATCAGTGTATTGTTTCTATAATATTATTCTCTGATCAGTGTGTTGTTTCTCTATCTTCATTCTCTGATCAGTGTGTTGTTTCTCGATCTTTATTCTCTGATCAGTGTGTTGTTTCTCTGTCTTTATTCTCTGATCAGTGTGTTGTTTCTCTATCTTTATTCTCTGATCAGTGTGTTGTTTCTCTATCTTTATTCTCTGATCATTGTGTTGTTTCTCGATCTTTATTCTCTGATCAGTGTGTTGTTTCTCGATCTTTATTCTCTGATCAGTGTGTTGTTTCTCGATCTTTATTCTCTGATCAGTGTGTTGTTTCTATATCTTTATTCTCTGATCAGTGTGTTGTTTCTCCATCTTTATTCTCTGATCAGTGTGTTGTTTCTCTATCTTTATTCTCTGATCATTGTGTTGTTTCTCGATCTTTATTCTCTGATCAGTGTGTTGTTTCTCTATCTTTATTCTCTGATCAGTGGGTTGTTTCTCGATCTTTATTCGCAGAGCAGTGTGTTGTTTCTCTATCTTTATTCTCTGATCAGTGAGTTGTTTCTCGATCTTTATTCTCTGATCAGTGTGTTCTTTCTCTATCTTTATTCTCTGATCATTGTGTTGTTTCTCTATCTTTATTCTCTGATCAGTGTGTTGTTTCTCTATCTTTATTCTCTGATCAGTGTGTTATTTCTCTATCTTTATTCTCTGATCAGTGTGTTGTTTCTCGATCTTTATTCTCTGATCAGTGTGTTGTTTCTCTATCTTTATTCTCTGATCAGTGTGTTGTTTCTCTATCTTTATTCTCTGATCAGTGTGTTGTTTCTCTATCTTTATTCTCTGATCAGTGTGTTGTTTCTCGATTTTTATTCTCTGATCAGTGTATTGTTTCTATATCATTATTCTCTGATCAGTGTGTTGTTTCTCTATCTTTATTCTCTGATCAGTGTGTTGTTTCTTGATCTTGACTCTCTGATCAGTGTGTTGTTTCTCTATCTTTATACTCTGATCAGTGCGTTGTTTCTCGATCTTTATTCTGTGATCAGTGTGTTGTTTCTCTATTTTTATTCTCTGATCAGTGTGTTGTTTCTCTATCTTTATTCTCTGATCAGTGTGTTGTTTCTCTATCTTTATTCTCTGATCAGTGTGTTGTTTCTCTATCTTCATTCTCTGATCAGTGTGTTGTTTCTCGATCTTTATTCACTGATCAGTGTGTTGTTTCTCTATCTTTATTCTCTGATCAGTGTGTTGTTTCTCTATCTTTATTCTCTGATCAGTGTGTTGTTTCTCGATCTTTATTCTCTGATCAGTGTGTTGTTTCTGTATCTTTATTCTCTGATCAGTGTGTTGTTTCTCTATCTTTATTCTCTGATCAGTGTGTTGATTCTCTATCTTTATTCTCTGATCAGTGTGTTGTTTCTCTATCTTCATTCTCTGATCAGTGTGTTGTTTCTCGATCTTTATTCTCTGATCAGTGTGTTGTTTCTCTATCTTTATTCTCTGATCAGTGTGTTGTTTCTCGATCTTTATTCTCTGATCAGAGTGTTATTTCTCTATGTTTATTCTCTGATCAGTGTGTTGTTTCTCTATCTTTATTCTCTGATCAGTGTGTTGCTTCTCGATCTTTATTCTCTGATCAGTGTGTTGTTTCTCTATCTTTATTCTCTGATCAGTGTGTTGTTTCTCGATCTTTATTCTCTGATCAGTGTGTTGTTTCTCTTTCTTTATTCTCTGATCAATGTGTTGTTTCTCGATCTTTATTCTCTGATCAGTGTGTTGTTTCTCTATCTTCATTCTCTGATCAGTGTGTTGTTTCTCGATCTTTATTCTCTGACCAGTGTGTTTTTTCTCGATCTTTATTCTCTGATCAGTGTGTTGTTTCTCTATCTTTATTCTCTGATCAGTGTGTTGTTTCTCTATCTTTATTCTCTGATCAGTGTGTTGTTTCTCTATCTTTATTCTCTGATCAGTGTGTTATTTCTCGATCTTTATTGTCTGATCAGTGTGTTGTTTCTGTATCTTCATTCTCTGATCAGTGTGTTGTTTCTCGATCTTTATTCTCTGATCAGTGTGTTGTTTCTCGATCATTATTCTCTGATCAGTGTGTTGTTTCTCTATCTTTATTCTCTGATCAGTGTGTTGTTTCTCTATCTTTATTCTCTGGTCAGTGTGTTGTTTCTCTATCTTTATTCTCTGATCAGTGTGTTATTTCTCTATCTTTATTCTCTGATCAGTGTGTTGTTTCTCTATCTTTATTCTCTGATCAGTGTGTTGTTTCTCTATCTTTATTCTCTGATCATTGTGTTGTTTCTCGATCTTTATTCTCTGATCAGTGTGTTGTTTCTCGATCTTTATTCTCTGATCAGTGTGTTGTTTCTCTATCTTTATTCTCTGATCAATGTGTTGTTTCTCGATCTTTATTCTCTGATCAGTGTGTTGTTTCTCTATCTTCATTCTCTGATCAGTGTGTTGTTTCTCGATCTTTATTCTCTGATCAGTGTGTTTTTTCTCGATCTTTATTCTCTGATCAGTGTGTTGTTTCTCTATCTTTATTCTCTGATCAGTGTGTTGTTTCTCTATCTTTATTCTCTGATCAGTGTGTTGTTTCTCTATCTTTATTCTCTGATCAGTGTGTTATTTCTCTATCTTTATTCTCTGATCAGTGTGTTGTTTCTCTATCTTTATTCTCTGATCAGTGTGTTGTTTCTCGATCTTTATTCTCTGATCAGTGTGTTGTTTCTCTATCTTCATTCTCTGATCAGTGTGTTGTTTCTCGATCTTTATTCTCTGATCAGTGTGTTGTTTCTCGATCTTTATTCTCTGATCAGTGTGTTGTTTCTCTGTCTTTATTCTCTGATCAGTGTGTTGTTTCTCTATCTTTATTCTCTGATCAGTGTGTTGTTTCTCTATCTTTATTCTCTGATCAGTGTGTTATATCTCTATCTTTATTCTCTGATCAGTGTGTTGTTTCTCTATCTTTATTCTCTGATCAGTGTGTTGTTTCTCTATCTTTATTCTCTGATCATTGTGTTGTTTCTCGATCTTTATTCTCTGATCAGTGTGTTGTTTCTCGATCTTTATTCTCTGATCAGTGTGTTGTTTCTCTATCTTTATTCTCTGATCAGTGTGTTGTCTCTCTATCTTTATTCTCTGATCAGTGTGTTGTTTCTCTATCTTTATTCTCTGATCAGTGTGTTGTTTCTCTATCTTTATTCTCTGATCAGTGTGTTATTTCTCTATCTTTATTCTCTGATCAGTGTGTTGTTTCTCTATCTTTATTCTCTGATCAGTGTGTTGTTTCTCGATCTTTATTCTCTGATCAGTGTGTTGTTTCTCAATCTTCATTCTCTGATCAGTGTGTTGTTTCTCGATCTTTATTCTCTGATCAGTGTGTTGTTTCTCGATCTTTATTCTCTGATCAGTGTGTTGTTTCTCTGTCTTTATTCTCTGATCAGTGTGTTGTTTCTCTATCTTTATTCTCTGATCAGTGTGTTGTTTCTCTATCTTCATTCTCTGATCAGTGTGTTGTTTCTCGATCTTTATTCTCTGATCAGTGTGTTGTTTCTCGATCTTTATTCTCTGATCAGTGTGTTGTTTCTCTGTCTTTATTCTCTGATCAGTGTGTTGTTTCTCGATCTTTATTCTCTGATCAGTGTATTGTTTCTATAATATTATTCTCTGATCAGTGTGTTTTTTCTCTATCTTCATTCTCTGATCAGTGTGTTGTTTCTCGATCTTTATTCTCTGATCAGTGTGTTGTTTCTCTGTCTTTATTCTCTGATCAGAGTGTTGTTTCTCTATCTTTATTCTCTGATCAGTGTGTTGTTTCTCTATCTTTATTCTCTGATCAGTGTGTTGTTTCTCTATCTTTATTCTCTGATCAGTGTGTTGTTTCTCGATCTTTATTCTCTGATCAGTGTGTTGTTTCTCGATCTTTATTCTCTGATCAGTGTGTTGTTTCTATATCTTTATTCTCTGATCAGTGTGTTGTTTCTCCATCTTTATTCTCTGATCAGTGTGTTGTTTCTCTATCTTTATTCTCTGATCATTGTGTTGTTTCTCGATCTTTATTCTCTGATCAGTGTGTTGTTTCTCGATCTTTATTCTCTGATCAGTGGGTTGTTTCTCGATCTTTATTCGCAGAGCAGTGTGTTGTTTCTCTATCTTTATTCTCTGATCAGTGAGTTGTTTCTCGATCTTTATTCTCTGATCAGTGTGTTCTTTCTCTATCTTTATTCTCTGATCATTGTGTTGTTTCTCTATCTTTATTCTCTGATCAGTGTGTTGTTTCTCTATCTTTATTCTCTGATCAGTGTGTTATTTCTCTATCTTTATTCTCTGATCAGTGTGTTGTTTCTCGATCTTTATTCTCTGATCAGTGTGTTGTTTCTCTACCTTTATTCTCTGATCAGTGTGTTGTTTCTCTATCTTTATTCTCTGATCAGTGTGTTGTTTCTCTATCTTTATTCTCTGATCAGTGTGTTGTTTCTCGATTTTTATTCTCTGATCAGTGTATTGTTTCTATATCATTATTCTCTGATCAGTGTGTTGTTTCTCTATCTTTATTCTCTGATCAGTGTGTTGTTTCTTGATCTTGACTCTCTGATCAGTGTGTTGTTTCTCTATCTTTATTCTCTGATCAGTGTGTTATTTCTCTATCTTTATTCTCTGATCAGTGTGTTGTTTCTCGATCTTTATTCTCTGATCAGTGTGTTGTTTCTCTACCTTTATTCTCTGATCAGTGTGTTGTTTCTCTATCTTTATTCTCTGATCAGTGTGTTGTTTCTCTATCTTTATTCTCTGATCAGTGTGTTGTTTCTCGATTTTTATTCTCTGATCAGTGTATTGTTTCTATATCATTATTCTCTGATCAGTGTGTTGTTTCTCTATCTTTATTCTCTGATCAGTGTGTTGTTTCTTGATCTTGACTCTCTGATCAGTGTGTTGTTTCTCTATCTTTATACTCTGATCAGTGCGTTGTTTCTCGATCTTTATTCTGTGATCAGTGTGTTGTTTCTCTATTTTTATTCTCTGATCAGTGTGTTGTTTCTCTATCTTCATTCTCTGATCAGTGTGTTGTTTCTCGATCTTTATTCACTGATCAGTGTGTTGTTTCTCTATCTTTATTCTCTGATCAGTGTGTTGTTTCTCTATCTTTATTCTCTGATCAGTGTGTTGTTTCTCTATCTTCATTCTCTGATCAGTGTGTTGTTTCTCGATCTTTATTCACTGATCAGTGTGTTGTTTCTCTATCTTTATTCTCTGATCAGTGTGTTGTTTCTCTATCTTTATTCTCTGATCAGTGTGTTGTTTCTCGATCTTTATTCTCTGATCAGTGTGTTGTTTCTGTATCTTTATTCTCTGATCAGTGTGTTGTTTCTCTATCTTTATTCTCTGATCAGTGTGTTGATTCTCTATCTTTATTCTCTGATCAGTGTGTTGTTTCTCTATCTTCATTCTCTGATCAGTGTGTTGTTTCTCGATCTTTATTCTCTGATCAGTGTGTTGTTTCTCTATCTTTATTCTCTGATCAGTGTGTTGTTTCTCGATCTTTATTCTCTGATCAGAGTGTTATTTCTCTATGTTTATTCTCTGATCAGTGTGTTGTTTCTCTATCTTTATTCTCTGATCAGTGTGTTGCTTCTCGATCTTTATTCTCTGATCAGTGTGTTGTTTCTCTATCTTTATTCTCTGATCAGTGTGTTGTTTCTCGATCTTTATTCTCTGATCAGTGTGTTGTTTCTCTTTCTTTATTCTCTGATCAATGTGTTGTTTCTCGATCTTTATTCTCTGATCAGTGTGTTGTTTCTCTATCTTCATTCTCTGATCAGTGTGTTGTTTCTCGATCTTTATTCTCTGACCAGTGTGTTTTTTCTCGATCTTTATTCTCTGATCAGTGTGTTGTTTCTCTATCTTTATTCTCTGATCAGTGTGTTGTTTCTCTATCTTTATTCTCTGATCAGTGTGTTATTTCTCTATCTTTATTCTCTGATCAGTGTGTTGTTTCTCTATCTTTATTCTCTGATCAGTGTGTTGTTTCTCGATCTTTATTGTCTGATCAGTGTGTTGTTTCTGTATCTTCATTCTCTGATCAGTGTGTTGTTTCTCGATCTTTATTCTCTGATCAGTGTGTTGTTTCTCGATCTTTATTCTCTGATCAGTGTGTTGTTTCTCTATCTTTATTCTCTGATCAGTGTGTTGTTTCTCTATCTTTATTCTCTGATCAGTGTGTTGTTTCTCTATCTTTATTCTCTGATCAGTGTGTTATTTCTCTATCTTTATTCTCTGATCAGTGTGTTGTTTCTCTATCTTTATTCTCTGATCAGTGTGTTGTTTCTCTATCTTTATTCTCTGATCATTGTGTTGTTTCTCGATCTTTATTCTCTGATCAGTGTGTTGTTTCTCGATCTTTATTCTCTGATCAGTGTGTTGTTTCTCGATCTTTATTCGCAGAGCAGTGTGTTGTTTCTCTATCTTTATTCTCTGATCAGTGTGTTGTTTCTCGATCTTTATTCTCTGATCAGTGTGTTGTTTCTCTATCTTTATTCTCTGATCAGTGTGTTGTTTCTCGATCTTTATTCTCTGATCAGTGGGTTGTTTCTCGATCTTTATTCGCAGAGCAGTGTGTTGTTTCTCTATCTTTATTCTCTGATCAGTGAGTTGTTTCTCGATCTTTATTCTCTGATCAGTGTGTTCTTTCTCTATCTTTATTCTCTGATCATTGTGTTGTTTCTCTATCTTTATTCTCTGATCAGTGTGTTGTTTCTCTATCTTTATTCTCTGATCAGTGTGTTATTTCTCTATCTTTATTCTCTGATCAGTGTGTTGTTTCTCTATCTTTATTCTCTGATCAGTGTGTTGTTTCTCTGTCTTTATTCTCTGATCAGTGTGTTGTTTCTCTATCTTTATTCTCTGATCAGTGTGTTGTTTCTCTATCTTTATTCTCTGATCAGTGTGTTGTTTCTCGATCTTTATTCTCTGATCAGTGTATTGTTTCTATATCATTATTCTCTGATCAGTGTGTTGTTTCTCTATCTTTATTCTCTGATCAGTGTGTTGTTTCTTCATCTTGATTCTCTGATCAGTGTGTTGTTTCTCTATCTTTATTCTCTGATCAGTGTGTTGTTTCTCGATCTTTATTCTGTGATCAGTGTGTTGTTTCTCTATTTTTATTCTCTGATCAGTGTGTTGTTTCTCCATCTTTATTCTGTGATCAGTGTGTTGTTTCTCTATCTTTATTCTCTGATCAGTGTGTTGTTTCTCTATCTTCATTCTCTGATCAGTGCGTTGTTTCTCGATCTTTATTCACTGATCAGTGTGTTGTTTCTCTATCTTTATTCTCTGATCAGTGTGTTGTTTCTCTATCTTTATTCTCTGATCAGTGTGTTGTTTCTCGATCTTTATTCTCTGATCAGTGTGTTGTTTCTCGATCTTTATTCTCTGATCAGTGTGTTGTTTCTCTATCTTTATTCTCTGATCAGTGTGTTGATTCTCTATCTTTATTCTCTGATCAGTGTGTTGTTTCTCTATCTTCATTCTCTGATCAGTGTGTTGTTTCTCGATCTTTATTCTCTGATCAGTGTGTTGTTTCTCTATCTTTATTCTCTGATCAGTGTGTTGTTTCTCTATCTTTATTCTCTGATCATTGTGTTATTTCTCTATGTTTATTCTCTGATCAGTGTGTTGTTTCTCTATCTTTATTCTCTGATCAGTGTGTTGCTTCTCGATCTTTATTCTCTGATCAGTGTGTTGTTTCTCTATCTTTATTCTCTGATCAGTGTGTTGTTTCTCGATCTTTATTCTCTGATCAGTGTGTTGTTTCTCTTTCTTTATTCTCGGATCAATGTGTTGTTTCTCGATCTTTATTCTCTGATCAGTGTGTTGTTTCTCTATCTTCATTCTCTGATCAGTGTGTTGTTTCTCGATCTGTATTCTCTGATCAGTGTGTTTTTTCTCGATCTTTATTCTCTGATCAGTGTGTTGTTTCTCTATCTTTATTCTCTGATCAGTGTGTTGTTTCTCTATCTTTATTCTCTGATCAGTGTGTTGTTTCTCTATCTTTATTCTCTGATCAGTGTGTTATTTCTCTATCTTTATTCTCTGATCAGTGTGTTGTTTCTCTATCTTTATTCTCTGATCAGTGTGTTGTTTCTCGATCTTTATTCTCTGATCAGTGTGTTGTTTCTCTATCTTCATTCTCTGATCAGTGTGTTGTTTCTCGATCTTTATTCTCTGATCAGTGTGTTGTTTCTCGATCTTTATTCTCTGATCAGTGTGTTGTTTCTCTGTCTTTATTCTCTGATCAGTGTGTTGTTTCTCTATCTTTCTTCTCTGATCAGTGTGTTGTTTCTCTATCTTTATTCTCTGATCAGTGTGTTATTTCTCGATCTTTATTCTCTGATCAGTGTGTTGTTTCTCTATCTTTATTCTCTGATCAGTGTGTTGTTTCTCTATCTTTATTCTCTGATCATTGTGTTGTTTCTCGATCTTTATTCTCTGATCAGTGTGTTGTTTCTCGATCTTTATTCTCTGATCAGTGTGTTGTTTCTCGATCTTTATTCGCAGAGCAGTGTGTTGTTTCTCTATCTTTATTCTCTGATCAGTGTGTTGTTTCTCGATCTTTATTCTCTGATCAGTGTGTTGTTTCTCGATCTTTATTCTCTGATCAGTGTGTTGTTTCTATATCTTTATTCTCTGATCAGTGTGTTGTTTCTCCATCTTTATTCTCTGATCAGTGTGTTGTTTCTCTATCTTTCTTCTCTGATCAGTGTGTTGTTTCTCTATCTTTATTCTCTGATCATTGTGTTGTTTCTCGATCTTTATTCTCTGATCAGTGTGTTGTTTCTCGATCTTTATTCTCTGATCAGTGGGTTGTTTTTCGATCTTTATTCGCAGAGCAGTGTGTTGTTTCTCTATCTTTATTCTCTGATCAGTGAGTTGTTTCTCGATCTTTATTCTCTGATCAGTGTGTTCTTTCTCGATCTTTATTCTCTGATCATTGTGTTGTTTCTCTATCTTTATTCTCTGATCAGTGTGTTGTTTCTCTATCTTTATTCTCTGATCAGTGTGTTATTTCTCTATCTTTATTCTCTGATCAGTGTGTTGTTTCTCTATCTTTATTCTCTGATCAGTGTGTTGTTTCTCTATCTTTATTCTCTGATCAGTGTGTTGTTTCTCTATCTTTATTCTCTGATCAGTGTGTTGTTTCTCTATCTTTATTCTCTGATCAGTGTGTTGTTTCTCGATCTTTATTCTCTGATCAGTGTATTGTTTCTATATCATTATTCTCTGATCAGTGTGTTGTTTCTCTATCTTTATTCTCTGATCAGTGTGTTGTTTCTCGATCTTGATTCTCTGATCAGTGTGTTGTTTCTCTATCTTTATTCTCTGATCAGTGTGTTGTTTCTCGATCTTTATTCTGTGATCAGTGTGTTGTTTCTCTATTTTTATTCTCTGATCAGTGTGTTGTTTCTCTATCTTTATTCTCTGATCAGTGTGTTGTTTCTCGATCTTCATTCTCTGATCAGTGTGTTGTTTCTCGATCTTTATTCACTGATCAGTGTGTTGTTTCTCTATCTTTATTCTCTGATCAGTGTGTTGTTTCTCTATCTTTATTCTCTGATCAGTGTGTTGTTTCTCGATCTTTATTCTCTGATCAGTGTGTTGTTTCTCGATCTTTATTCTCTGATCAGTGTGTTGTTTCTCTATCTTTATTCTCTGATCAGTGTGTTGATTCTCTATCTTTATTCTCTGATCAGTGTGTTGTTTCTCTATCTTCATTCTCTGATCAGTGTGTTGTTTCTCGATCTTTATTCTCTGATCAGTGTGTTGTTTCTCTATCTTTATTCTCTGATCAGTGTGTTGTTTCTCGATCTTTATTCTCTGATCAGAGTGTTATTTCTCTATCTTTATTCTCTGATCAGTGTGTTGTTTCTCTATCTTTATTCTCTGATCAGCGTGTTGCTTCTCGATCTTTATTCTCTGATCAGTGTGTTGTTTCTCTATCTTTATTCTCTGATCAGTGTGTTGTTTCTCGATCTTTATTCTCTGATCAGTGTGTTGTTTCTCTTTCTTTATTCTCTGATCAATGTGTTGTTTCTCGATCTTTATTCTCTGATCAGTGTGTTGTTTCTCTATCTTCATTCTCTGATCAGTGTGTTGTTTCTCGATCTTTATTCTCTGATCAGTGTGTTTTTTCTCGATCTTTATTCTCTGATCAGTGTGTTGTTTCTCTATCTTTATTCTCTGATCAGTGTGTTGTTTCTCTATCTTTATTCTCTGATCAGTGTGTTGTTCCTCTATCTTTATTCTCTGATCAGTGTGTTATTTCTCTATCTTTATTCTCTGATCAGTGTGTTGTTTCTCTATCTTAATTCTCTGATCAGTGTGTTGTTTCTCGATCTTTATTCTCTGATCAGTGTGTTGTTTCTCTATCTTCATTCACTGATCAGTGTGCTATTTCTCTATCTTTATTCTCTGATCAGTGTGTTGTTTCTCTATCTTTATTCTCTGATCAGTGTGTTGTTTCTCTATCTTCATTCTCTGATCAGTGTGTTGTTTCTCGATCTTTATTCTCTGATCAGTGTATTGTTCCTATAATATTATTCTCTGATCAGTGTGTTGTTTCTCTCTCTTTATTCTCTGATCAGTGGGTTGTTTCTCGATCTTTTTTCGCAGAGCAGTGTGTTGTTTCTCTATCTTTATTCTCTGATCAGTAAGTTGTTTCTCGATCTTTATTCTCTGATCAGTGTGTTCTTTCTCTATCTTTATTCTCTGATCATTGTGTTGTTTCTCTATCTTTATTCTCTGATCAGTGTGTTGTTTCTCTATCTTCATTCACTGATCAGTGTGCTATTTCTCTATCTTTATTCTCTGATCAGTGTGTTGTTTCTCTATCTTTATTCTCTGATCAGTGTGTTGTTTCTCTATCTTTATTCTCTGATCAGTGTGTTGTTTCTCTATCTTTATTCTCTGATCAGTGTGTTGTTTCTCTATCTTTATTCTCTGATCAGTGTGTTGTTTCTCGATCTTTATTCTCTGATCAGTGTATTGTTCCTATAATATTATTCTCTGATCAGTGTGTTGTTTCTCTCTCTTTATTCTCTGATCAGTGTGTTGTTTCTCTATCTTGATTCTCTGATCAGTGTGTTGTTTCTCTATCTTTATTCTCTGATCAGTGTGTTGTTTCTCGATCTTTATTCTGTGATCAGTGTGTTGTTTCTCGATCTTTATTCTCTGATCAGTGTGTTGTTTCTCTATCTTTATTCTCTGATCAGTGTGTTGTTTCTCGATCTTTATTCTCTGATCAGTGTGTTGTTTCTCTATCTTTATTCTCTGATCAGTGTGTTGTTTCTCTGTCTTTATTCTCTGATCAGTGTGTTGTTTCTCTATCTTTATTCTCTGATCAGTGTGTTTTTTCTCGATCTTTATTCTCTGATCAGTGTGTTGTTTCTCTATCTTTATTCTCTGATCAGTGTGTTGTTTCTCTATCTTTATTCTCTGATCAGTGTGTTGTTTCTCTATCTTTATTCTCTGATCAGTGTGTTATTTCTCTATCTTTATTCTCTGATCAGTGTGTTGTTTCTCTATCTTTATTCTCTGATCAGTGTGTTGTTTCTCGATCTTTATTCTCTGATCAGTGTGTTGTTTCTCTATCTTCATTCTCTGATCAGTGTGTTGTTTCTCGATCTTTTTTCTCTGATCAGTGTGTTGTTTCTCGATCTTTATTCTCTGATCAGTGTGTTGTTTCTCGATCTTGATTCTCTGATCAGTGTGTTGTTTCTCTATCTTTATTCTCTGATCAGTGTGTTGTTTCTCTATCTTTATTCTCTGATCAGTGTGTTATTTCTCTATCTTTATTCTCTGATCAGTGTGTTGTATCTCTATCTTTATTCTCTGATCAGTGTGTTGTTTCTCTACCTTTATTCTCTGATCATTGTGTTGTTTCTCGATCTTTATTCTCTGATCAGTGTGTTGTTTCTCGATCTTTATTCTCTGATCAGTGTGTTGTTTCTCGATCTTTATTCGCAGAGCAGTGTGTTGTTTCTCTATCTTTATTCTCTGATCAGTGTGTTGTTTCTCGATCTTTATTCTCTGATCAGTGTGTTGTTTCTCTATCTTTATTCTCTGATCAGTGTGTTGTTTCTCTATCTTTATTCTCTGATCAGTGTGTTGTTTCTCTATCTTTATTCTCTGATCAGTGTGTTGTTTCTCTATCTTCATTCTCTGATTAGTGTGTTGTTTCTCTATCTTTATTCTCTGATCAGTGTGTTGTTTCTCTATCTTTATTCTCTGATCAGTGTGTTGTTTCTCTATCTTCATTCTCTGATCAGTGTGTTGTTTCTCGATCTTTATTCTCTGATCAGTGTATTGTTTCTATAATATTATTCTCTGATCAGTGTGTTGTTTCTCTCTCTTTATTCTCTGATCAGTGTGTTGTTTCTCTATCTTGATTCTCTGATCAGTGTGTTGTTTCTCTATCTTTATTCTCTGATCAGTGTGTTGTTTCTCGATCTTTATTCTGTGATCAGTGTGTTGTTTCTCTATCTTTATTCTCTGATCAGTGTGTTGTTTCTCTATCTTTATTCTCTGATCAGTGTGTTGTTTCTCTCTCTTTATTCTCTGATCAGTGTATTGTTTCTATAATATTATTCTCTGATCAGTGTGTTGTTTCTCGATCTTTATTCTCTGATCAGTGTGTTGTTTCTCGATCTTTATTCTCTGATCAGTGTGTTGTTTCTCGATCTTTATTCTCTGATCAGTGTGTTGTTTCTCTATCTTTATTCTCTGATCATTGTGTTGTTTCTCGATCTTTAGTCTCTGATCAGTGTGTTGTTTCTCGATCTTTATTCTCTGATCAGTGTGTTGTTTCTCGATCTTTATTCTCTGATCAGTGTGTTGTTTCTATATCTTTATTCTCTGATCAGTGTGTTGTTTCTCCATCTTTATTCTCTGATCAGTGTGTTGTTTCCCTATCTTTATTCTCTGATCAGTGTGTTGTTTCTCTATCTTTATTCTCTGATCATTGTGTTGTTTCTCGATCTTTATTCTCTGATCAGTGTGTTGTTTCTCGATCTTTATTCTCTGATCAGTGGGTTGTTTCTCGATCTTTATTCGCAGAGCAGTGTGTTGTTTCTCTATCTTTATTCTCTGATCAGTGAGTTGTTTCTCGATCTTTATTCTCTGATCAGTGTGTTCTTTCTCTATCTTTATTCTCTGATCATTGTGTTGTTTCTCTATCTTTATTCTCTGATCAGTGTGTTGTTTCTCTATCTTTATTCTCTGATCAGTGTGTTATTTCTCTATCTTTATTCTCTGATCAGTGTGTTGTTTCTCTATCTTTATTCTCTGATCAGTGTGTTGTTTCTCGATCTTTATTGTCTGATCAGTGTGTTGTTTCTGTATCTTCATTCTCTGATCAGTGTGTTGTTTCTCGATCTTTATTCTCTGATCAGTGTGTTGTTTCTCGATCTTTATTCTCTGATCAGTGTGTTGTTTCTCTATCTTTATACTCTGATCAGTGTGTTGTTTCTCTATCTTTATTCTCTGATCAGTGTGTTGTTTCTCTATCTTTATTCTCTGATCAGTGTGTTATTTCTCTATCTTTATTCTCTGATCAGTGTGTTGTTTCTCTATCTTTATTCTCTGATCAGTGTGTTGTTTCTCTATCTTTATTCTCTGATCATTGTGTTGTTTCTCGATCTTTATTCTCTGATCAGTGTGTTGTTTCTCGATCTTTATTCTCTGATCAGTGTGTTGTTTCTCGATCTTTATTCGCAGAGCAGTGTGTTGTTTCTCTATCTTTATTCTCTGATCAGTGTGTTGTTTCTCGATCTTTATTCTCTGATCAGTGTGTTGTTTCTCTATCTTTATTCTCTGATCAGTGTGTTGTTTCTCGATCTTTATTCTCTGATCAGTGGGTTGTTTCTCGATCTTTATTCGCAGAGCAGTGTGTTGTTTCTCTATCTTTATTCTCTGATCAGTGAGTTGTTTCTCGATCTTTATTCTCTGATCAGTGTGTTCTTTCTCTATCTTTATTCTCTGATCATTGTGTTGTTTCTCTATCTTTATTCTCTGATCAGTGTGTTGTTTCTCTATCTTTATTCTCTGATCAGTGTGTTATTTCTCTATCTTTATTCTCTGATCAGTGTGTTGTTTCTCTATCTTTATTCTCTGATCAGTGTGTTGTTTCTCTGTCTTTATTCTCTGATCAGTGTGTTGTTTCTCTATCTTTATTCTCTGATCAGTGTGTTGTTTCTCTATCTTTATTCTCTGATCAGTGTGTTGTTTCTCGATCTTTATTCTCTGATCAGTGTATTGTTTCTATATCATTATTCTCTGATCAGTGTGTTGTTTCTCTATCTTTATTCTCTGATCAGTGTGTTGTTTCTTGATCTTGATTCTCTGATCAGTGTGTTGTTTCTCTATCTTTATTCTCTGATCAGTGTGTTGTTTCTCGATCTTTATTCTGTGATCAGTGTGTTGTTTCTCTATTTTTATTCTCTGATCAGTGTGTTGTTTCTCCATCTTTATTCTGTGATCAGTGTATTGTTTCTCTATCTTTATTCTCTGATCAGTGTGTTGTTTCTCTATCTTCATTCTCTGATCAGTGTGTTGTTTCTCGATCTTTATTCACTGATCAGTGTGTTGTTTCTCTATCTTTATTCTCTGATCAGTGTGTTGTTTCTCTATCTTTATTCTCTGATCAGTGTGTTGTTTCTCGATCTTTATTCTCTGATCAGTGTGTTGTTTCTCGATCTTTATTCTCTGATCAGTGTGTTGTTTCTCTATCTTTATTCTCTGATCAGTGTGTTGATTCTCTATCTTTATTCTCTGATCAGTGTGTTGTTTCTCTATCTTCATTCTCTGATCAGTGTGTTGTTTCTCGATCTTTATTCTCTGATCAGTGTGTTGTTTCTCTATCTTTATTCTCTGATCAGTGTGTTGTTTCTCGATCTTTATTCTCTGATCATTGTGTTATTTCTCTATGTTTATTCTCTGATCAGTGTGTTGTTTCTCTATCTTTATTCTCTGATCAGTGTGTTGCTTCTCGATCTTTATTCTCTGATCAGTGTGTTGTTTCTCTATCTTTATTCTCTGATCAGTGTGTTGTTTCTCGATCTTTATTCTCTGATCAGTGTGTTGTTTCTCTTTCTTTATTCTCGGTTCAATGTGTTGTTTCTCGATCTTTATTCTCTGATCAGTGTGTTGTTTCTCTATCTTCATTCTCTGATCAGTGTGTTGTTTCTCGATCTTTATTCTCTGATCAGTGTGTTTTTTCTCGATCTTTATTCTCTGATCAGTGTGTTGTTTCTCTATCTTTATTCTCTGATCAGTGTGTTGTTTCTCTATCTTTATTCTCTGATCAGTGTGTTGTTTCTCTATCTTTATTCTCTGATCAGTGTGTTATTTCTCTATCTTTATTCTCTGATCAGTGTGTTGTTTCTCTATCTTTATTCTCTGATCAGTGTGTTGTTTCTCGATCTTTATTCTCTGATCAGTGTGTTGTTTCTCTATCTTCATTCTCTGATCAGTGTGTTGTTTCTCGATCTTTATTCTCTGATCAGTGTGTTGTTTCTCGATCTTTATTCTCTGATCAGTGTGTTGTTTCTCTGTCTTTATTCTCTGATCAGTGTGTTGTTTCTCTATCTTTATTCTCTGATCAGTGTGTTGTTTCTCTATCTTTATTCTCTGATCAGTGTGTTATTTCTCGATCTTTATTCTCTGATCAGTGTGTTGTTTCTCTATCTTTATTCTCTGATCAGTGTGTTGTTTCTCTATCTTTATTCTCTGATCATTGTGTTGTTTCTCGATCTTTATTCTCTGATCAGTGTGTTGTTTCTCGATCTTTATTCTCTGATCAGTGTGTTGTTTCTCGATCTTTATTCTCTGATCAGTGTGTTGTTTCTCGATCTTTATTCTCTGATCAGTGTGTTGTTTCTCGATCTTTATTCTCTGATCAGTGTGTTGTTTCTCGATCTTTATTCTCTGATCAGTGTGTTGTTTCTCTATCTTTATTCTCTGATCAGTGTGTTGTTTCTCCATCTTTATTCTCTGATCAGTGTGTTGTTTCTCTATCTTTCTTCTCTGATCAGTGTGTTGTTTCTCTATCTTTATTCTCTGATCATTGTGTTGTTTCTCGATCTTTATTCTCTGATCAGTGTGTTGTTTCTCGATCTTTATTCTCTGATCAGTGGGTTGTTTTTCGATCTTTATTCGCAGAGCAGTGTGTTGTTTCTCTATCTTTATTCTCTGATCAGTGAGTTGTTTCTCGATCTTTATTCTCTGATCAGTGTGTTCTTTCTCGATCTTTATTCTCTGATCATTGTGTTGTTTCTCTATCTTTATTCTCTGATCAGTGTGTTGTTTCTCTATCTTTATTCTCTGATCAGTGTGTTATTTCTCTATCTTTATTCTCTGATCAGTGTGTTGTTTCTCTATCTTTATTCTCTGATCAGTGTGTTGTTTCTCTATCTTTATTCTCTGATCAGTGTGTTGTTTCTCTATCTTTATTCTCTGATCAGTGTGTTGTTTCTCTATCTTTATTCACTGATCAGTGTGTTGTTTCTCGATCTTTATTCTCTGATCAGTGTATTGTTTCTATATCATTATTCTCTGATCAGTGTGTTGTTTCTCTATCTTTATTCTCTGATCAGTGTGTTGTTTCTCGATCTTGATTCTCTGATCAGTGTGTTGTTTCTCTATCTTTATTCTCTGATCAGTGTGTTGTTTCTCGATCTTTATTCTGTGATCAGTGTGTTGTTTCTCTATTTTTATTCTCTGATCAGTGTGTTGTTTCTCTATCTTTATACTCT
This sequence comes from Chiloscyllium plagiosum, assembly GCF_037043375.1. Taxonomy (NCBI): domain Eukaryota; kingdom Metazoa; phylum Chordata; class Chondrichthyes; order Orectolobiformes; family Hemiscylliidae; genus Chiloscyllium; species Chiloscyllium plagiosum. The sequence goes on along the minus strand of NW_028270166.1, from coordinate 45,661,040 downwards.
GATCAGTGTGTTGTTTCTCGATCTTCATTCTCTGATCAGTGTGTTGTTTCTCGATCTTTATTCACTGATCAGTGTGTTGTTTCTCTATCTTTATTCTCTGATCAGTGTGTTGTTTCTCTATCTTTATTCTCTGATCAGTGTGTTGTTTCTCGATCTTTATTCTCTGATCAGTGTGTTGTTTCTCTATCTTTATTCTCTGATCAGTGTGTTGTTTCTCTATCTTTATTCTCTGATCAGTGTGTTGATTCTCTATCTTTATTCTCTGATCAGTGTGTTGTTTCTCTATCTTCATTCTCTGATCAGTGTGTTGTTTCTCGATCTTTATTCTCTGATCAGTGTGTTGTTTCTCTATCTTTATTCTCTGATCAGTGTGTTGTTTCTCGATCTTTATTCTCTGATCAGAGTGTTATTTCTCTATCTTTATTCTCTGATCAGTGTGTTGTTTCTCTATCTTTATTCTCTGATCAGCGTGTTGCTTCTCGATCTTTATTCTCTGATCAGTGTGTTGTTTCTCTATCTTTATTCTCTGATCAGTGTGTTGTTTCTCTATCTTTATTCTCTGATCAGTGTGTTGTTTCTCTTTCTTTATTCTCTGATCAATGTGTTGTTTCTCGATCTTTATTCTCTGATCAGTGTGTTGTTTCTCTATCTTCATTCTCTGATCAGTGTGTTGTTTCTCGATCTTTATTCTCTGATCAGTGTGTTTTTTCTCGATCTTTATTCTCTGATCAGTGTGTTGTTTCTCTATCTTTATTCTCTGATCAGTGTGTTGTTTCTCGATCTTTATTCTCTGATCAGTGTGTTGTTCCTCTATCTTTATTCTCTGATCAGTGTGTTATTTCTCTATCTTTATTCTCTGATCAGTGTGTTGTTTCTCTATCTTTATTCTCTGATCAGTGTGTTGTTTCTCGATCTTTATTCTCTGATCAGTGTGTTGTTTCTCTATCTTCATTCTCTGATCAGTGTGTTGTTTCTCGATCTTTATTCTCTGATCAGTGTGTTGTTTCTCGATCTTTATTCTCTGATCAGTGTGTTGTTTCTCTATCTTTATTCTCTGATCATTGTGTTGTTTCTCGACCTTTATTCTCTGATCAGTGTGTTGTTTCTCGATCTTTATTCTCTGATCAGTGTGTTGTTTCTCGATCTTTATTCTCTGATCAGTGGGTTGTTTCTCGATCTTTTTTCGCAGAGCAGTGTGTTGTTTCTCTATCTTTATTCTCTGATCAGTAAGTTGTTTCTCGATCTTTATTCTCTGATCAGTGTGTTCTTTCTCTATCTTTATTCTCTGATCATTGTGTTGTTTCTCTATCTTTATTCTCTGATCAGTGTGTTGTTTCTCTATCTTCATTCACTGATCAGTGTGCTATTTCTCTATCTTTATTCTCTGATCAGTGTGTTGTTTCTCTATCTTTATTCTCTGATCAGTTTGTTGTTTCTCTATCTTTATTCTCTGATCAGTGTGTTGTTTCTCTATCTTTATTCTCTGATCAGTGTGTTGTTTCTCTATCTTCATTCTCTGATCAGTGTGTTGTTTCTCGATCTTTATTCTCTGATCAGTGTATTGTTCCTATAATATTATTCTCTGATCAGTGTGTTGTTTCTCTCTCTTTATTCTCTGATCAGTGTGTTGTTTCTCTATCTTGATTCTCTGATCAGTGTGTTGTTTCTCTATCTTTATTCTCTGATCAGTGTGTTGTTTCTCGATCTTTATTCTGTGATCAGTGTGTTGTTTCTCGATCTTTATTCTCTGATCAGTGTGTTGTTTCTCTATCTTTATTCTCTGATCAGTGTGTTGTTTCTCGATCTTTATTCTCTGATCAGGGTGTTATTTCTCTATGTTTATTCTCTGATCAGTGTGTTGTTTCTCTATCTTTATTCTCTGATCAGTGTGTTGTTTCTCTATCTTTCTTCTCTGATCAGTGTGTTGTTTCTCTATCTTTATTCTCTGATCATTGTGTTGTTTCTCGATCTTTATTCTCTGATCAGTGTGTTGTTTCTCGATCTTTATTCTCTGATCAGTGGGTTGTTTTTCGATCTTTATTCGCAGAGCAGTGTGTTGTTTCTCTATCTTTATTCTCTGATCAGTGAGTTGTTTCTCGATCTTTATTCTCTGATCAGTGTGTTCTTTCTCGATCTTTATTCTCTGATCATTGTGTTGTTTCTCTATCTTTATTCTCTGATCAGTGTGTTGTTTCTCTATCTTTATTCTCTGATCAGTGTGTTATTTCATTTTCTTTATTCTCTGATCAGTGTGTTGTTTCTCTATCTTTATTCTCTGATCAGTGTGTTGTTTCTCTATCTTTATTCTCTGATCAGTGTGTTGTTTCTCTATCTTTATTCTCTGATCAGTGTGTTGTTTCTCTATCTTTATTCTCTGATCAGTGTGTTGTTTCTCGATCTTTATTCTCTGATCAGTGTATTGTTTCTATATCATTATTCTCTGATCAGTGTGTTGTTTCTCTATCTTTATTCTCTGATCAGTGTGTTGTTTCTCGATCTTGATTCTCTGATCAGTGTGTTGTTTCTCTATCTTTATTCTCTGATCAGTGTGTTGTTTCTCGATCTTTATTCTGTGATCAGTGTGTTGTTTCTCTATTTTTATTCTCTGATCAGTGTGTTGTTTCTCTATCTTTATACTCTGATCAGTGTGTTGTTTCTCGATCTTCATTCTCTGATCAGTGTGTTGTTTCTCGATCTTTATTCACTGATCAGTGTGTTGTTTCTCTATCTTTATTCTCTGATCAGTGTGTTGTTTCTCTATCTTTATTCTCTGATCAGTGTGTTGTTTCTCGATCTTTATTCTCTGATCAGTGTGTTGTTTCTCTATCTTTATTCTCTGATCAGTGTGTTGTTTCTCTATCTTTATTCTCTGATCAGTGTGTTGATTCTCTATCTTTATTCTCTGATCAGTGTGTTGTTTCTCTATCTTCATTCTCTGATCAGTGTGTTGTTTCTCGATCTTTATTCTCTGATCAGTGTGTTGTTTCTCTATCTTTATTCTCTGATCAGTGTGTTGTTTCTCGATCTTTATTCTCTGATCAGAGTGTTATTTCTCTATCTTTATTCTCTGATCAGTGTGTTGTTTCTCTATCTTTATTCTCTGATCAGCGTGTTGCTTCTCGATCTTTATTCTCTGATCAGTGTGTTGTTTCTCTATCTTTATTCTCTGATCAGTGTGTTGTTTCTCGATCTTTATTCTCTGATCAGTGTGTTGTTTCTCTTTCTTTATTCTCTGATCAATGTGTTGTTTCTCGATCTTTATTCTCTGATCAGTGTGTTGTTTCTCTATCTTCATTCTCTGATCAGTGTGTTGTTTCTCGATCTTTATTCTCTGATCAGTGTGTTTTTTCTCGATCTTTATTCTCTGATCAGTGTGTTGTTTCTCTATCTTTATTCTCTGATCAGTGTGTTGTTTCTCTATCTTTATTCTCTGATCATTGTGTTATTTCTCTATGTTTATTCTCTGATCAGTGTGTTGTTTCTCTATCTTTATTCTCTGATCAGTGTGTTGCTTCTCGATCTTTATTCTCTGATCAGTGTGTTGTTTCTCTATCTTTATTCTCTGATCAGTGTGTTGTTTCTCGATCTTTATTCTCTGATCAGTGTGTTGTTTCTCTTTCTTTATTCTCGGATCAATGTGTTGTTTCTCGATCTTTATTCTCTGATCAGTGTGTTGTTTCTCTATCTTCATTCTCTGATCAGTGTGTTGTTTCTCGATCTGTATTCTCTGATCAGTGTGTTTTTTCTCGATCTTTATTCTCTGATCAGTGTGTTGTTTCTCTATCTTTATTCTCTGATCAGTGTGTTGTTTCTCTATCTTTATTCTCTGATCAGTGTGTTGTTTCTCTATCTTTATTCTCTGATCAGTGTGTTATTTCTCTATCTTTATTCTCTGATCAGTGTGTTGTTTCTCTATCTTTATTCTCTGATCAGTGTGTTGTTTCTCGATCTTTATTCTCTGATCAGTGTGTTGTTTCTCTATCTTCATTCTCTGATCAGTGTGTTGTTTCTCGATCTTTATTCTCTGATCAGTGTGTTGTTTCTCGATCTTTATTCTCTGATCAGTGTGTTGTTTCTCTGTCTTTATTCTCTGATCAGTGTGTTGTTTCTCTATCTTTCTTCTCTGATCAGTGTGTTGTTTCTCTATCTTTATTCTCTGATCAGTGTGTTATTTCTCGATCTTTATTCTCTGATCAGTGTGTTGTTTCTCTATCTTTATTCTCTGATCAGTGTGTTGTTTCTCTATCTTTATTCTCTGATCATTGTGTTGTTTCTCGATCTTTATTCTCTGATCAGTGTGTTGTTTCTCGATCTTTATTCTCTGATCAGTGTGTTGTTTCTCGATCTTTATTCGCAGAGCAGTGTGTTGTTTCTCTATCTTTATTCTCTGATCAGTGTGTTGTTTCTCGATCTTTATTCTCTGATCAGTGTGTTGTTTCTCGATCTTTATTCTCTGATCAGTGTGTTGATTCTCTATCTTTATTCTCTGATCAGTGTGTTGTTTCTCTATCTTCATTCTCTGATCAGTGTGTTGTTTCTCGATCTTTATTCTCTGATCAGTGTGTTGTTTCTCTATCTTTATTCTCTGATCAGTGTGTTGTTTCTCGATCTTTATTCTCTGATCAGAGTGTTATTTCTCTATCTTTATTCTCTGATCAGTGTGTTGTTTCTCTATCTTTATTCTCTGATCAGCGTGTTGCTTCTCGATCTTTATTCTCTGATCAGTGTGTTGTTTCTCTATCTTTATTCTCTGATCAGTGTGTTGTTTCTCGATCTTTATTCTCTGATCAGTGTGTTGTTTCTCTTTCTTTATTCTCTGATCAATGTGTTGTTTCTCGATCTTTATTCTCTGATCAGTGTGTTGTTTCTCTATCTTCATTCTCTGATCAGTGTGTTGTTTCTCGATCTTTATTCTCTGATCAGTGTGTTTTTTCTCGATCTTTATTCTCTGATCAGTGTGTTGTTTCTCTATCTTTATTCTCTGATCAGTGTGTTGTTTCTCTATCTTTATTCTCTGATCATTGTGTTATTTCTCTATGTTTATTCTCTGATCAGTGTGTTGTTTCTCTATCTTTATTCTCTGATCAGTGTGTTGCTTCTCGATCTTTATTCTCTGATCAGTGTGTTGTTTCTCTATCTTTATTCTCTGATCAGTGTGTTGTTTCTCGATCTTTATTCTCTGATCAGTGTGTTGTTTCTCTTTCTTTATTCTCGGATCAATGTGTTGTTTCTCGATCTTTATTCTCTGATCAGTGTGTTGTTTCCCTATCTTCATTCTCTGATCAGTGTGTTGTTTCTCGATCTGTATTCTCTGATCAGTGTGTTTTTTCTCGATCTTTATTCTCTGATCAGTGTGTTGTTTCTCTATCTTTATTCTCTGATCAGTGTGTTGTTTCTCTATCTTTATTCTCTGATCAGTGTGTTGTTTCTCTATCTTTATTCTCTGATCAGTGTGTTATTTCTCTATCTTTATTCTCTGATCAGTGTGTTGTTTCTCTATCTTTATTCTCTGATCAGTGTGTTGTTTCTCGATCTTTATTCTCTGATCAGTGTGTTGTTTCTCTATCTTCATTCTCTGATCAGTGTGTTGTTTCTCGATCTTTATTCTCTGATCAGTGTGTTGTTTCTCGATCTTTATTCTCTGATCAGTGTGTTGTTTCTCTGTCTTTATTCTCTGATCAGTGTGTTGTTTCTCTATCTTTCTTCTCTGATCAGTGTGTTGTTTCTCTATCTTTATTCTCTGATCAGTGTGTTATTTCTCGATCTTTATTCTCTGATCAGTGTGTTGTTTCTCTATCTTTATTCTCTGATCAGTGTGTTGTTTCTCTATCTTTATTCTCTGATCATTGTGTTGTTTCTCGATCTTTATTCTCTGATCAGTGTGTTGTTTCTCGATCTTTATTCTCTGATCAGTGTGTTGTTTCTCGATCTTTATTCGCAGAGCAGTGTGTTGTTTCTCTATCTTTATTCTCTGATCAGTGTGTTGTTTCTCGATCTTTATTCTCTGATCAGTGTGTTGTTTCTCGATCTTTATTCTCTGATCAGTGTGTTGTTTCTATATCTTTATTCTCTGATCAGTGTGTTGTTTCTCCATCTTTATTCTCTGATCAGTGTGTTGTTTCTCTATCTTTCTTCTCTGATCAGTGTGTTGTTTCTCTATCTTTATTCTCTGATCATTGTGTTGTTTCTCGATCTTTATTCTCTGATCAGTGTGTTGTTTCTCGATCTTTATTCTCTGATCAGTGGGTTGTTTTTCGATCTTTATTCGCAGAGCAGTGTGTTGTTTCTCTATCTTTATTCTCTGATCAGTGAGTTGTTTCTCGATCTTTATTCTCTGATCAGTGTGTTCTTTCTCGATCTTTATTCTCTGATCATTGTGTTGTTTCTCTATCTTTATTCTCTGATCAGTGTGTTGTTTCTCTATCTTTATTCTCTGATCAGTGTGTTATTTCTCTATCTTTATTCTCTGATCAGTGTGTTGTTTCTCTATCTTTATTCTCTGATCAGTGTGTTGTTTCTCTATCTTTATTCTCTGATCAGTGTGTTGTTTCTCTATCTTTATTCTCTGATCAGTGTGTTGTTTCTCTATCTTTATTCTCTGATCAGTGTGTTGTTTCTCGATCTTTATTCTCTGATCAGTGTATTGTTTCTATATCATTATTCTCTGATCAGTGTGTTGTTTCTCTATCTTTATTCTCTGATCAGTGTGTTGTTTCTCGATCTTGATTCTCTGATCAGTGTGTTGTTTCTCTATCTTTATTCTCTGATCAGTGTGTTGTTTCTCGATCTTTATTCTGTGATCAGTGTGTTGTTTCTCTATTTTTATTCTCTGATCAGTGTGTTGTTTCTCTATCTTTATTCTCTGATCAGTGTGTTGTTTCTCGATCTTCATTCTCTGATCAGTGTGTTGTTTCTCGATCTTTATTCACTGATCAGTGTGTTGTTTCTCTATCTTTATTCTCTGATCAGTGTGTTGTTTCTCTATCTTTATTCTCTGATCAGTGTGTTGTTTCTCGATCTTTATTCTCTGATCAGTGTGTTGTTTCTCGATCTTTATTCTCTGATCAGTGTGTTGTTTCTCTATCTTTATTCTCTGATCAGTGTGTTGATTCTCTATCTTTATTCTCTGATCAGTGTGTTGTTTCTCTATCTTCATTCTCTGATCAGTGTGTTGTTTCTCGATCTTTATTCTCTGATCAGTGTGTTGTTTCTCTATCTTTATTCTCTGATCAGTGTGTTGTTTCTCGATCTTTATTCTCTGATCAGAGTGTTATTTCTCTATCTTTATTCTCTGATCAGTGTGTTGTTTCTCTATCTTTATTCTCTGATCAGCGTGTTGCTTCTCGATCTTTATTCTCTGATCAGTGTGTTGTTTCTCTATCTTTATTCTCTGATCAGTGTGTTGTTTCTCGATCTTTATTCTCTGATCAGTGTGTTGTTTCTCTTTCTTTATTCTCTGATCAATGTGTTGTTTCTCGATCTTTATTCTCTGATCAGTGTGTTGTTTCTCTATCTTCATTCTCTGATCAGTGTGTTGTTTCTCGATCTTTATTCTCTGATCAGTGTGTTTTTTCTCGATCTTTATTCTCTGATCAGTGTGTTGTTTCTCTATCTTTATTCTCTGATCAGTGTGTTGTTTCTCTATCTTTATTCTCTGATCAGTGTGTTGTTCCTCTATCTTTATTCTCTGATCAGTGTGTTATTTCTCTATCTTTATTCTCTGATCAGTGTGTTGTTTCTCTATCTTTATTCTCTGATCAGTGTGTTGTTTCTCGATCTTTATTCTCTGATCAGTGTGTTGTTTCTCTATCTTCATTCACTGATCAGTGTGCTATTTCTCTATCTTTATTCTCTGATCAGTGTGTTGTTTCTCTATCTTTATTCTCTGATCAGTGTGTTGTTTCTCTATCTTCATTCTCTGATCAGTGTGTTGTTTCTCGATCTTTATTCTCTGATCAGTGTATTGTTCCTATAATATTATTCTCTGATCAGTGTGTTGTTTCTCTCTCTTTATTCTCTGATCAGTGGGTTGTTTCTCGATCTTTTTTCGCAGAGCAGTGTGTTGTTTCTCTATCTTTATTCTCTGATCAGTAAGTTGTTTCTCGATCTTTATTCTCTGATCAGTGTGTTCTTTCTCTATCTTTATTCTCTGATCATTGTGTTGTTTCTCTATCTTTATTCTCTGATCAGTGTGTTGTTTCTCTATCTTCATTCACTGATCAGTGTGCTATTTCTCTATCTTTATTCTCTGATCAGTGTGTTGTTTCTCTATCTTTATTCTCTGATCAGTGTGTTGTTTCTCTATCTTTATTCTCTGATCAGTGTGTTGTTTCTCTATCTTTATTCTCTGATCAGTGTGTTGTTTCTCTATCTTTATTCTCTGATCAGTGTGTTGTTTCTCGATCTTTATTCTCTGATCAGTGTATTGTTCCTATAATATTATTCTCTGATCAGTGTGTTGTTTCTCTCTCTTTATTCTCTGATCAGTGTGTTGTTTCTCTATCTTGATTCTCTGATCAGTGTGTTGTTTCTCGATCTTTATTCTCTGATCAGTGTGTTGTTTCTCGATCTTTATTCTGTGATCAGTGTGTTGTTTCTCGATCTTTATTCTCTGATCAGTGTGTTGTTTCTCTATCTTTATTCTCTGATCAGTGTGTTGTTTCTCGATCTTTATTCTCTGATCAGTGTGTTGTTTCTCTATCTTTATTCTCTGATCAGTGTGTTGTTTCTCTGTCTTTATTCTCTGATCAGTGTGTTGTTTCTCTATCTTTATTCTCTGATCAGTGTGTTTTTTTCTCGATCTTTATTCTCTGATCAGTGTGTTGTTTCTCTATCTTTATTCTCTGATCAGTGTGTTGTTTCTCTATCTTTATTCTCTGATCAGTGTGTTGTTTCTCTATCTTTATTCTCTGATCAGTGTGTTATTTCTCTATCTTTATTCTCTGATCAGTGTGTTGTTTCTCTATCTTTATTCTCTGATCAGTGTGTTGTTTCTCGATCTTTATTCTCTGATCAGTGTGTTGTTTCTCTATCTTCATTCTCTGATCAGTGTGTTGTTTCTCGATCTTTTTTCTCTGATCAGTGTGTTGTTTCTCGATCTTTATTCTCTGATCAGTGTGTTGTTTCTCGATCTTGATTCTCTGATCAGTGTGTTGTTTCTCTATCTTTATTCTCTGATCAGTGTGTTGTTTCTCTATCTTTATTCTCTGATCAGTGTGTTATTTCTCTATCTTTATTCTCTGATCAGTGTGTTGTATCTCTATCTTTATTCTCTGATCAGTGTGTTGTTTCTCTACCTTTATTCTCTGATCATTGTGTTGTTTCTCGATCTTTATTCTCTGATCAGTGTGTTGTTTCTCGATCTTTATTCTCTGATCAGTGTGTTGTTTCTCGATCTTTATTCGCAGAGCAGTGTGTTGTTTCTCTATCTTTATTCTCTGATCAGTGTGTTGTTTCTCGATCTTTATTCTCTGATCAGTGTGTTGTTTCTCTATCTTTATTCTCTGATCAGTGTGTTGTTTCTCTATCTTTATTCTCTGATCAGTGTGTTGTTTCTCTATCTTTATTCTCTGATCAGTGTGTTGTTTCTCTATCTTTATTCTCTGATCAGTGTGTTGTTTCTCTATCTTAATTCTCTGATTAGTGTGTTGTTTCTCTATCTTTATTCTCTGATCAGTGTGTTGTTTCTCTATCTTTATTCTCTGATCAGTGTGTTGTTTCGCTATCTTCATTCTCTGATCAGTGTGTTGTTTCTCGATCTTTATTCTCTGATCAGTGTATTGTTTCTATAATATTATTCTCTGATCAGTGTGTTGTTTCTCTCTCTTTATTCTCTGATCAGTGTGTTGTTTCTCTATCTTGATTCTCTGATCAGTGTGTTGTTTCTCTATCTTTATTCTCTGATCAGTGTGTTGTTTCTCGATCTTTATTCTGTGATCAGTGTGTTGTTTCTCTATCTTTATTCTCTGATCAGTGTGTTGTTTCTCTATCTTTATTCTCTGATCAGTGTGTTGTTTCTCTCTCTTTATTCTCTGATCAGTGTATTGTTTCTATAATATTATTCTCTGATCAGTGTGTTGTTTCTCGATCTTTATTCTCTGATCAGTGTGTTGTTTCTCGATCTTTATTCTCTGATCAGTGTGTTGTTTCTCGATCTTTATTCTCTGATCAGTGTGTTGTTTCTCTATCTTTATTCTCTGATCATTGTGTTGTTTCTCGATCTTTAGTCTCTGATCAGTGTGTTGTTTCTCGATCTTTATTCTCTGATCAGTGTGTTGTTTCTCGATCTTTATTCTCTGATCAGTGTGTTGTTTCTATATCTTTATTCTCTGATCAGTGTGTTGTTTCTCCATCTTTATTCTCTGATCAGTGTGTTGTTTCCCTATCTTTATTCTCTGATCAGTGTGTTGTTTCTCTATCTTTATTCTCTGATCATTGTGTTGTTTCTCGATCTTTATTCTCTGATCAGTGTGTTGTTTCTCGATCTTTATTCTCTGATCAGTGGGTTGTTTCTCGATCTTTATTCGCAGAGCAGTGTGTTGTTTCTCTATCTTTATTCTCTGATCAGTGAGTTGTTTCTCGATCTTTATTCTCTGATCAGTGTGTTCTTTCTCTATCTTTATTCTCTGATCATTGTGTTGTTTCTCTATCTTTATTCTCTGATCAGTGTGTTGTTTCTCTATCTTTATTCACTGATCAGTGTGTTATTTCTCTATCTTTATTCTCTGATCAGTGTGTTGTTTCTCTATCTTTATTCTCTGATCAGTGTGTTGTTTCTCGATCTTTATTGTCTGATCAGTGTGTTGTTTCTGTATCTTCATTCTCTGATCAGTGTGTTGTTTCTCGATCTTTATTCTCTGATCAGTGTGTTGTTTCTCGATCTTTATTCTCTGATCAGTGTGTTGTTTCTCTATCTTTATACTCTGATCAGTGTGTTGTTTCTCTATCTTTATTCTCTGATCAGTGTGTTGTTTCTCTATCTTTATTCTCTGATCAGTGTGTTATTTCTCTATCTTTATTCTCTGATCAGTGTGTTGTTTCTCTATCTTTATTCTCTGATCAGTGTGTTGTTTCTCTATCTTTATTCTCTGATCATTGTGTTGTTTCTCGATCTTTATTCTCTGATCAGTGTGTTGTTTCTCGATCTTTATTCTCTGATCAGTGTGTTGTTTCTCGATCTTTATTCGCAGAGCAGTGTGTTGTTTCTCTATCTTTATTCTCTGATCAGTGTGTTGTTTCTCGATCTTTATTCTCTGATCAGTGTGTTGTTTCTCTATCTTTATTCTCTGATCAGTGTGTTGTTTCTCTATCTTTATTCTCTGATCAGTGTGTTGTTTCTCGATCTTTATTCTCTGATCAGTGTGTTGTTTCTCTATCTTCATTCTCTGATCAGTGTGTTGTTTCTCGATCTTTATTCTCTGATCAGTGTGTTGTTTCTCGATCTTTATTCTCTGATCAGTGTGTTGTTTCTCTGTCTTTATTCTCTGATCAGTGTGTTGTTTCTCTATCTTTCTTCTCTGATCAGTGTGTTGTTTCTCTATCTTTATTCTCTGATCAGTGTGTTATTTCTCGATCTTTATTCTCTGATCAGTGTGTTGTTTCTCTATCTTTATTCTCTGATCAGTGTGTTGTTTCTCTATCTTTATTCTCTGATCATTGTGTTGTTTCTCGATCTTTATTCTCTGATCAGTGTGTTGTTTCTCGATCTTTATTCTCTGATCAGTGTGTTGTTTCTCGATCTTTATTCGCAGAGCAGTGTGTTGTTTCTCTATCTTTATTCTCTGATCAGTGTGTTGTTTCTCGATCTTTATTCTCTGATCAGTGTGTTGTTTCTCGATCTTTATTCTCTGATCAGTGTGTTGATTCTCTATCTTTATTCTCTGATCAGTGTGTTGTTTCTCTATCTTCATTCTCTGATCAGTGTGTTGTTTCTCGATCTTTATTCTCTGATCAGTGTGTTGTTTCTCTATCTTTATTCTCTGATCAGTGTGTTGTTTCTCGATCTTTATTCTCTGATCAGAGTGTTATTTCTCTATCTTTATTCTCTGATCAGTGTGTTGTTTCTCTATCTTTATTCTCTGATCAGCGTGTTGCTTCTCGATCTTTATTCTCTGATCAGTGTGTTGTTTCTCTATCTTTATTCTCTGATCAGTGTGTTGTTTCTCGATCTTTATTCTCTGATCAGTGTGTTGTTTCTCTTTCTTTATTCTCTGATCAATGTGTTGTTTCTCGATCTTTATTCTCTGATCAGTGTGTTGTTTCTCTATCTTCATTCTCTGATCAGTGTGTTGTTTCTCGATCTTTATTCTCTGATCAGTGTGTTTTTTCTCGATCTTTATTCTCTGATCAGTGTGTTGTTTCTCTATCTTTATTCTCTGATCAGTGTGTTGTTTCTCTATCTTTATTCTCTGATCATTGTGTTATTTCTCTATGTTTATTCTCTGATCAGTGTGTTGTTTCTCTATCTTTATTCTCTGATCAGTGTGTTGCTTCTCGATCTTTATTCTCTGATCAGTGTGTTGTTTCTCTATCTTTATTCTCTGATCAGTGTGTTGTTTCTCGATCTTTATTCTCTGATCAGTGTGTTGTTTCTCTTTCTTTATTCTCGGATCAATGTGTTGTTTCTCGATCTTTATTCTCTGATCAGTGTGTTGTTTCCCTATCTTCATTCTCTGATCAGTGTGTTGTTTCTCGATCTGTATTCTCTGATCAGTGTGTTTTTTCTCGATCTTTATTCTCTGATCAGTGTGTTGTTTCTCTATCTTTATTCTCTGATCAGTGTGTTGTTTCTCTATCTTTATTCTCTGATCAGTGTGTTGTTTCTCTATCTTTATTCTCTGATCAGTGTGTTATTTCTCTATCTTTATTCTCTGATCAGTGTGTTGTTTCTCTATCTTTATTCTCTGATCAGTGTGTTGTTTCTCGATCTTTATTCTCTGATCAGTGTGTTGTTTCTCTATCTTCATTCTCTGATCAGTGTGTTGTTTCTCGATCTTTATTCTCTGATCAGTGTGTTGTTTCTCGATCTTTATTCTCTGATCAGTGTGTTGTTTCTCTGTCTTTATTCTCTGATCAGTGTGTTGTTTCTCTATCTTTCTTCTCTGATCAGTGTGTTGTTTCTCTATCTTTATTCTCTGATCAGTGTGTTATTTCTCGATCTTTATTCTCTGATCAGTGTGTTGTTTCTCTATCTTTATTCTCTGATCAGTGTGTTGTTTCTCTATCTTTATTCTCTGATCATTGTGTTGTTTCTCGATCTTTATTCTCTGATCAGTGTGTTGTTTCTCGATCTTTATTCTCTGATCAGTGTGTTGTTTCTCGATCTTTATTCGCAGAGCAGTGTGTTGTTTCTCTATCTTTATTCTCTGATCAGTGTGTTGTTTCTCGATCTTTATTCTCTGATCAGTGTGTTGTTTCTCGATCTTTATTCTCTGATCAGTGTGTTGTTTCTATATCTTTATTCTCTGATCAGTGTGTTGTTTCTCCATCTTTATTCTCTGATCAGTGTGTTGTTTCTCTATCTTTCTTCTCTGATCAGTGTGTTGTTTCTCTATCTTTATTCTCTGATCATTGTGTTGTTTCTCGATCTTTATTCTCTGATCAGTGTGTTGTTTCTCGATCTTTATTCTCTGATCAGTGGGTTGTTTTTCGATCTTTATTCGCAGAGCAGTGTGTTGTTTCTCTATCTTTATTCTCTGATCAGTGAGTTGTTTCTCGATCTTTATGCTCTGATCAGTGTGTTCTTTCTCGATCTTTATTCTCTGATCATTGTGTTGTTTCTCTATCTTTATTCTCTGATCAGTGTGTTGTTTCTCTATCTTTATTCTCTGATCAGTGTGTTATTTCTCTATCTTTATTCTCTGATCAGTGTGTTGTTTCTCTATCTTTATTCTCTGATCAGTGTGTTGTTTCTCTATCTTTATTCTCTGATCAGTGTGTTGTTTCTCTATCTTTATTCTCTGATCAGTGTGTTGTTTCTCTATCTTTATTCTCTGATCAGTGTGTTGTTTCTCGATCTTTATTCTCTGATCAGTGTATTGTTTCTATATCATTATTCTCTGATCAGTGTGTTGTTTCTCTATCTTTATTCTCTGATCAGTGTGTTGTTTCTCGATCTTGATTCTCTGATCAGTGTGTTGTTTCTCTATCTTTCTTCTCTGATCAGTGTGTTGTTTCTCGATCTTTATTCTGTGATCAGTGTGTTGTTTCTCTATTTTTATTCTCTGATCAGTGTGTTGTTTCTCTATCTTTATTCTCTGATCAGTGTGTTGTTTCTCGATCTTCATTCTCTGATCAGTGTGTTGTTTCTCGATCTTTATTCACTGATCAGTGTGTTGTTTCTCTATCTTTATTCTCTGATCAGTGTGTTGTTTCTCTATCTTTATTCTCTGATCAGTGTGTTGTTTCTCGATCTTTATTCTCTGATCAGTGTGTTGTTTCTCTATCTTTATTCTCTGATCAGTGTGTTGATTCTCTATCTTTATTCTCTGATCAGTGTGTTGTTTCTCTATCTTCATTCTCTGATCAGTGTGTTGTTTCTCGATCTTTATTCTCTGATCAGTGTGTTGTTTCTCTATCTTTATTCTCTGATCAGTGTGTTGTTTCTCGATCTTTATTCTCTGATCAGAGTGTTATTTCTCTATCTTTATTCTCTGATCAGTGTGTTGTTTCTCTATCTTTATTCTCTGATCAGCGTGTTGCTTCTCGATCTTTATTCTCTGATCAGTGTGTTGTTTCTCTATCTTTATTCTCTGATCAGTGTGTTGTTTCTCGATCTTTATTCTCTGATCAGTGTGTTGTTTCTCTTTCTTTATTCTCTGATCAATGTGTTGTTTCTCGATCTTTATTCTCTGATCAGTGTGTTGTTTCTCTATCTTCATTCTCTGATCAGTGTGTTGTTTCTCGATCTTTATTCTCTGATCAGTGTGTTTTTTCTCGATCTTTATTCTCTGATCAGTGTGTTGTTTCTCTATCTTTATTCTCTGATCAGTGTGTTGTTTCTCTATCTTTATTCTCTGATCAGTGTGTTGATCCTCTATCTTTATTCTCTGATCAGTGTGTTATTTCTCTATCTTTATTCTCTGATCAGTGTGTTGTTTCTCTATCTTTATTCTCTGATCAGTGTGTTGTTTCTCGATCTTTATTCTCTGATCAGTGTGTTGTTTCTCTATCTTCATTCACTGATCAGTGTGCTATTTCTCTATCTTTATTCTCTGATCAGTGTGTTGTTTCTCTATCTTTATTCTCTGATCAGTGTGTTGTTTCTCTATCTTCATTCTCTGATCAGTGTGTTGTTTCTCGATCTTTATTCTCTGATCAGTGTATTGTTCCTATAATATTATTCTCTGATCAGTGTGTTGTTTCTCTCTCTTTATTCTCTGATCAGTGGGTTGTTTCTCGATCTTTTTTCGCAGAGCAGTGTGTTGTTTCTCTATCTTTATTCTCTGATCAGTAAGTTGTTTCTCGATCTTTATTCTCTGATCAGTGTGTTCTTTCTCTATCTTTATTCTCTGATCATTGTGTTGTTTCTCTATCTTTATTCTCTGATCAGTGTGTTGTTTCTCTATCTTCATTCACTGATCAGTGTGCTATTTCTCTATCTTTATTCTCTGATCAGTGTGTTGTTTCTCTATCTTTATTCTCTGATCAGTGTGTTGTTTCTCTATCTTTATTCTCTGATCAGTGTGTTGTTTCTCTATCTTTATTCTCTGATCAGTGTGTTGTTTCTCTATCTTTATTCTCTGATCAGTGTGTTGTTTCTCGATCTTTATTCTCTGATCAGTGTATTGTTCCTATAATATTATTCTCTGATCAGTGTGTTGTTTCTCTCTCTTTATTCTCTGATCAGTGTGTTGTTTCTCTATCTTGATTCTCTGATCAGTGTGTTGTTTCTCGATCTTTATTCTCTGATCAGTGTGTTGTTTCTCGATCTTTATTCTGTGATCAGTGTGTTGTTTCTCGATCTTTATTCTCTGATCAGTGTGTTGTTTCTCTATCTTTATTCTCTGATCAGTGTGTTGTTTCTCGATCTTTATTCTCTGATCAGTGTGTTGTTTCTCTATCTTTATTCTCTGATCAGTGTGTTGTTTCTCTGTCTTTATTCTCTGATCAGTGTGTTGTTTCTCTATCTTTATTCTCTGATCAGTGTGTTTTTTTCTCGATCTTTATTCTCTGATCAGTGTGTTGTTTCTCTATCTTTATTCTCTGATCAGTGTGTTGTTTCTCTATCTTTATTCTCTGATCAGTGTGTTGTTTCTCTATCTTTATTCTCTGATCAGTGTGTTATTTCTCTATCTTTATTCTCTGATCAGTGTGTTGTTTCTCTATCTTTATTCTCTGATCAGTGTGTTGTTTCTCGATCTTTATTCTCTGATCAGTGTGTTGTTTCTCTATCTTCATTCTCTGATCAGTGTGTTGTTTCTCGATCTTTTTTCTCTGATCAGTGTGTTGTTTCTCGATCTTTATTCTCTGATCAGTGTGTTGTTTCTCGATCTTGATTCTCTGATCAGTGTGTTGTTTCTCTATCTTTATTCTCTGATCAGTGTGTTGTTTCTCTATCTTTATTCTCTGATCAGTGTGTTATTTCTCTATCTTTATTCTCTGATCAGTGTGTTGTATCTCTATCTTTATTCTCTGATCAGTGTGTTGTTTCTCTACCTTTATTCTCTGATCATTGTGTTGTTTCTCGATCTTTATTCTCTGATCAGTGTGTTGTTTCTCGATCTTTATTCTCTGATCAGTGTGTTGTTTCTCGATCTTTATTCGCAGAGCAGTGTGTTGTTTCTCTATCTTTATTCTCTGATCAGTGTGTTGTTTCTCGATCTTTATTCTCTGATCAGTGTGTTGTTTCTCTATCTTTATTCTCTGATCAGTGTGTTGTTTCTCTATCTTTATTCTCTGATCAGTGTGTTGTTTCTCTATCTTTATTCTCTGATCAGTGTGTTGTTTCTCTATCTTTATTCTCTGATCAGTGTGTTGTTTCTCTATCTTAATTCTCTGATTAGTGTGTTGTTTCTCTATCTTTATTCTCTGATCAGTGTGTTGTTTCTCGATCTTTATTCTCTGATCAGTGTATTGTTTCTATAATATTATTCTCTGATCAGTGTGTTGTTTCTCGATCTTTATTCTCTGATCAGTGTGTTGTTTCTCTATCTTGATTCTCTGATCAGTGTGTTGTTTCTCTATCTTTATTCTCTGATCAGTGTGTTGTTTCTCGATCTTTATTCTGTGATCAGTGTGTTGTTTCTCTATCTTTATTCTCTGATCAGTGTGTTGTTTCTCTATCTTTATTCTCTGATCAGTGTGTTGTTTCTCTCTCTTTATTCTCTGATCAGTGTATTGTTTCTATAATATTATTCTCTGATCAGTGTGTTGTTTCTCGATCTTTATTCTCTGATCAGTGTGTTGTTTCTCGATCTTTATTCTCTGATCAGTGTGTTGTTTCTCGATCTTTATTCTCTGATCAGTGTGTTGTTTCTCTATCTTTATTCTCTGATCATTGTGTTGTTTCTCGATCTTTAGTCTCTGATCAGTGTGTTGTTTCTCGATCTTTATTCTCTGATCAGTGTGTTGTTTCTCGATCTTTATTCTCTGATCAGTGTGTTGTTTCTATATCTTTATTCTCTGATCAGTGTGTTGTTTCTCCATCTTTATTCTCTGATCAGTGTGTTGTTTCCCTATCTTTATTCTCTGATCAGTGTGTTGTTTCTCTATCTTTATTCTCTGATCATTGTGTTGTTTCTCGATCTTTATTCTCTGATCAGTGTGTTGTTTCTCGATCTTTATTCTCTGATCAGTGGGTTGTTTCTCGATCTTTATTCGCAGAGCAGTGTGTTGTTTCTCTATCTTTATTCTCTGATCAGTGAGTTGTTTCTCGATCTTTATTCTCTGATCAGTGTGTTCTTTCTCTATCTTTATTCTCTGATCATTGTGTTGTTTCTCTATCTTTATTCTCTGATCAGTGTGTTGTTTCTCTATCTTTATTCACTGATCAGTGTGTTATTTCTCTATCTTTATTCTCTGATCAGTGTGTTGTTTCTCTATCTTTATTCTCTGATCAGTGTGTTGTTTCTCGATCTTTATTGTCTGATCAGTGTGTTGTTTCTGTATCTTCATTCTCTGATCAGTGTGTTGTTTCTCGATCTTTATTCTCTGATCAGTGTGTTGTTTCTCGATCTTTATTCTCTGATCAGTGTGTTGTTTCTCTATCTTTATACTCTGATCAGTGTGTTGTTTCTCTATCTTTATTCTCTGATCAGTGTGTTGTTTCTCTATCTTTATTCTCTGATCAGTGTGTTATTTCTCTATCTTTATTCTCTGATCAGTGTGTTGTTTCTCTATCTTTATTCTCTGATCAGTGTGTTGTTTCTCTATCTTTATTCTCTGATCATTGTGTTGTTTCTCGATCTTTATTCTCTGATCAGTGTGTTGTTTCTCGATCTTTATTCTCTGATCAGTGTGTTGTTTCTCGATCTTTATTCGCAGAGCAGTGTGTTGTTTCTCTATCTTTATTCTCTGATCAGTGTGTTGTTTCTCGATCTTTATTCTCTGATCAGTGTGTTGTTTCTCTATCTTTATTCTCTGATCAGTGTGTTGTTTCTCGATCTTTATTCTCTGATCAGTGGGTTGTTTCTCGATCTTTATTCGCAGAGCAGTATGTTGTTTCTCTATCTTTATTCTCTGATCAGTGAGTTGTTTCTCGATCTTTATTCTCTGATCAGTGTGTTCTTTCTCTATCTTTATTCTCTGATCATTGTGTTGTTTCTCTATCTTTATTCTCTGATCAGTGTGTTGTTTCTCTATCTTTATTCTCTGATCAGTGTGTTATTTCTATATCTTTATTCTCTGATCAGTGTGTTGTTTCTCTATCTTTATTCTCTGATCAGTGTGTTGTTTCTCTGTCTTTATTCTCTGATCAGTGTGTTGTTTCTCTATCTTTATTCTCTGATCAGTGTGTTGTTTCTCTATCTTTATTCTCTGATCAGTGTGTTGTTTCTCGATCTTTATTCTCTGATCAGTGTATTGTTTCTATATCATTATTCTCTGATCATTGTGTTGTTTCTCTATCTTTATTCTCTGATCAGTGTGTTGTTTCTTGATCTTGATTCTCTGATCAGTGTGTTGTTTCTCTATCTTTATTCTCTGATCAGTGTGTTGTTTCTCGATCTTTATTCTGTGATCAGTGTGTTGTTTCTCTATTTTTATTCTCTGATCAGTGTGTTGTTTCTCCATCTTTATTCTGTAATCAGTGTATTGTTTCTCTATCTTTATTCTCTGATCAGTGTGTTGTTTCTCTATCTTCATTCTCTGATCAGTGTGTTGTTTCTCGATCTTTATTCACTGATCAGTGTGTTGTTTCTCTATCTTTATTCTCTGATCAGTGTGTTGTTTCTCTATCTTTATTCTCTGATCAGTGTGTTGTTTCTCGATCTTTATTCTCTGATCAGTGTGTTGTTTCTCGATCTTTATTCTCTGATCAGTGTGTTGTTTCTCTATCTTTATTCTCTGATCAGTGTGTTGATTCTCTATCTTTATTCTCTGATCAGTGTGTTGTTTCTCTATCTTCATTCTCTGATCAGTGTGTTGTTTCTCGATCTTTATTCTCTGATCAGTGTGTTGTTTCTCTATCTTTATTCTCTGATCAGTGTGTTGTTTCTCGATCTTTATTCTCTGATCATTGTGTTATTTCTCTATGTTTATTCTCTGATCAGTGTGTTGTTTCTCTATCTTTATTCTCTGATCAGTGTGTTGCTTCTCGATCTTTATTCTCTGATCAGTGTGTTGTTTCTCTATCTTTATTCTCTGATCAGTGTGTTGTTTCTCGATCTTTATTCTCTGATCAGTGTGTTGTTTCTCTTTCTTTATTCTCGGTTCAATGTGTTGTTTCTCGATCTTTATTCTCTGATCAGTGTGTTGTTTCTCTATCTTCATTCTCTGATCAGTGTGTTGTTTCTCGATCTTTATTCTCTGATCAGTGTGTTTTTTCTCGATCTTTATTCTCTGATCAGTGTGTTGTTTCTCTATCTTTATTCTCTGATCAGTGTGTTGTTTCTCTATCTTTATTCTCTGATCAGTGTGTTGTTTCTCTATCTTTATTCTCTGATCAGTGTGTTATTTCTCGATCTTTATTCTCTGATCAGTGTGTTGTTTCTCTATCTTTATTCTCTGATCAGTGTGTTGTTTCTCGATCTTTATTCTCTGATCAGTGTGTTGTTTCTCTATCTTCATTCTCTGATCAGTGTGTTGTTTCTCGATCTTTATTCTCTGATCAGTGTGTTGTTTCTCGATCTTTATTCTCTGATCAGTGTGTTGTTTCTCTGTCTTTATTCTCTGATCAGTGTGTTGTTTCTCTATCTTTATTCTCTGATCAGTGTGTTGTTTCTCTATCTTTATTCTCTGATCAGTGTGTTATTTCTCGATCTTTATTCTCTGATCAGTGTGTTGTTTCTCTATCTTTATTCTCTGATCAGTGTGTTGTTTCTCTATCTTTATTCTCTGATCATTGTGTTGTTTCTCGATCTTTATTCTCTGATCAGTGTGTTGTTTCTCGATCTTTATTCTCTGATCAGTGTGTTGTTTCTCGATCTTTATTCTCTGATCAGTGTGTTGTTTCTCGATCTTTATTCTCTGATCAGTGTGTTGTTTCTCGATCTTTATTCTCTGATCAGTGTGTTGTTTCTCGATCTTTATTCTCTGATCAGTGTGTTGTTTCTCTATCTTTATTCTCTGATCAGTGTGTTGTTTCTCCATCTTTATTCTCTGATCAGTGTGTTGTTTCTCTATCTTTCTTCTCTGATCAGTGTGTTGTTTCTCTATCTTTATTCTCTGATCATTGTGTTGTTTCTCGATCTTTATTCTCTGATCAGTGTGTTGTTTCTCGATCTTTATTCTCTGATCAGTGGGTTGTTTTTCGATCTTTATTCGCAGAGCAGTGTGTTGTTTCTCTATCTTTATTCTCTGATCAGTGAGTTGTTTCTCGATCTTTATTCTCTGATCAGTGTGTTCTTTCTCGATCTTTATTCTCTGATCATTGTGTTGTTTCTCTATCTTTATTCTCTGATCAGTGTGTTGTTTCTCTATCTTTATTCTCTGATCAGTGTGTTATTTCTCTATCTTTATTCTCTGATCAGTGTGTTGTTTCTCTATCTTTATTCTCTGATCAGTGTGTTGTTTCTCTATCTTTATTCTCTGATCAGTGTGTTGTTTCTCTATCTTTATTCTCTGATCAGTGTGTTGTTTCTCTATCTTTATTCACTGATCAGTGTGTTGTTTCTCGATCTTTATTCTCTGATCAGTGTATTGTTTCTATATCATTATTCTCTGATCAGTGTGTTGTTTCTCTATCTTTATTCTCTGATCAGTGTGTTGTTTCTCGATCTTGATTCTCTGATCAGTGTGTTGTTTCTCTATCTTTATTCTCTGATCAGTGTGTTGTTTCTCGATCTTTATTCTGTGATCAGTGTGTTGTTTCTCTATTTTTATTCTCTGATCAGTGTGTTGTTTCTCTATCTTTATACTCTGATCAGTGTGTTGTTTCTCGATCTTCATTCTCTGATCAGTGTGTTGTTTCTCGATCTTTATTCACTGATCAGTGTGTTGTTTCTCTATCTTTATTCTCTGATCAGTGTGTTGTTTCTCTATCTTTATTCTCTGATCAGTGTGTTGTTTCTCGATCTTTATTCTCTGATCAGTGTGTTGTTTCTCTATCTTTATTCTCTGATCAGTGTGTTGTTTCTCTATCTTTATTCTCTGATCAGTGTGTTGATTCTCTATCTTTATTCTCTGATCAGTGTGTTGTTTCTCTATCTTCATTCTCTGATCAGTGTGTTGTTTCTCGATCTTTATTCTCTGATCAGTGTGTTGTTTCTCTATCTTTATTCTCTGATCAGTGTGTTGTTTCTCGATCTTTATTCTCTGATCAGAGTGTTATTTCTCTATCTTTATTCTCTGATCAGTGTGTTGTTTCTCTATCTTTATTCTCTGATCAGCGTGTTGCTTCTCGATCTTTATTCTCTGATCAGTGTGTTGTTTCTCTATCTTTATTCTCTGATCAGTGTGTTGTTTCTCGATCTTTATTCTCTGATCAGTGTGTTGTTTCTCTTTCTTTATTCTCTGATCAATGTGTTGTTTCTCGATCTTTATTCTCTGATCAGTGTGTTGTTTCTCTATCTTCATTCTCTGATCAGTGTGTTGTTTCTCGATCTTTATTCTCTGATCAGTGTGTTTTTTCTCGATCTTTATTCTCTGATCAGTGTGTTGTTTCTCTATCTTTATTCTCTGATCAGTGTGTTGTTTCTCGATCTTTATTCTCTGATCAGTGTGTTGTTCCTCTATCTTTATTCTCTGATCAGTGTGTTATTTCTCTATCTTTATTCTCTGATCAGTGTGTTGTTTCTCTATCTTTATTCTCTGATCAGTGTGTTGTTTCTCGATCTTTATTCTCTGATCAGTGTGTTGTTTCTCTATCTTCATTCTCTGATCAGTGTGTTGTTTCTCGATCTTTATTCTCTGATCAGTGTGTTGTTTCTCGATCTTTATTCTCTGATCAGTGTGTTGTTTCTCTATCTTTATTCTCTGATCATTGTGTTGTTTCTCGACCTTTATTCTCTGATCAGTGTGTTGTTTCTCGATCTTTATTCTCTGATCAGTGTGTTGTTTCTCGATCTTTATTCTCTGATCAGTGGGTTGTTTCTCGATCTTTTTTCGCAGAGCAGTGTGTTGTTTCTCTATCTTTATTCTCTGATCAGTAAGTTGTTTCTCGATCTTTATTCTCTGATCAGTGTGTTCTTTCTCTATCTTTATTCTCTGATCATTGTGTTGTTTCTCTATCTTTATTCTCTGATCAGTGTGTTGTTTCTCTATCTTCATTCACTGATCAGTGTGCTATTTCTCTATCTTTATTCTCTGATCAGTGTGTTGTTTCTCTATCTTTATTCTCTGATCAGTTTGTTGTTTCTCTATCTTTATTCTCTGATCAGTGTGTTGTTTCTCTATCTTTATTCTCTGATCAGTGTGTTGTTTCTCTATCTTCATTCTCTGATCAGTGTGTTGTTTCTCGATCTTTATTCTCTGATCAGTGTATTGTTCCTATAATATTATTCTCTGATCAGTGTGTTGTTTCTCTCTCTTTATTCTCTGATCAGTGTGTTGTTTCTCTATCTTGATTCTCTGATCAGTGTGTTGTTTCTCTATCTTTATTCTCTGATCAGTGTGTTGTTTCTCGATCTTTATTCTGTGATCAGTGTGTTGTTTCTCGATCTTTATTCTCTGATCAGTGTGTTGTTTCTCTATCTTTATTCTCTGATCAGTGTGTTGTTTCTCGATCTTTATTCTCTGATCAGGGTGTTATTTCTCTATGTTTATTCTCTGATCAGTGTGTTGTTTCTCTATCTTTATTCTCTGATCAGTGTGTTGTTTCTCTATCTTTCTTCTCTGATCAGTGTGTTGTTTCTCTATCTTTATTCTCTGATCATTGTGTTGTTTCTCGATCTTTATTCTCTGATCAGTGTGTTGTTTCTCGATCTTTATTCTCTGATCAGTGGGTTGTTTTTCGATCTTTATTCGCAGAGCAGTGTGTTGTTTCTCTATCTTTATTCTCTGATCAGTGAGTTGTTTCTCGATCTTTATTCTCTGATCAGTGTGTTCTTTCTCGATCTTTATTCTCTGATCATTGTGTTGTTTCTCTATCTTTATTCTCTGATCAGTGTGTTGTTTCTCTATCTTTATTCTCTGATCAGTGTGTTATTTCATTTTCTTTATTCTCTGATCAGTGTGTTGTTTCTCTATCTTTATTCTCTGATCAGTGTGTTGTTTCTCTATCTTTATTCTCTGATCAGTGTGTTGTTTCTCTATCTTTATTCTCTGATCAGTGTGTTGTTTCTCTATCTTTATTCTCTGATCAGTGTGTTGTTTCTCGATCTTTATTCTCTGATCAGTGTATTGTTTCTATATCATTATTCTCTGATCAGTGTGTTGTTTCTCTATCTTTATTCTCTGATCAGTGTGTTGTTTCTCGATCTTGATTCTCTGATCAGTGTGTTGTTTCTCTATCTTTATTCTCTGATCAGTGTGTTGTTTCTCGATCTTTATTCTGTGATCAGTGTGTTGTTTCTCTATTTTTATTCTCTGATCAGTGTGTTGTTTCTCTATCTTTATACTCTGATCAGTGTGTTGTTTCTCGATCTTCATTCTCTGATCAGTGTGTTGTTTCTCGATCTTTATTCACTGATCAGTGTGTTGTTTCTCTATCTTTATTCTCTGATCAGTGTGTTGTTTCTCTATCTTTATTCTCTGATCAGTGTGTTGTTTCTCGATCTTTATTCTCTGATCAGTGTGTTGTTTCTCTATCTTTATTCTCTGATCAGTGTGTTGTTTCTCTATCTTTATTCTCTGATCAGTGTGTTGATTCTCTATCTTTATTCTCTGATCAGTGTGTTGTTTCTCTATCTTCATTCTCTGATCAGTGTGTTGTTTCTCGATCTTTATTCTCTGATCAGTGTGTTGTTTCTCTATCTTTATTCTCTGATCAGTGTGTTGTTTCTCGATCTTTATTCTCTGATCAGTGTGTTATTTCTCTATCTTTATTCTCTGATCAGTGTGTTGTTTCTCTATCTTTATTCTCTGATCAGCGTGTTGCTTCTCGATCTTTATTCTCTGATCAGTGTGTTGTTTCTCTATCTTTATTCTCTGATCAGTGTGTTGTTTCTCGATCTTTATTCTCTGATCAGTGTGTTGTTTCTCTTTCTTTATTCTCTGATCAATGTGTTGTTTCTCGATCTTTATTCTCTGATCAGTGTGTTGTTTCTCTATCTTCATTCTCTGATCAGTGTGTTGTTTCTCGATCTTTATTCTCTGATCAGTGTGTTTTTTCTCGATCTTTATTCTCTGATCAGTGTGTTGTTTCTCTATCTTTATTCTCTGATCAGTGTGTTGTTTCTCTATCTTTATTCTCTGATCAGTGTGTTGTTCCTCTATCTTTATTCTCTGATCAGTGTGTTATTTCTCTATCTTTATTCTCTGATCAGTGTGTTGTTTCTCTATCTTTATTCTCTGATCAGTGTGTTGTTTCTCGATCTTTATTCTCTGATCAGTGTGTTGTTTCTCTATCTTCATTCTCTGATCAGTGTGTTGTTTCTCGATCTTTATTCTCTGATCAGTGTGTTGTTTCTCGATCTTTATTCTCTGATCAGTGTGTTGTTTCTCTATCTTTATTCTCTGATCATTGTGTTGTTTCTCGACCTTTATTCTCTGATCAGTGTGTTGTTTCTCGATCTTTATTCTCTGATCAGTGTGTTGTTTCTCGATCTTTATTCTCTGATCAGTGGGTTGTTTCTCGATCTTTTTTCGCAGAGCAGTGTGTTGTTTCTCTATCTTTATTCTCTGATCAGTAAGTTGTTTCTCGATCTTTATTCTCTGATCAGTGTGTTCTTTCTCTATCTTTATTCTCTGATCATTGTGTTGTTTCTCTATCTTTATTCTCTGATCAGTGTGTTGTTTCTCTATCTTCATTCACTGATCAGTGTGCTATTTCTCTATCTTTATTCTCTGATCAGTGTGTTGTTTCTCTATCTTTATTCTCTGATCAGTGTGTTGTTTCTCTATCTTTATTCTCTGATCAGTGTGTTGTTTCTCTATCTTTATTCTCTGATCAGTGTGTTGTTTCTCTATCTTCATTCTCTGATCAGTGTGTTGTTTCTCGATCTTTATTCTCTGATCAGTGTATTGTTCCTATAATATTATTCTCTGATCAGTGTGTTGTTTCTCTCTCTTTATTCTCTGATCAGTGTGTTGTTTCTCTATCTTGATTCTCTGATCAGTGTGTTGTTTCTCTATCTTTATTCTCTGATCAGTGTGTTGTTTCTCGATCTTTATTCTGTGATCAGTGTGTTGTTTCTCGATCTTTATTCTCTGATCAGTGTGTTGTTTCTCTATCTTTATTCTCTGATCAGTGTGTTGTTTCTCGATCTTTATTCTCTGATCAGTGTGTTGTTTCTCTATCTTTATTCTCTGATCAGTGTGTTGTTTCTCTGTCTTTATTCTCTGATCAGTGTGTTGTTTCTCTATCTTTATTCTCTGATCAGTGTGTTTTTTCTCGATCTTTATTCTCTGATCAGTGTGTTGTTTCTCTATCTTTATTCTCTGATCAGTGTGTTGTTTCTCTATCTTTATTCTCTGATCAGTGTGTTGTTTCTCTATCTTTATTCTCTGATCAGTGTGTTATTTCTCTATCTTTATTCTCTGATCAGTGTGTTGTTTCTCTATCTTTATTCTCTGATCAGTGTGTTGTTTCTCGATCTTTATTCTCTGATCAGTGTGTTGTTTCTCTATCTTCATTCTCTGATCAGTGTGTTGTTTCTCGATCTTTTTTCTCTGATCAGTGTGTTGTTTCTCGATCTTTATTCTCTGATCAGTGTGTTGTTTCTCGATCTTGATTCTCTGATCAGTGTGTTGTTTCTCTATCTTTATTCTCTGATCAGTGTGTTGTTTCTCTATCTTTATTCTCTGATCAGTGTGTTATTTCTCTATCTTTATTCTCTGATCAGTGTGTTGTTTCTCTATCTTTATTCTCTGATCAGTGTGTTGTTTCTCTATCTTTATTCTCTGATCATTGTGTTGTTTCTCGATCTTTATTCTCTGATCAGTGTGTTGTTTCTCGATCTTTATTCTCTGATCAGTGTGTTGTTTCTCGATCTTTATTCGCAGAGCAGTGTGTTGTTTCTCTATCTTTATTCTCTGATCAGTGTGTTGTTTCTCGATCTTTATTCTCTGATCAGTGTGTTGTTTCTCTATCTTTATTCTCTGATCAGTGTGTTGTTTCTCTATCTTTATTCTCTGATCAGTGTGTTGTTTCTCTATCTTTATTCTCTGATCAGTGTGTTGTTTCTCTATCTTTATTCTCTGATCAGTGTGTTGTTTCTCTATCTTAATTCTCTGATTAGTGTGTTGTTTCTCTATCTTTATTCTCTGATCAGTGTGTTGTTTCTCTATCTTTATTCTCTGATCAGTGTGTTGTTTCGCTATCTTCATTCTCTGATCAGTGTGTTGTTTCTCGATCTTTATTCTCTGATCAGTGTATTGTTTCTATAATATTATTCTCTGATCAGTGTGTTGTTTCTCTCTCTTTATTCTCTGATCAGTGTGTTGTTTCTCTATCTTGATTCTCTGATCAGTGTGTTGTTTCTCTATCTTTATTCTCTGATCAGTGTGTTGTTTCTCGATCTTTATTCTGTGATCAGTGTGTTGTTTCTCTATCTTTATTCTCTGATCAGTGTGTTGTTTCTCTATCTTTATTCTCTGATCAGTGTGTTGTTTCTCGATCTTTATTCTCTGATCAGTGTATTGTTTCTACAATATTATTCTCTGATCAGTGTGTTGTTTCTCGATCTTTATTCTCTGATCAGTGTGTTGTTTCTCGATCTTTATTCTCTGATCAGTGTGTTGTTTCTCTATCTTTATTCTCTGATCAGTGTGTTGTTTCTCTATCTTTATTCTCTGATCATTGTGTTGTTTCTCTATCTTCATTCTCTGATCAGTGTGTTGTTTCTCGATCTTTATTCTCTGATCAGTGTGTTGTTTCTCGATCTTTATTCTCTGATCAGTGTGTTGTTTCTCGATCTTTATTCTCTGATCAGTGTGTTGTTTCTCGATCTTTATTCTCTGATCAGTGTGTTGTTTCTCTATCTTCATTCTCTGATCAGTGTGTTGTTTCTCGATCTTTATTCACTGATCAGTGTGTTGTTTCTCTATCTTTATTCTCTGATCAGTGTGTTGTTTCTCTATCTTTATTCTCTGATCAGTGTGTTGTTTCTCGATCTTTATTCTCTGATCAGTGTGTTTTTTCTCGATCTTTATTCTCTGATCATTGTGTTATTTCTCTATGTTTATTCTCTGATCAGTGTGTTGTTTCTCTATCTTTATTCTCTGATCAGTGTGTTGTTTCTCTATCTTCATTCTCTGATCAGTGTGTTGTTTCTCGATCTTTATTCACTGATCAGTGTGTTGTTTCTCTATCTTTATTCTCTGATCAGTGTGTTGTTTCTCTATCTTTATTCTCTGATCAGTGTGTTGTTTCTCGATCTCTATTCTCTGATCAGTGTGTTGTTTCTCGATCTTTATTCTCTGATCAGTGTGTTGTTTCTCTATCTTTATTCTCTGATCAGTGTGTTGATTCTCTATCTTTATTCTCTGATCAGTGTGTTGTTTCTCTATCTTCATTCTCTGATCAGTGTGTTGTTTCTCGATCTTTATTCTCTGATCAGTGTGTTGTTTCTCTATCTTTATTCTCTGATCAGTGTGTTGTTTCTCGATCTTTATTCTCTGATCATTGTGTTATTTCTCTATGTTTATTCTCTGATCAGTGTGTTGTTTCTCTATCTTTATTCTCTGATCAGTGTGTTGCTTCTCGATCTTTATTCTCTGATCAGTGTGTTGTTTCTCTATCTTTATTCTCTGATCAGTGTGTTGTTTCTCGATCTTTATTCTCTGATCAGTGTGTTGTTTCTCTTTCTTTATTCTCGGATCAATGTGTTGTTTCTCGATCTTTATTCTCTGATCAGTGTGTTGTTTCTCTATCTTCATTCTTGGATCAGTGTGTTGTTTCTCGATCTTTATTCTCTGATCAGTGTGTTTTTTCTCGATCTTTATTCTCTGATCAGTGTGTTGTTTCTCTATCTTTATTCTCTGATCAGTGTGTTGTTTCTCTATCTTTATTCTCTGATCAGTGTGTTGTTTCTCTATCTTTATTCTCTGATCAGTGTGTTATTTCTCTATCTTTATTCTCTGATCAGTGTGTTGTTTCTCTATCTTTATTCTCTGATCAGTGTGTTGTTTCTCGATCTTTATTCTCTGATCAGTGTGTTGTTTCTCTATCTTCATTCTCTGATCAGTGTGTTGTTTCTCGATCTTTATTCTCTGATCAGTGTGTTGTTTCTCGATCTTTATTCTCTGATCAGTGTGTTGTTTCTCTGTCTTTATTCTCTGATCAGTGTGTTGTTTCTCTATCTTTATTCTCTGATCAGTGTGTTGTTTCTCTATCTTTATTCTCTGATCAGTGTGTTATTTCTCTATCTTTATTCTCTGATCAGTGTGTTGTTTCTCTATCTTTATTCTCTGATCAGTGTGTTGTTTCTCTATCTTTATTCTCTGATCATTGTGTTGTTTCTCGATCTTTATTCTCTGATCAGTGTGTTGTTTCTCGATCTTTATTCTCTGATCAGTGTGTTGTTTCTCGATCTTTATTCGCAGAGCAGTGTGTTGTTTCTCTATCTTTATTCTCTGATCAGTGTGTTGTTTCTCGATCTTTATTCTCTGATCAGTGTGTTGTTTCTCTTTCTTTATTCTCGGATCAATGTGTTGTTTCTCGATCTTTATTCTCTGATCAGTGTGTTGTTTCTCTATCTTCATTCTTGGATCAGTGTGTTGTTTCTCGATCTTTATTCTCTGATCAGTGTGTTTTTTCTCGATCTTTATTCTCTGATCAGTGTGTTGTTTCTCTATCTTTATTCTCTGATCAGTGTGTTGTTTCTCTATCTTTATTCTCTGATCAGTGTGTTGTTTCTCTATCTTTATTCTCTGATCAGTGTGTTATTTCTCTATCTTTATTCTCTGATCAGTGTGTTGTTTCTCTATCTTTATTCTCTGATCAGTGTGTTGTTTCTCGATCTTTATTCTCTGATCAGTGTGTTGTTTCTCTATCTTCATTCTCTGATCAGTGTGTTGTTTCTCGATCTTTATTCTCTGATCAGTGTGTTGTTTCTCGATCTTTATTCTCTGATCAGTGTGTTGTTTCTCTGTCTTTATTCTCTGATCAGTGTGTTGTTTCTCTATCTTTATTCTCTGATCAGTGTGTTGTTTCTCTATCTTTATTCTCTGATCAGTGTGTTATTTCTCGATCTTTATTCTCTGATCAGTGTGTTGTTTCTCTATCTTTATTCTCTGATCAGTGTGTTGTTTCTCTATCTTTATTCTCTGATCATTGTGTTGTTTCTCGATCTTTATTCTCTGATCAGTGTGTTGTTTCTCGATCTTTATTCTCTGATCAGTGTGTTGTTTCTCGATCTTTATTCGCAGAGCAGTGTGTTGTTTCTCTATCTTTATTCTCTGATCAGTGTGTTGTTTCTCGATCTTTATTCTCTGATCAGTGTGTTGTTTCTCGATCTTTATTCTCTGATCAGTGTGTTGTTTCTATATCTTTATTCTCTGATCAGTGTGTTGTTTCTCGATCTTTATTCTCTGATCAGTGTGTTGTTTCTCTATCTTTCTTCTCTGATCAGTGTGTTGTTTCTCTATCTTTATTCTCTGATCATTGTGTTGTTTCTCGATCTTTATTCTCTGATCAGTGTGTTGTTTCTCGATCTTTATTCTCTGATCAGTGGGTTGTTTTTCGATCTTTATTCGCAGAGCAGTGTGTTGTTTCTCTATCTTTATTCTCTGATCAGTGAGTTGTTTCTCGATCTTTATTCTCTGATCAGTGTGTTCTTTCTCGATCTTTATTCTCTGATCATTGTGTTGTTTCTCTATCTTTATTCTCTGATCAGTGTGTTGTTTCTCTATCTTTATTCTCTGATCAGTGTGTTATTTCTCTATCTTTATTCTCTGATCAGTGTGTTGTTTCTCGATCTTTATTCTCTGATCAGTGTGTTGTTTCTCTATCTTTATTCTCTGATCAGTGTGTTGTTTCTCTACCTTTATTCTCTGATCAGTGTGTTGTTTCTCTATCTTTATTCTCTGATCAGTGTGTTGTTTCTCGATCTTTATTCTCTGATCAGTGTATTGTTTCTATATCATTATTCTCTGATCAGTGTGTTGTTTCTCTATCTTTATTCTCTGATCAGTGTGTTGTTTCTCGATCTTGATTCTCTGATCAGTGTGTTGTTTCTCTATCTTTATTCTCTGATCAGTGTGTTGTTTCTCGATCTTTATTCTGTGATCAGTGTGTTGTTTCTCTATTTTTATTCTCTGATCAGTGTGTTGTTTCTCTATCTTTATTCTCTGATCAGTGTGTTGTTTCTCGATCTTCATTCTCTGATCAGTGTGTTGTTTCTCGATCTTTATTCACTGATCAGTGTGTTGTTTCTCTATCTTTATTCTCTGATCAGTGTGTTGTTTCTCGATCTTTATTCTCTGATCAGAGTGTTATTTCTCTATCTTTATTCTCTGATCAGTGTGTTGTTTCTCTATCTTTATTCTCTGATCAGCGTGTTGCTTCTCGATCTTTATTCTCTGATCAGTGTGTTGTTTCTCTATCTTTATTCTCTGATCAGTGTGTTGTTTCTCGATCTTTATTCTCTGATCAGTGTGTTGTTTCTCTTTCTTTATTCTCTGATCAATGTGTTGTTTCTCGATCTTTATTCTCCGATCAGTGTGTTGTTTCTCTCTCTTCATTCTCTGATCAGTGTGTTGTTTCTCGATCTTTATTCTCTGATCAGTGTGTTGTTTCTCTATCTTCATTCTCTGATCAGTGTGTTGTTTCTCGATCTTTATTCTCTGATCAGTGTGTTATTTCTCTATCTTTATTCTCTGATCAGTGTGTTGTTTCTCTATCTTTATTCTCTGATCAGCGTGTTGCTTCTCGATCTTTATTCTCTGATCAGTGTGTTGTTTCTCTATCTTTATTCTCTGATCAGTGTGTTGTTTCTCGATCTTTATTCTCTGATCAGTGTGTTGTTTCTCTTTCTTTATTCTCTGATCAATGTGTTGTTTCTCGATCTTTATTCTCTGATCAGTGTGTTGTTTCTCTATCTTTATTCTCTGATCAGTGTGTTGATTCTCTATCTTTATTCTCTGATCAGTGTGTTGTTTCTCTATCTTCATTCTCTGATCAGTGTGTTGTTTCTCGATCTTTATTCTCTGATCAGTGTGTTGTTTCTCTATCTTTATTCTCTGATCAGTGTGTTGTTTCTCGATCTTTATTCTCTGATCATTGTGTTATTTCTCTATGTTAATTCTCTGATCAGTGTGTTGTTTCTCTATCTTTATTCTCTGATCAGTGTGTTGCTTCTCGATCTTTATTCTCTGATCAGTGTGTTGTTTCTCTATCTTTATTCTCTGATCAGTGTGTTGTTTCTCGATCTTTATTCTCTGATCAGTGTGTTGTTTCTCTTTCTTTATTCTCGGATCAATGTGTTGTTTCTCGATCTTTATTCTCTGATCAGTGTGTTGTTTCTCTATCTTCATTCTCTGATCAGTGTGTTGTTTCTCGATCTTTATTCTCTGATCAGTGTGTTTTTTCTCGATCTTTATTCTCTGATCAGTGTGTTGTTTCTCTATCTTTATTCTCTGATCAGTGTGTTGTTTCTCTATCTTTATTCTCTGATCAGTGTGTTGTTTCTCTATCTTTATTCTCTGATCAGTGTGTTATTTCTCTATCTTTATTCTCTGATCAGTGTGTTGTTTCTCTATCTTTATTCTCTGATCAGTGTGTTGTTTCTCGATCTTTATTCTCTGATCAGTGTGTTGTTTCTCTATCTTCATTCTCTGATCAGTGTGTTGTTTCTCGATCTTTATTCTCTGATCAGTGTGTTGTTTCTCGATCTTTATTCTCTGATCAGTGTGTTGTTTCTCTGTCTTTATTCTCTGATCAGTGTGTTGTTTCTCTATCTTTATTCTCTGATCAGTGTTGTTTCTCTATCTTTATTCTCTGATCAGTGTGTTATTTCTCGATCTTTATTCTCTGATCAGTGTGTTGTTTCTCTATCTTTATTCTCTGATCAGTGTGTTGTTTCTCTATCTTTATTCTCTGATCATTGTGTTGTTTCTCGATCTTTATTCTCTGATCAGTGTGTTGTTTCTCGATCTTTATTCTCTGATCAGTGTGTTGTTTCTCGATCTTTATTCGCAGAGCAGTGTGTTGTTTCTCTATCATTATTCTCTGATCAGTGTGTTGTTTCTCGATCTTTATTCTCTGATCAGTGTGTTGTTTCTCGATCTTTATTCTCTGATCAGTGTGTTGTTTCTATATCTTTATTCTCTGATCAGTGTGTTGTTTCTCCATCTTTATTCTCTGATCAGTGTGTTGTTTCTCTATCTTTCTTCTCTGATCAGTGTGTTGTTTCTCTATCTTTATTCTCTGATCATTGTGTTGTTTCTCGATCTTTATTCTCTGATCAGTGTGTTGTTTCTCGATCTTTATTCTCTGATCAGTGGGTTGTTTTTCGATCTTTATTCGCAGAGCAGTGTGTTGTTTCTCTATCTTTATTCTCTGATCAGTGAGTTGTTTCTCGATCTTTATTCTCTGATCAGTGTGTTCTTTCTCGATCTTTATTCTCTGATCATTGTGTTGTTTCTCTATCTTTATTCTCTGATCAGTGTGTTGTTTCTCTATCTTTATTCTCTGATCAGTGTGTTATTTCTCTATCTTTATTCTCTGATCAGTGTGTTGTTTCTCGATCTTTATTCTCTGATCAGTGTGTTGTTTCTCTATCTTTATTCTCTGATCAGTGTGTTGTTTCTCTATCTTTATTCTCTGATCAGTGTGTTGTTTCTCTATCTTTATTCTCTGATCAGTGTGTTGTTTCTCGATCTTTATTCTCTGATCAGTGTATTGTTTCTATAATATTATTCTCTGATCAGTGTGTTGTTTCTCTCTCTTTATTCTCTGATCAGTGTGTTGTTTCTCTATCTTGATTCTCTGATCAGTGTGTTGTTTCTCTATCTTTATTCTCTGATCAGTGTGTTGTTTCTCGATCTTTATTCTATGATCAGTGTGTTGTTTCTCTATTTTTATTCTCTGATCAGTGTGTTGTTTCTCTATCTTTATTCTCTGATCAGTGTGTTGTTTCTCGATCTTCATTCTCTGATCAGTGTGTTGTTTCTCGATCTTTATTCACTGATCAGTGTGTTGTTTCTCTATCTTTATTCTCTGATCAGTGTGTTGTTTCTCTATCTTTATTCTCTGATCAGTGTGTTGTTTCTCGATCTTTATTCTCTGATCAGTGTGTTGTTTCTCTATCTTTATTCTCTGATCAGTGTGTTGTTTCTCTATCTTTATTCTCTGATCAGTGTGTTGATTCTCTATCTTTATTCTCTGATCAGTGTGTTGTTTCTCTATCTTCATTCTCTGATCAGTGTGTTGTTTCTCGATCTTTATTCTCTGATCAGTGTGTTGTTTCTCTATCTTTATTCTCTGATCAGTGTGTTGTTTCTCGATCTTTATTCTCTGATCAGAGTGTTATTTCTCTATCTTTATTCTCTGATCAGTGTGTTGTTTCTCTATCTTTATTCTCTGATCAGCGTGTTGCTTCTCGATCTTTATTCTCTGATCAGTGTGTTGTTTCTCTATCTTTATTCTCTGATCAGTGTGTTGTTTCTCGATCTTTATTCTCTGATCAGTGTGTTGTTTCTCTTTCTTTATTCTCTGATCAATGTGTTGTTTCTCGATCTTTATTCTCTGATCAGTGTGTTGTTTCTCTATCTTCATTCTCTGATCAGTGTGTTGTTTCTCGATCTTTATTCTCTGATCAGTGTGTTTTTTCTCGATCTTTATTCTCTGATCAGTGTGTTGTTTCTCTATCTTTATTCTCTGATCAGTGTGTTGTTTCTCTATCTTTATTCTCTGATCAGTGTGTTGTTCCTCTATCTTTATTCTCTGATCAGTGTGTTATTTCTCTATCTTTATTCTCTGATCAGTGTGTTGTTTCTCTATCTTTATTCTCTGATCAGTGTGTTGTTTCTCGATCTTTATTCTCTGATCAGTGTGTTGTTTCTCTATCTTCATTCTCTGATCAGTGTGTTGTTTCTCGATCTTTATTCTCTGATCAGTGTGTTGTTTCTCGATCTTTATTCTCTGATCAGTGTGTTGTTTCTCTATCTTTATTCTCTGATCATTGTGTTGTTTCTCGACCTTTATTCTCTGATCAGTGTGTTGTTTCTCGATCTTTATTCTCTGATCAGTGTGTTGTTTCTCGATCTTTATTCTCTGATCAGTGGGTTGTTTCTCGATCTTTTTTCGCAGAGCAGTGTGTTGTTTCTCTATCTTTATTCTCTGATCAGTAAGTTGTTTCTCGATCTTTATTCTCTGATCAGTGTGTTCTTTCTCTATCTTTATTCTCTGATCATTGTGTTGTTTCTCTATCTTTATTCTCTGATCAGTGTGTTGTATCTCTATCTTCATTCACTGATCAGTGTGCTATTTCTCTATCTTTATTCTCTGATCAGTGTGTTGTTTCTCTATCTTTATTCTCTGATCAGTGTGTTGTTTCTCTATCTTTATTCTCTGATCAGTGTGTTGTTTCTCTATCTTTATTCTCTGATCAGTGTGTTGTTTCTCTATCTTCATTCTCTGATCAGTGTGTTGTTTCTCGATCTTTATTCTCTGATCAGTGTATTGTTCCTATCATATTATTCTCTGATCAGTGTGTTGTTTCTCTCTCTTTATTCTCTGATCAGTGTGTTGTTTCTCTATCTTGATTCTCTGATCAGTGTGTTGTTTCTCTATCTTTATTCTCTGATCAGTGTGTTGTTTCTCGATCTTTATTCTGTGATCAGTGTGTTGTTTCTCGATCTTTATTCTCTGATCAGTGTGTTGTTTCTCTATCTTTATTCTCTGATCAGTGTGTTGTTTCTCGATCTTTATTCTCTGATCAGTGTGTTGTTTCTCTATCTTTATTCTCTGATCAGTGTGTTGTTTCTCTGTCTTTATTCTCTGATCAGTGTGTTGTTTCTCTATCTTTATTCTCTGATCAGTGTGTTTTTTCTCGATCTTTATTCTCTGATCAGTGTGTTGTTTCTCTATCTTTATTCTCTGATCAGTGTGTTGTTTCTCTATCTTTATTCTCTGATCAGTGTGTTGTTTCTCTATCTTTATTCTCTGATCAGTGTGTTATTTCTCGATCTTTATTCTCTGATCAGTGTGTTGTTTCTCTATCTTTATTCTCTGATCAGTGTGTTGTTTCTCGATCTTTATTCTCTGATCAGTGTGTTGTTTCTCTATCTTCATTCTCTGATCAGTGTGTTGTTTCTCGATCTTTTTTCTCTGATCAGTGTGTTGTTTCTCGATCTTTATTCTCTGATCAGTGTGTTGTTTCTCGATCTTGATTCTCTGATCAGTGTGTTGTTTCTCTATCTTTATTCTCTGATCAGTGTGTTGTTTCTCTATCTTTATTCTCTGATCAGTGTGTTATTTCTCTATCTTTATTCTCTGATCAGTGTGTTGTTTCTCTATCTTTATTCTCTGATCAGTGTGTTGTTTCTCTATCTTTATTCTCTGATCATTGTGTTGTTTCTCGATCTTTATTCTCTGATCAGTGTGTTGTTTCTCGATCTTTATTCTCTGATCAGTGTGTTGTTTCTCGATCTTTATTCGCAGAGCAGTGTGTTGTTTCTCTATCTTTATTCTCTGATCAGTGTGTTGTTTCTCGATCTTTATTCTCTGATCAGTGTGTTGTTTCTCTATCTTTATTCTCTGATCAGTGTGTTGTTTCTCTATCTTTATTCTCTGATCAGTGTGTTGTTTCTCTATCTTTATTCTCTGATCAGTGTGTTGTTTCTCTATCTTTATTCTCTGATCAGTGTGTTGTTTCTCTATCTTAATTCTCTGATTAGTGTGTTGTTTCTCAATCTTTATTCTCTGATCAGTGTGTTGTTTCTCTATCTTTATTCTCTGATCAGTGTGTTGTTTCGCTATCTTCATTCTCTGATCAGTGTGTTGTTTCTCGATCTTTATTCTCTGATCAGTGTATTGTTTCTATAATATTATTCTCTGATCAGTGTGTTGTTTCTCTCTCTTTATTCTCTGATCAGTGTGTTGTTTCTCTATCTTGATTCTCTGATCAGTGTGTTGTTTCTCTATCTTTATTCTCTGATCAGTGTGTTGTTTCTCGATCTTTATTCTGTGATCAGTGTGTTGTTTCTCTATCTTTATTCTCTGATCAGTGTGTTGTTTCTCTATCTTTATTCTCTGATCAGTGTGTTGTTTCTCGATCTTTATTCTCTGATCAGTGTATTGTTTCTATAATATTATTCTCTGATCAGTGTGTTGTTTCTCGATCTTTATTCTCTGATCAGTGTGTTGTTTCTCGATCTTTATTCTCTGATCAGTGTGTTGTTTCTCGATCTTTATTCTCTGATCAGTGTGTTGTTTCTCTATCTTTATTCTCTGATCATTGTGTTGTTTCTCTATCTTCATTCTCTGATCAGTGTGTTGTTTCTCGATCTTTATTCTCTGATCAGTGTGTTGTTTCTCGATCTTTATTCTCTGATCAGTGTGTTGTTTCTCGATCTTTATTCTCTGATCAGTGTGTTGTTTCTCTATCTTTATTCTCTGATCAGTGTGTTGTTTCTCTATCTTCATTCTCTGATCAGTGTGTTGTTTCTCGATCTTTATTCACTGATCATTGTGTTGTTTCTCTATCTTTATTCTCTGATCAGTGTGTTGTTTCTCTATCTTTATTCTCTGATCAATGTGTTGTTTCTCGATCTTTATTCTCTGATCAGTGTGTTTTTTCTCGATCTTTATTCTCTGATCATTGTGTTATTTCTCTATGTTTATTCTCTGCTCAGTGTGTTGTTTCTCTATCTTTATTCTCTGATCAGTGTGTTGTTTCTCTATCTTCATTCTCTGATCAGTGTGTTGTTTCTCGATCTTTATTCACTGATCAGTGTGTTGTTTCTCTATCTTTATTCTCTGATCAGTGTGTTGTTTCTCTATCTTTATTCTCTGATCAGTGTGTTGTTTCTCGATCTTTATTCTCTGATCAGTGTGTTGTTTCTCGATCTTTATTCTCTGATCAGTGTGTTGTTTCTCTATCTTTATTCTCTGATCAGTGTGTTGATTCTCTATCTTTATTCTCTGATCAGTGTGTTGTTTCTCTATCTTCATTCTCTGATCAGTGTGTTGTTTCTCGATCTTTATTCTCTGATCAGTGTGTTGTTTCTCTATCTTTATTCTCTGATCAGTGTGTTGTTTCTCGATCTTTATTCTCTGATCAGTGTGTTATTTCTCTATGTTTATTCTCTGATCAGTGTGTTGTTTCTCTATCTTTATTCTCTGATCAGTGTGTTGCTTCTCGATCTTTATTCTCTGATCAGTGTGTTGTTTCTCTATCTTTATTCTCTGATCAGTGTGTTGTTTCTCGATCTTTATTCTCTGATCAGTGTGTTGTTTCTCTTTCTTTATTCTCGGATCAATGTGTTGTTTCTCGATCTTTATTCTCTGATCAGTGTGTTGTTTCTCTCTCTTTATTCTCTGATCAATGTGTTGTTTCTCTCTCTTTATTCTCTGATCAGTGTGTTATTTCTCTATCTTTATTCTCTGATCAGTGTGTTGTTTCTCTATCTTTATTCTCTGATCAGTGTGTTGTTTCTCTATGTTTATTCTCTGATCATTGTGTTGTTTCTCGATCTTTATTCTCTGATCAGTGTGTTGTTTCTCTATATTTATTCTCTGATCATTGTGTTGTTTCTCGATCTTTATTCTCTGATCAGTGTGTTGTTTCTCGATCTTTATTCTCTGATCAGTGTGTTGTTTCTCGATCTTTATTCGCAGAGCAGTGTGTTGTTTCTCTATCTTTATTCTCTGATCAGTGTGTTGTTTCTCTATCTTTATTCTTTGATCAGTGTGATGTTTCTCTATCTTCATTCTCTGATCAGTGTGTTTTTTCTCGATCTTTATTCTCTGATCAGTGTGTTGTTTCTCTATCTTTATTCTCTGATCAGTGTGTTGTTTCTCTATCATTAT
Organism: Chiloscyllium plagiosum; assembly: GCF_037043375.1. Classification (NCBI taxonomy): domain Eukaryota; kingdom Metazoa; phylum Chordata; class Chondrichthyes; order Orectolobiformes; family Hemiscylliidae; genus Chiloscyllium; species Chiloscyllium plagiosum. Next base: position 45,622,369 of record NW_028270166.1, on the reverse strand, counting down.
TCTCTGATCAGTGTGTTGTTTCTCGATCTTTATTCTCTGATCAGTGTGTTGTTTCTCTATCTTTATTCTCTGATCAGTGTGTTGTTTCTCTATCTTTATTCTCTGATCAGTGTGTTGTTTCTCTATCTTTATTCTCTGATCAGTGTGTTGTTTCTCGATCTTTATTCTCTGATCAGTGTGTTGTTTCTCTATCTTTATTCTCTGATCAGTGTGTTGTTTCTCTATCTTTATTCTCTGATCAGTGTGTTGTTTCTCGATCTTTATTCTCTGATCAGTGTGTTGTTTCTCTATCTTCATTCTCTGATCAGTGTGTTGTTTCTCTATCTTTATTCTCTGATCATTGTGTTGTTTCTCGATCTTTATTCTCTGATCAGTGTGTTGTTTCTCGATCTTTATTCTCTGATCAGTGTGTTGTTTCTCGATCTTTATTCTCTGATCAGTGGGTTGTTTCTCTATCTTTATTCTCTGATCAGTGTGTTGTTTCTCGATCTTAATTCTCTGATCAGTGTGTTGTTTCTCTATCTTCATTCTCTGATCAGTGTGTTGTTTCTCTATCTTTATTCTCTGATCATTGTGTTGTTGCTCGATCTTTATTCTCTGATCAGTGTGTTGTTTCTCGATCTTTATTCTCTGATCAGTGTGTTGTTTCTCGATCTTTATTCTCTGATCAGTGGGTTGTTTCTCGATCTTTATTCGCAGAGCAGTGTGTTGTTTCTCTATCTTTATTCTCCGATCAGTGTGTTGTTTCTCTATCTTTATTCTCTGATCAGTGTGTTGTTTCTCTATCTTTATTCTCTGATCATTGTGTTGTTTCTCGATCTTTATTCTCTGATCAGTGTGTTGTTTCTCGATCTTTATTCTCTGATCAGTGTGTTGTTTCTCGATCTTTATTCTCTGATCAGTGTGTTGTTTCTCGATCTTTATTCGCAGAGCAGAGTGTTGTTTCTCTATCTTTATTCTCTAATCAGTGTGTTGTTTCTCGATCTTTATTCTCTGATCAGTGTGTTGTTTCTCTATCTTTATTCTCTGATCAGTGTGTTGTTTCTCGATATTTATTCGCTGATCAGTGTGTTGTTTCTCTATCTTTATTCTCTGATCAGTGTGTTGTTTCTCGATCTTTATTCTCTGATTAGTTTGTTGTTTCTCTATCTTTATTCTCTGATCAGTGTGTTGTTTCTATATCTTTAGTCTCTGATCAGTGTGTTGTTTCTCGATCTTTATTCTCTGATCAGTGTGTTGTTTCTCGATCTTTATTCTCTGATCAGTGTGTTGTTTCTCGATCTTTATTCTCTGATCAGTGTGTTGTTTCTCCATCTTTATTCTCTGATCAGTGTGTTGTTTATCTATCTCTATTCACTGATCAGTGTGTTGTTTCTCGATCTTTATTCTCTGACCAGTGTGTTGTTTCTCTATCTTTATTCTCTGATCAGTGTGTTGTTTCTCGATCTTTATTCTCTGATCAGTGTGTTGTTTCTCTATCTTTATTCTCTGATCAGTGTGTTGTTTCTCGATCTTTATTCTCTGATCAGTGTGTTGTTTCTCGATCTTTATTCTCTGATCAGTGTGTTGTTTCTCGATCTTGATTCTCTGATCAGTGTGTTGTTTCTCTATCTTTATTCTCTGATCAGTGTGTTGTTTGTCGATCTTTATTCTCTGATCCGTGTATTGTTTCTATATCTTTATTCTCTGATCAGTGTGTTGTTTCTCTATCTTTATTCTCTGATCAGTGTGTTGTTTCTCTATCTTTATTCTCTGATCAGTGTGTTGTTTCTCTATCTTTATTCTCTGATCGTTGTGTTGTTTCTCGATCTTTATTCTCTGATCAGTGTGTTGTTTCTCGATCTTTATTCTCTGATCAGTGTGTTGTTTCTCGATCTTTATTCGCAGAGCATTGTGTTGTTGCTCTATCTTTATCCTCTGATCAGTGTGTTGTTTCTCGATCTTTATTCTCTGATCAGTGTGTTGTTTCTCTATCTTTATTCTCTGATCAGTGTGTTGTTTCTCGATCTTTATTCTCTGATCAGTGTGTTGTTTCTCGATCTTTATTCTCTGATCAGTGTGTTATTTCTCTATCTTGATTCTCTGATCAGTGTGTTGTTTCTATATCTTTATTCTCTGATCAGTGTGTTGTTTCTCGATCATTATTCTCTGATCAGTGTGTTGTTTCTCTATCTTTATTCTCTGATCAGCGTGTTGTTTCTCGATCTTTATTCTCTGATCAGTGTGTTGTTTCTCGATCTTTATTCTCTGATCAGTGTATTGTTTCTATATCATTATTCTCTGATCAGTGTGTTGTTTCTCTATCTTTATTCTCTGATCAGTGTGTTGTTTCTTGATCTTGATTCTCTGATCAGTGTGTTGTTTCTCTATCTTTATTCACTGATCAGTGTGTTGTTTCTCGATCTTTATTCTGTGATCAGTGTGTTGTTTCTCTCTCTTTATTCTCTGATCAGTGAGTTCTTTCTCTATCTTTATTCTCTGATCAGTGTGTTGTTTCTCTATCTTTATTCTCTGATCAGTGTGTTGTTTCTCGATCTTTATTCTCTGATCAGTGTGTTGTTTCTCTGTCTTTATTCTCTGATCAGTGTGTTGTTTCTCGATCTTTATTCTCTGATCAGTGTGTTGTTTCTCGATCTTTATTCTCTGATCAGTGTATTGTTTCTATAATATTATTCTCTGATCAGTGTGTTGTTTCTCGATCTTTATTCTCTGATCAGTGTGTTGTTTCTCGATCTTTATTCTCTGATCAGTGTGTTGTTTCTCGATCTTTATTCTCTGATCAGTGTGTTGTTTCTCTATCTTTATTCTCTGATCATTGTGTTGTTTCTCTATCTTCATTCTCTGATCAGTGTGTTGTTTCTCGATCTTTATTCTCTGATCAGTGTGTTGTTTCTCGATCTTTATTCTCTGATCAGTGTGTTGTTTCTCGATCTTTATTCTCTGATCAGTGTGTTGTTTCTCTATCTTTATTCTCTGATCAGTGTGTTGTTTCTCTATCTTCATTCTCTGATCAGTGTGTTGTTTCTCGATCTTTATTCACTGATCATTGTGTTGTTTCTCTATCTTTATTCTCTGATCAGTGTGTTGTTTCTCTATCTTTATTCTCTGATCAATGTGTTGTTTCTCGATCTTTATTCTCTGATCAGTGTGTTTTTTCTCGATCTTTATTCTCTGATCATTGTGTTATTTCTCTATGTTTATTCTCTGCTCAGTGTGTTGTTTCTCTATCTTTATTCTCTGATCAGTGTGTTGTTTCTCTATCTTCATTCTCTGATCAGTGTGTTGTTTCTCGATCTTTATTCACTGATCAGTGTGTTGTTTCTCTATCTTTATTCTCTGATCAGTGTGTTGTTTCTCTATCTTTATTCTCTGATCAGTGTGTTGTTTCTCGATCTTTATTCTCTGATCAGTGTGTTGTTTCTCGATCTTTATTCTCTGATCAGTGTGTTGTTTCTCTATCTTTATTCTCTGATCAGTGTGTTGATTCTCTATCTTTATTCTCTGATCAGTGTGTTGTTTCTCTATCTTCATTCTCTGATCAGTGTGTTGTTTCTCGATCTTTATTCTCTGATCAGTGTGTTGTTTCTCTATCTTTATTCTCTGATCAGTGTGTTGTTTCTCGATCTTTATTCTCTGATCAGTGTGTTATTTCTCTATGTTTATTCTCTGATCAGTGTGTTGTTTCTCTATCTTTATTCTCTGATCAGTGTGTTGCTTCTCGATCTTTATTCTCTGATCAGTGTGTTGTTTCTCTATCTTTATTCTCTGATCAGTGTGTTGTTTCTCGATCTTTATTCTCTGATCAGTGTGTTGTTTCTCTTTCTTTATTCTCGGATCAATGTGTTGTTTCTCGATCTTTATTCTCTGATCAGTGTGTTGTTTCTCTCTCTTTATTCTCTGATCAATGTGTTGTTTCTCTCTCTTTATTCTCTGATCAGTGTGTTATTTCTCTATCTTTATTCTCTGATCAGTGTGTTGTTTCTCTATCTTTATTCTCTGATCAGTGTGTTGTTTCTCTATGTTTATTCTCTGATCATTGTGTTGTTTCTCGATCTTTATTCTCTGATCAGTGTGTTGTTTCTCTATATTTATTCTCTGATCATTGTGTTGTTTCTCGATCTTTATTCTCTGATCAGTGTGTTGTTTCTCGATCTTTATTCTCTGATCAGTGTGTTGTTTCTCGATCTTTATTCGCAGAGCAGTGTGTTGTTTCTCTATCTTTATTCTCTGATCAGTGTGTTGTTTCTCTATCTTTATTCTTTGATCAGTGTGATGTTTCTCTATCTTCATTCTCTGATCAGTGTGTTGTTTCTCGATCTTTATTCTCTGATCAGTGTGTTGTTTCTCTATCTTTATTCTCTGATCAGTGTGTTGTTTCTCTATCATTATTCTCTGATCAGTGTGTTGTTTCTCGATCTTTATTCTCTGATCAGTGTGTTGTTTCTCTATCTTTATTCTCTGATCAGTGTGTTGTTTCTCTATCTTTATTCTCTGATCAGTGTGTTGTTTCTCTATCTTTATTCTCTGATCAGTGTGTTGTTTCTCGATCTTTATTCTCTGATCAGTGTGTTGTTTCTCTATCTTTATTCTCTGATCAGTGTGTTGTTTCTCTATCTTTATTCTCTGATCAGTGTGTTGTTTCTCGATCTTTATTCTCTGATCAGTGTGTTGTTTCTCTATCTTCATTCTCTGATCAGTGTGTTGTTTCTCTATCTTTATTCTCTGATCATTGTGTTGTTTCTCGATCTTTATTCTCTGATCAGTGTGTTGTTTCTCGATCTTTATTCTCTGATCAGTGTGTTGTTTCTCGATCTTTATTCTCTGATCAGTGGGTTGTTTCTCTATCTTTATTCTCTGATCAGTGTGTTGTTTCTCGATCTTAATTCTCTGATCAGTGTGTTGTTTCTCTATCTTCATTCTCTGATCAGTGTGTTGTTTCTCTATCTTTATTCTCTGATCATTGTGTTGTTGCTCGATCTTTATTCTCTGATCAGTGTGTTGTTTCTCGATCTTTATTCTCTGATCAGTGTGTTGTTTCTCGATCTTTATTCTCTGATCAGTGGGTTGTTTCTCGATCTTTATTCGCAGAGCAGTGTATTGTTTCTCTATCTTTATTCTCCGATCAGTGTGTTGTTTCTCTATCTTTATTCTCTGATCAGTGTGTTGTTTCTCTATCTTTATTCTCTGATCATTGTGTTGTTTCTCGATCTTTATTCTCTGATCAGTGTGTTGTTTCTCGATCTTTATTCTCTGATCAGTGTGTTGTTTCTCGATCTTTATTCTCTGATCAGTGTGTTGTTTCTCGATCTTTATTCGCAGAGCAGAGTGTTGTTTCTCTATCTTTATTCTCTAATCAGTGTGTTGTTTCTCGATCTTTATTCTCTGATCAGTGTGTTGTTTCTCTATCTTTATTCTCTGATCAGTGTGTTGTTTCTCGATATTTATTCGCTGATCAGTGTGTTGTTTCTCTATCTTTATTCTCTGATCAGTGTGTTGTTTCTCGATCTTTATTCTCTGATTAGTTTGTTGTTTCTCTATCTTTATTCTCTGATCAGTGTGTTGTTTCTATATCTTTAGTCTCTGATCAGTGTGTTGTTTCTCGATCTTTATTCTCTGATCAGTGTGTTGTTTCTCGATCTTTATTCTCTGATCAGTGTGTTGTTTCTCGATCTTTATTCTCTGATCAGTGTGTTGTTTCTCCATCTTTATTCTCTGATCAGTGTGTTGTTTATCTATCTCTATTCACTGATCAGTGTGTTGTTTCTCGATCTTTATTCTCTGACCAGTGTGTTGTTTCTCTATCTTTATTCTCTGATCAGTGTGTTGTTTCTCGATCTTTATTCTCTGATCAGTGTGTTGTTTCTCTATCTTTATTCTCTGATCAGTGTGTTGTTTCTCGATCTTTATTCTCTGATCAGTGTGTTGTTTCTCGATCTTTATTCTCTGATCAGTGTGTTGTTTCTCGATCTTGATTCTCTGATCAGTGTGTTGTTTCTCTATCTTTATTCTCTGATCAGTGTGTTGTTTGTCGATCTTTATTCTCTGATCCGTGTATTGTTTCTATATCTTTATTCTCTGATCAGTGTGTTGTTTCTCTATCTTTATTCTCTGATCAGTGTGTTGTTTCTCTATCTTTATTCTCTGATCAGTGTGTTGTTTCTCTATCTTTATTCTCTGATCGTTGTGTTGTTTCTCGATCTTTATTCTCTGATCAGTGTGTTGTTTCTCGATCTTTATTCTCTGATCAGTGTGTTGTTTCTCGATCTTTATTCGCAGAGCAGTGTGTTGTTGCTCTATCTTTATCCTCTGATCAGTGTGTTGTTTCTCGATCTTTATTCTCTGATCAGTGTGTTGTTTCTCTATCTTTATTCTCTGATCAGTGTGTTGTTTCTCGATCTTTATTCTCTGATCAGTGTGTTGTTTCTCGATCTTTATTCTCTGATCAGTGTGTTATTTCTCTATCTTGATTCTCTGATCAGTGTGTTGTTTCTATATCTTTATTCTCTGATCAGTGTGTTGTTTCTCGATCATTATTCTCTGATCAGTGTGTTGTTTCTCTATCTTTATTCTCTGATCAGTGTGTTGTTTCTCGATCTTTATTCTCTGATCAGTGTGTTGTTTCTCGATCTTTATTCTCTGATCAGTGTATTGTTTCTATATCATTATTCTCTGATCAGTGTGTTGTTTCTCTATCTTTATTCTCTGATCAGTGTGTTGTTTCTTGATCTTGATTCTCTGATCAGTGTGTTGTTTCTCTATCTTTATTCACTGATCAGTGTGTTGTTTCTCGATCTTTATTCTGTGATCAGTGTGTTGTTTCTCTCTCTTTATTCTCTGATCAGTGAGTTCTTTCTCTATCTTTATTCTCTGATCAGTGTGTTGTTTCTCTATCTTTATTCTCTGATCAGTGTGTTGTTTCTCGATCTTTATTCTCTGATCAGTGTGTTGTTTCTCTGTCTTTATTCTCTGATCAGTGTGTTGTTTCTCGATCTTTATTCTCTGATCAGTGTGTTGTTTCTCTATCTTTATTCTCTGATCAGTGTGTTGTTTCTCGATCTTTATTCTCTGATCAGTGTGTTGTTTCTCGATCTTTGTTCGCAGAGCAGTGTGTTGCTTCTCGATCTTTATTCTCTGATCAGTGTGTTGTTTCTCTATCTTTATTCTCTGATCAGTGTGTTGTTTCTCGATCTTTATTCTCTGATCAGTGTGTTGTTTCTCGATCTTTGTTCGCAGAGCAGTGTGTTGCTTCTCGATCTTTATTCTCTGATCAGTGTGTTGTTTCTCGATCTTTATTCTCTGATCAGTGTGTTGTTTCTCGATCTTTATTCTCTGATCAGTGTGTTGTTTCTCTATCTTTATTCTCTGATCAATGTGTTGTTTCTCGATCTTTATTCTCTGATCAGTGTGTTGTTTCTCTATCTTTATTCTCTGATCAGTGTGTTGTTTCTCTATCTTGATTCTCTGATCAGTGTGTTGTTTCTCTATCTTTATTCTCTGATCAGTGTGTTGTTTCTCGATCTTTATTCTCTGATCAGTGTGTTGTTTCTCTATCTTTATTCTCTGATCAGTGTGTTGTTTCTCGATCTTTATTCTCTGATCAGTGTGTTGTTTCTCTATCTTTATTCTTTGATCAGTGTGATGTTTCTCTATCTTCATTCTCTGATCAGTGTGTTGTTTCTCGATCTTTATTCTCTGATCAGTGTGTTGTTTCTCTATCTTTATTCTCTGATCAGTGTGTTGTTTCTCTATCATTATTCTCTGATCAGTGTGTTGTTTCTCGATCTTTATTCTCTGATCAGTGTGTTGTTTCTCTATCTTTATTCTCTGATCAGTGTGTTGTTTCTCTATCTTTATTCTCTGATCAGTGTGTTGTTTCTCTATCTTTATTCTCTGATCAGTGTGTTGTTTCTCGATCTTTATTCTCTGATCAGTGTGTTGTTTCTCTATCTTTATTCTCTGATCAGTGTGTTGTTTCTCTATCTTTATTCTCTGATCAGTGTGTTGTTTCTCGATCTTTATTCTCTGATCAGTGTGTTGTTTCTCTATCTTCATTCTCTGATCAGTGTGTTGTTTCTCTATCTTTATTCTCTGATCATTGTGTTGTTTCTCGATCTTTATTCTCTGATCAGTGTGTTGTTTCTCGATCTTTATTCTCTGATCAGTGTGTTGTTTCTCGATCTTTATTCTCTGATCAGTGGGTTGTTTCTCTATCTTTATTCTCTGATCAGTGTGTTGTTTCTCGATCTTAATTCTCTGATCAGTGTGTTGTTTCTCTATCTTCATTCTCTGATCAGTGTGTTGTTTCTCTATCTTTATTCTCTGATCATTGTGTTGTTGCTCGATCTTTATTCTCTGATCAGTGTGTTGTTTCTCGATCTTTATTCTCTGATCAGTGTGTTGTTTCTCGATCTTTATTCTCTGATCAGTGGGTTGTTTCTCGATCTTTATTCGCAGAGCAGTGTGTTGTTTCTCTATCTTTATTCTCCGATCAGTGTGTTGTTTCTCTATCTTTATTCTCTGATCAGTGTGTTGTTTCTCTATCTTTATTCTCTGATCATTGTGTTGTTTCTCGATCTTTATTCTCTGATCAGTGTGTTGTTTCTCGATCTTTATTCTCTGATCAGTGTGTTGTTTCTCGATCTTTATTCTCTGATCAGTGTGTTGTTTCTCGATCTTTATTCGCAGAGCAGAGTGTTGTTTCTCTATCTTTATTCTCTAATCAGTGTGTTGTTTCTCGATCTTTATTCTCTGATCAGTGTGTTGTTTCTCTATCTTTATTCTCTGATCAGTGTGTTGTTTCTCGATATTTATTCGCTGATCAGTGTGTTGTTTCTCTATCTTTATTCTCTGATCAGTGTGTTGTTTCTCGATCTTTATTCACTGATTAGTTTGTTGTTTCTCTATCTTTATTCTCTGATCAGTGTGTTGTTTCTATATCTTTAGTCTCTGATCAGTGTGTTGTTTCTCTATCTTTATTCTCTGATCAGTGTGTTGTTTCTCGATCTTTATTCTCTGATCAGTGTGTTGTTTCTCGATCTTTATTCTCTGATCAGTGTGTTGTTTCTCCATCTTTATTCTCTGATCAGTGTGTTGTTTATCTATCTCTATTCACTGATCAGTGTGTTGTTTCTCGATCTTTATTCTCTGACCAGTGTGTTGTTTCTCTATCTTTATTCTCTGATCAGTGTGTTGTTTCTCGATCTTTATTCTCTGATCAGTGTGTTGTTTCTCTATCTTTATTCTCTGATCAGTGTGTTGTTTCTCGATCTTTATTCTCTGATCAGTGTGTTGTTTCTCGATCTTTATTCTCTGATCAGTGTGTTGTTTCTCGATCTTGATTCTCTGATCAGTGTGTTGTTTCTCTATCTTTATTCTCTGATCAGTGTGTTGTTTCTCTATCTTAATTCTCTGATCAGTGTGTTGTTTCTCTATCTTTATTCTCTGATCAGTGTGTTGTTTCTCTATCTTTATTCTCTGATCAGTGTGTTGTTTCTCTATCTTTATTCTCTGATCAGTGTGTTGTTTCTCGATCTTTATCTCTGATCAGTGTGTTGTTTCTCGATCTTTATTCTCTGATCAGTGTGTTGTTTCTCTATCTTTATTCTCTGATCAGTGTGTTGTTTCTCGATCTTTATTCTCTGATCAGTGTGTTGTTTCTCGATCTTTCTTCTCTGATCAGTGTGTTGTTTCTCGATCTTTATTCTCTGATCAATGTGTTGTTTCTCTATCTTTATTCTCTCATCAGTGTGTTGTTTCTCTATCTTTATTCTCTGATCAGTGTGTTGTTTCTCGATCTTTATTCTCTGATCAGTGTGTTGTTTCTCTATCTTTATTCTCTGATCAGTGTGTTGTTTCTCTATCTTTATTCTCTGATCAGTGTGTTGTTTCTCGATCTTTATTCTCTGATCAGTATGTTGTTTCTCGATCTTTATTCTCTGATCAGTGTGTTGTTTCTCTATCTTTATTCTCTGATCAGTGTGTTGTTTCTCTATCTTTATTCTCTGATCAGTGTGTTGTTTCTCGATCTTTATTCTCTGATCAGTGTGTTGTTTCTCTATCTTCATTCTCTGATCAGTGTGTTGTTTCTCTATCTTTATTCTCTGATCATTGTGTTGTTTCTCGATCTTTATTCTCTGATCAGTGTGTTGTTTCTCGATCTTTATTCTCTGAACAGTGTGTTGTTTCTCGATCTTTATTCTCTGATCAGTGGGTTGTTTCTCTATCTTTATTCTCTGATCAGTGTGTTGTTTCTCGATCTTAATTCTCTGATCAGTGTGTTGTTTCTCTATCTTCATTCTCTGATCAGTGTGTTGTTTCTCTATCTTTATTCTCTGATCATTGTGTTGTTGCTCGATCTTTATTCTCTGATCAGTGTGTTGTTTCTCGATCTTTATTCTCTGATCAGTGTGTTGTTTCTCGATCTTTATTCTCTGATCAGTGGGTTGTTTCTCGATCTTTATACGCAGAGCAGTGTGTTGTTTCTCTATCTTTATTCTCCGATCAGTGTGTTGTTTCTCTATCTTTATTCTCTGATCAGTGTGTTGTTTCTCTATCTTTATTCTCTGATCATTGTGTTGTTTCTCGATCTTTATTCTCTGATCAGTGTGTTGTTTCTCGATCTTTATTCTCTGATCAGTGTGTTGTTTCTCGATCTTTATTCTCTGATCAGTGTGTTGTTTCTCGATCTTTATTCGCAGAGCAGAGTGTTGTTTCTCTATCTTTATTCTCTAATCAGTGTGTTGTTTCTCGATCTTTATTCTCTGATCAGTGTGTTGTTTCTCTATCTTTATTCTCTGATCAGTGTGTTGTTTCTCGATATTTATTCGCTGATCAGTGTGTTGTTTCTCTATCTTTATTCTCTGATCAGTGTGTTGTTTCTCGATCTTTATTCTCTGATTAGTTTGTTGTTTCTCTATCTTTATTCTCTGATCAGTGTGTTGTTTCTATATCTTTATTCTCTGATCAGTGTGTTGTTTCTCTATCTTTATTCTCTGATCAGTGTGTTGTTTCTCGATCTTTATTCTCTGATCAGTGTGTTGTTTCTCGATCTTTATTCTCTGATCAGTGTGTTGTTTCTCGATCTTGATTCTCTGATCAGTGTGTTGTTTCTCTATCTTTATTCTCTGATCAGTGTGTTGTTTCTCTATCTTAATTCTCTGATCAGTGTGTTGTTTCTCTATCTTTATTCTCTGATCAGTGTGTTGTTTCTCTATCTTTATTCTCTGATCAGTGTGTTGTTTCTCTATCTTTATTCTCTGATCAGTGTGTTGTTTCTCGATCTTTATTCTCTGATCAGTGTGTTGTTTCTCGATCTTTATTCGCAGAGCAGAGTGTTGTTTCTCTATCTTTATTCTCTAATCAGTGTGTTGTTTCTCGATCTTTATTCTCTGATCAGTGTGTTGTTTCTCTATCTTTATTCTCTGATCAGTGTGTTGTTTCTCGATATTTATTCGCTGATCAGTGTGTTGTTTCTCTATCTTTATTCTCTGATCAGTGTGTTGTTTCTCGATCTTTATTCTCTGATTAGTTTGTTGTTTCTCTATCTTTATTCTCTGATCAGTGTGTTGTTTCTATATCTTTATTCTCTGATCAGTGTGTTGTTTCTCTATCTTTATTCTCTGATCAGTGTGTTGTTTCTCGATCTTTATTCTCTGATCAGTGTGTTGTTTCTCGATCTTTATTCTCTGATCAGTGTGTTGTTTCTCGATCTTGATTCTCTGATCAGTGTGTTGTTTCTCTATCTTTATTCTCTGATCAGTGTGTTGTTTCTCTATCTTAATTCTCTGATCAGTGTGTTGTTTCTCTATCTTTATTCTCTGATCAGTGTGTTGTTTCTCTATCTTTATTCTCTGATCAGTGTGTTGTTTCTCTATCTTTATTCTCTGATCAGTGTGTTGTTTCTCGATCTTTATCTCTGATCAGTGTGTTGTTTCTCGATCTTTATTCTCTGATCAGTGTGTTGTTTCTCTATCTTTATTCTCTGATCAGTGTGTTGTTTCTCGATCTTTATTCTCTGATCAGTGTGTTGTTTCTCGATCTTTCTTCTCTGATCAGTGTGTTGTTTCTCGATCTTTATTCTCTGATCAATGTGTTGTTTCTCTATCTTTATTCTCTCATCAGTGTGTTGTTTCTCTATCTTTATTCTCTGATCAGTGTGTTGTTTCTCGATCTTTATTCTCTGATCAGTGTGTTGTTTCTCTATCTTTATTCTCTGATCAGTGTGTTGTTTCTCTATCTTTATTCTCTGATCAGTGTGTTGTTTCTCGATCTTTATTCTCTGATCAGTATGTTGTTTCTCGATCTTTATTCTCTGATCAGTGTGTTGTTTCTCTATCTTTATTCTCTGATCAATGTGTTGTTTCTCTATCTTTATTCTCTGATCAGTGTGTTGTTTCTCGATCTTTATTCTCTGATCAGTGTGTTGTTTCTCTATCTTCATTCTCTGATCAGTGTGTTGTTTCTCTATCTTTATTCTCTGATCATTGTGTTGTTTCTCGATCTTTATTCTCTGATCAGTGTGTTGTTTCTCGATCTTTATTCTCTGAACAGTGTGTTGTTTCTCGATCTTTATTCTCTGATCAGTGGGTTGTTTCTCTATCTTTATTCTCTGATCAGTGTGTTGTTTCTCGATCTTAATTCTCTGATCAGTGTGTTGTTTCTCTATCTTCATTCTCTGATCAGTGTGTTGTTTCTCTATCTTTATTCTCTGATCATTGTGTTGTTGCTCGATCTTTATTCTCTGATCAGTGTGTTGTTTCTCGATCTTTATTCTCTGATCAGTGTGTTGTTTCTCGATCTTTATTCTCTGATCAGTGGGTTGTTTCTCGATCTTTATTCGCAGAGCAGTGTGTTGTTTCTCTATCTTTATTCTCCGATCAGTGTGTTGTTTCTCTATCTTTATTCTCTGATCAGTGTGTTGTTTCTCTATCTTTATTCTCTGATCATTGTGTTGTTTCTCGATCTTTATTCTCTGATCAGTGTGTTGTTTCTCGATCTTTATTCTCTGATCAGTGTGTTGTTTCTCGATCTTTATTCTCTGATCAGTGTGTTGTTTCTCGATCTTTATTCGCAGAGCAGAGTGTTGTTTCTCTATCTTTATTCTCTAATCAGTGTGTTGTTTCTCGATCTTTATTCTCTGATCAGTGTGTTGTTTCTCTATCTTTATTCTCTGATCAGTGTGTTGTTTCTCGATATTTATTCGCTGATCAGTGTGTTGTTTCTCTATCTTTATTCTCTGATCAGTGTGTTGTTTCTCGATCTTTATTCTCTGATTAGTTTGTTGTTTCTCTATCTTTATTCTCTGATCAGTGTGTTGTTTCTATATCTTTATTCTCTGATCAGTGTGTTGTTTCTCTATCTTTAGTCTCTGATCAGTGTGTTGTTTCTCGATCTTTATTCTCTGATCAGTGTGTTGTTTCTCGATCTTTATTCTCTGATCAGTGTGTTGTTTCTCGATCTTTATTCTCTGATCAGTGTGTTGTTTCTCCATCTTTATTCTCTGATCAGTGTGTTGTTTATCTATCTCTATTCACTGATCAGTGTGTTGTTTCTCGATCTTTATTCTCTGACCAGTGTGTTGTTTCTCTATCTTTATTCTCTGATATGTGTGTTGTTTCTCGATCTTTATTCTCTGATCAGTGTGTTGTTTCTCTATCTTTATTCTCTGATCAGTGTGTTGTTTCTCGATCTTTATTCTCTGATCAGTGTGTTGTTTCTCGATCTTTATTCTCTGATCAGTGTGTTGTTTCTCGATCTTGATTCTCTGATCAGTGTGTTGTTTCTCTATCTTTATTCTCTGATCAGTGTGTTGTTTCTCTATCTTAATTCTCTGATCAGTGTGTTGTTTCTCTATCTTTATTCTCTGATCAGTGTGTTGTTTCTCTATCTTTATTCTCTGATCAGTGTGTTGTTTCTCTATCTTTATTCTCTGATCAGTGTGTTGTTTCTCGATCTTTATCTCTGATCAGTGTGTTGTTTCTCGATCTTTATTCTCTGATCAGTGTGTTGTTTCTCTATCTTTATTCTCTGATCAGTGTGTTGTTTCTCGATCTTTATTCTCTGATCAGTGTGTTGTTTCTCGATCTTTCTTCTCTGATCAGTGTGTTGTTTCTCGATCTTTATTCTCTGATCAATGTGTTGTTTCTCTATCTTTATTCTCTCATCAGTGTGTTGTTTCTCTATCTTTATTCTCTGATCAGTGTGTTGTTTCTCGATCTTTATTCTCTGATCAGTGTGTTGTTTCTCTATCTTTATTCTCTGATCAGTGTGTTGTTTCTCTATCTTTATTCTCTGATCAGTGTGTTGTTTCTCGATCTTTATTCTCTGATCAGTATGTTGTTTCTCGATCTTTATTCTCTGATCAGTGTGTTGTTTCTCTATCTTTATTCTCTGATCAGTGTGTTGTTTCTCGATCTTTATTCTCTGATCAGTGTGTTGTTTCTCGATCTTTATTCTCTGATCAGTGTGTTGTTTCTCGATCTTTATTCTCTGATCAATGTGTTGTTTTTCTATCTTTATTCTCTGATCAGTGTGTTGTTTCTCGATCTTAATTCTCTGATCAGTGTGTTGTTTCTCGATCTTTATTCTCTGATCAGTGTGTTGTTTCTCTATCTTTATTCTCTGATCAATGTGTTGTTTCTCGATCTTTATTCTCTGATCAGTGTGTTGTTTCTCTATCTTCATTCTCTGATCAGTGTGTTGTTTCTCGATCTTTATTCTCTGATCAGTGTGTTGTTTCTCTATCTTTATTCTCTGATCAGTGTGTTGTTTCTCTATCTTCATTCTCTGATCAGTGTGTTGTTTCTCGATCTTTATTCTCTGATCATTGTGTTGTTTCTCTATCTTTATTCTCTGATCATTGTGTTGTTTCTCGATCTTTATTCTCTGATCAGTGTGTTGTTTCTCGATCTTTATTCTCTGATCAGTGTGTTGTTTCTCGATCTTTATTCTCTGATCAGTGTGTTGTTTCTCGATCTTTATTCTCTGATCAGTGTGTTGATTCTCCATCTTTATTCTCTGATCAGTGAGTTGTTTCTCGATCTTTATTCTCTGATCAGTGTGTTGTTTCTCGATCTTGATTCTCTGATCAGTGTGTTGTTTCTCTATCTTTATTCTCTGATCAGTGTGTTGTTTCTCTATCTTCATTCTCTGATCAGTGTGTTGTTTCTCGATCTTTATTCTCTGATCAGTGTGTTGTTTCTCTATCTTTATTCTCTGATCAGTGTGTTGTTTCTCTATCTTCATTCTCTGATCAGTGTGTTGTTTCTCGATCTTTATTCTCTGATCAGTGTGTTGTTTCTCTATCTTTATTCTCTGATCAGTGTGTTTTCTCTCAATCTCTATTCTCTGATCAGTGTGTTGTTTCTCTATCTGTATTCTCTGATCAGTGTGTTGTTTCTCTATCTTTATTCTCTGATCAGTGTGTTGTTTCTCGATCTTTATTCTCTGATCAGTGTGTTGTTTCTCTATCTTTATTCTCTGATCAGTGTGTTGTTTCTCGAACTTTATTCTCTGATCAGTGTGTTGTTTCTCGATCTTTATTCTTTGATCAATGTGTTGTTTCTCGATCTTTATTCTCTGATCAGTGTGTTGTTTCTCGATCTTTATTCTCTGATCAGTGTGTTGTTTCTCAATCTTTATTCTCTGATCAGTGTGTTGTTTCTCGATCTTTATTCTCTGATCAGTGTGTTGTTTCTCTATCTTTATTCTCTGATCAGTGTGTTGTTTCTCGATCTTTATTCTCTGATCAGTGTGTTATTTCTCTATCTTTATTCTCTGATCAATGTGTTGTTTCTCGATCTTTATTCTCTGATCAGTGTGTTGTTTCTCTATCTTTATTCTCTGATCAGTGTGTTGTTTCTCGATCTTCATTCTCTGATCAGTGTGTTGTTTCTCGATCTTTATTCTCTGATCAGTGTGTTGTTTCTCGATCTTTATTCTCTGATCAGTGTGTTGTTTCTCTATCTTTATTCTCTGATCATTGTCTTGTTTCTCGATCTTTATTCTCTGATCAGTGTGTTGTTTCTCGATCTTTATTCTCTGATCAGTGTGTTGTTTCTCGATCTTTATTCTCTGATCAGTGGGTTGTTTCTCGATCTTTATTCGCAGAGCAGTGTGTTGTTTCTCTATCTTTATTCTCTGATCAGTGAGTTGTTTCTCAATCTTTATTCTCTGATCAGTGTGTTCTTTCTCTATCTTTATTCTCTGATCAGTGTGTTGTTTCTCGATCTTTATTCTCTGATCTGTGTGTTGTTTCTCTATCTTTATTCTCTGATCATTGTGTTGTTTCTCGATCTTTATTCTCTGATCAGTGTGTTGTTTCTCTATCTTTATTCTCTGATCATTGTGTTGTTTCTCGATCTTTATTCTCTGATCAGTGTGTTGTTTCTCTGTCTTTATTCTCTAATCAGTGTGTTTTTTCTCGTTCTTTATTCTCTGATCAGTGTGTTGTTTCTCTATCTTTATTCTCTGATCAGTGTGTTGTTTCTCTTTCTTTATTCTCTGATCAGTGTGTTGTTTCTCTATCTCTATTCTCTGATCAGTGTGTTGTTTCTCTATCTTTATTCTCTGATCAGTGTGTTGTTTCTCTATCTTTATTCTCTGATCAGTGTGTTGTTTCTCTATCTTTATTCTCTGATCAGTGTGTTGTTTCTCTATCTTTATTCTCTGATCAGTGTGTTGTTTCTCTATATTTATTCTCTGATCAGTGTGTTGTTTCTCGATCTTTATTCTCTGATCAGTGTGTTGTTTCTCGATCTTTTTCCTCTGATCAGTGCGTTGTTTCTCTATCTTTATTCTCTGATCAGTGTGTTGTTTCTCTATCTTTATTCTCTGATCAGTGTGTTGTTTCTCGATATTTATTCGCTGATCAGTGTGTTGTTTCTCTATCTTTATTCTCTGATCAGTGTGTTGTTTCTCGATCTTTATTCTCTGATTAGTTTGTTGTTTCTCTATCTTTATTCTCTGATCAGTGTGTTGTTTCTATATCTTTATTCTCTGATCAGTGTGTTGTTTCTCTATCTTTAGTCTCTGATCAGTGTGTTGTTTCTCGATCTTTATTCTCTGATCAGTGTGTTGTTTCTCGATCTTTATTCTCTGATCAGTGTGTTGTTTCTCGATCTTTATTCTCTGATCAGTGTGTTGTTTCTCCATCTTTATTCTCTGATCAGTGTGTTGTTTATCTATCTCTATTCACTGATCAGTGTGTTGTTTCTCGATCTTTATTCTCTGACCAGTGTGTTGTTTCTCTATCTTTATTCTCTGATCAGTGTGTTGTTTCTCGATCTTTATTCTCTGATCAGTGTGTTGTTTCTCTATCTTTATTCTCTGATCAGTGTGTTGTTTCTCGATCTTTATTCTCTGATCAGTGTGTTGTTTCTCGATCTTTATTCTCTGATCAGTGTGTTGTTTCTCGATCTTGATTCTCTGATCAGTGTGTTGTTTCTCTATCTTTATTCTCTGATCAGTGTGTTGTTTCTCTATCTTAATTCTCTGATCAGTGTGTTGTTTCTCTATCTTTATTCTCTGATCAGTGTGTTGTTTCTCTATCTTTATTCTCTGATCAGTGTGTTGTTTCTCTATCTTTATTCTCTGATCAGTGTGTTGTTTCTCGATCTTTATCTCTGATCAGTGTGTTGTTTCTCGATCTTTATTCTCTGATCAGTGTGTTGTTTCTCGATCTTCATTCTCTGATCAGTGTGTTGTTTCTCGATCTTTATTCTCTGATCAGTGTGTTGTTTCTCGATCTTTCTTCTCTGATCAGTGTGTTGTTTCTCGATCTTTATTCTCTGATCAATGTGTTGTTTCTCTTTCTTTATTCTCTGATCAGTGTGTTGTTTCTCTATCTTTATTCTCTGATCAGTGTGTTGTTTCTCTATCTTTATTCTCTGATCAGTGTGTTGTTTCTCTATCTTTATTCTCTGATCAGTGTGTTGTTTCTCTATCTTTATTCTCTGATCAGTGTGTTGTTTCTCGATCTTTATTCTCTGATCAGTATGTTGTTTCTCGATCTTTATTCTCTGATCAGTGTGTTGTTTCTCTATCTTTATTCTCTGATCAGTGTGTTGTTTCTCGATCTTTATTCTCTGATCAGTGTGTTGTTTCTCGATCTTTATTCTCTGATCAGTGTGTTGTTTCTCGATCTTTATTCTCTGATCAATGTGTTGTTTTTCTATCTTTATTCTCTGATCAGTGTGTTGTTTCTCGATCTTAATTCTCTGATCAGTGTGTTGTTTCTCGATCTTTATTCTCTGATCAGTGTGTTGTTTCTCTATCTTTATTCTCTGATCAATGTGTTGTTTCTCGATCTTTATTCTCTGATCAGTGTGTTGTTTCTCTATCTTCATTCTCTGATCAGTGTGTTGTTTCTCGATCTTTATTCTCTGATCAGTGTGTTGTTTCTCTATCTTTATTCTCTGATCAGTGTGTTGTTTCTCTATCTTCATTCTCTGATCAGTGTGTTGTTTCTCGATCTTTATTCTCTGATCAGTGTGTTGTTTCTCGATCTTTATTCTCTGATCAGTGTGTTGTTTCTCTGTCTTTATTCTCTGATCAGTGTGTTTTTTCTCGTTCTTTATTCTCTGATCAGTGTGTTGTTTCTCTATCTTTATTCTCTGATCAGTGTGTTGTTTCTCTTTCTTTATTCTCTGATCAGTGTGTTGTTTCTCTATCTCTATTCTCTGATCAGTGTGTTGTTTCTCTATCTTTATTCTCTGATCAGTGTGTTGTTTCTCTATCTTTATTCTCTGATCAGTGTGTTGTTTCTCTATCTTTATTCTCTGATCAGTGTGTTGTTTCTCTATCTTTATTCTCTGATCAGTGTGTTGTTTCTCTATCTTTATTCTCTGATCAGTGTGTTGTTTCTCGATCTTTATTCTCTGATCAGTGTGTTGTTTCTCGATCTTTTTCCTCTGATCAGTGCGTTGTTTCTCTATCTTTATTCTCTGATCTGTGTGTTGTTTCTCTATCTTTATTCTCTGATCAGTGTGTTGTTTCTCGATCTTTATTCTCTGATCAGTGTGTTGTTTCTCTATCTTTATTCTCTGATCAGTGTGTTGTTTCTCGATCTTTATTCTCTGATTAGTTTGTTGTTTCTCTATCTTTATTCTCTGATCAGTGTGTTGTTTCTCGATCTTTATTCTCTGATCAGTGTGTTGTTTCTCTATCTTTATTCTCTGATCAGTGTGTTGTTTCTCTATCTTCATTCTCTGATCAGTGTGTTGTTTCTCGATCTTTATTCTCTGATCAGTGTGTTGTTTCTCGATCTTTATTCTCTGATCAGTGTGTTGTTTCTCTATCTTCATTCTCTGATCAGTGTGTTGTTTCTCGATCTTTCTTCTCTGATCAGTGTGTTGTTTCTCGATCTTTATTCTCTGATCAATGTGTTGTTTCTCTATCTTTATTCTCTGATCAGTGTGTTGTTTCTCTTTCTTTATTCTCTGATCAGTGTGTTGTTTCTCTATCTTTATTCTCTGATCAGTGTGTTGTTTCTCTATCTTTATTCTCTGATCAGTGTGTTGTTTCTCTATCTTTATTCTCTGATCAGTGTGTTGTTTCTCTATCTTTATTCTCTGATCAGTGTGTTGTTTCTCGATCTTTATTCTCTGATCAGTATGTTGTTTCTCGATCTTTATTCTCTGATCAGTGTGTTGTTTCTCTATCTTTATTCTCTGATCAGTGTGTTGTTTCTCGATCTTTATTCTCTGATCAGTGTGTTGTTTCTCGATCTTTATTCTCTGATCAGTGTGTTGTTTCTCGATCTTTATTCTCTGATCAATGTGTTGTTTTTCTATCTTTATTCTCTGATCAGTGTGTTGTTTCTCGATCTTAATTCTCTGATCAGTGTGTTGTTTCTCGATCTTTATTCTCTGATCAGTGTGTTGTTTCTCTATCTTTATTCTCTGATCAATGTGTTGTTTCTCGATCTTTATTCTCTGATCAGTGTGTTGTTTCTCTATCTTCATTCTCTGATCAGTGTGTTGTTTCTCGATCTTTATTCTCTGATCAGTGTGTTGTTTCTCTATCTTTATTCTCTGATCAGTGTGTTGTTTCTCTATCTTCATTCTCTGATCAGTGTGTTGTTTCTCGATCTTTATTCTCTGATCAGTGTGTTGTTTCTCGATCTTTATTCTCTGATCAGTGTGTTGTTTCTCTGTCTTTATTCTCTGATCAGTGTGTTTTTTCTCGTTCTTTATTCTCTGATCAGTGTGTTGTTTCTCTATCTTTATTCTCTGATCAGTGTGTTGTTTCTCTTTCTTTATTCTCTGATCAGTGTGTTGTTTCTCTATCTCTATTCTCTGATCAGTGTGTTGTTTCTCTATCTTTATTCTCTGATCAGTGTGTTGTTTCTCTATCTTTATTCTCTGATCAGTGTGTTGTTTCTCTATCTTTATTCTCTGATCAGTGTGTTGTTTCTCTATCTTTATTCTCTGATCAGTGTGTTGTTTCTCTATCTTTATTCTCTGATCAGTGTGTTGTTTCTCGATCTTTATTCTCTGATCAGTGTGTTGTTTCTCGATCTTTTTCCTCTGATCAGTGCGTTGTTTCTCTATCTTTATTCTCTGATCTGTGTGTTGTTTCTCTATCTTTATTCTCTGATCAGTGTGTTGTTTCTCGATCTTTATTCTCTGATCAGTGTGTTGTTTCTCTATCTTTATTCTCTGATCAGTGTGTTGTTTCTCGATCTTTATTCTCTGATTAGTTTGTTGTTTCTCTATCTTTATTCTCTGATCAGTGTGTTGTTTCTCGATCTTTATTCTCTGATCAGTGTGTTGTTTCTCTATCTTTATTGTCTGATCAGTGTGTTGTTTCTCTATCTTCATTCTCTGATCAGTGTGTTGTTTCTCGATCTTTATTCTCTGATCAGTGTGTTGTTTCTCGATCTTTATTCTCTGATCAGTGTGTTGTTTCTCTATCTTCATTCTCTGATCAGTGTGTTGTTTCTCGATCTTTCTTCTCTGATCAGTGTGTTGTTTCTCGATCTTTATTCTCTGATCAATGTGTTGTTTCTCTATCTTTATTCTCTGATCAGTGTGTTGTTTCTCTATCTTTATTCTCTGATCAGTGTGTTGTTTCTCGATCTTTATTCTCTGATCAGTGTGTTGTTTCTCTATCTTTATTCTCTGATCAGTGTGTTGTTTCTCTATCTTTATTCTCTGATCAGTGTGTTGTTTCTCGATCTTTATTCTCTGATCAGTGTGTTGTTTCTCGATCTTTATTCTCTGATCAGTGTGTTGTTTCTCTATCTTTATTCTCTGATCAGTGTGTTGTTTCTCGATCTTTATTCTCTGATCAGTGTGTGGTTTCTCGATCTTTATTCTCTGATCAGTGTGTTGTTTCTCGATCTTTATTCTCTGATCAATGTGTTGTTTTTCTATCTTTATTCTCTGATCAGTGTGTTGTTTCTCGATCTGAATTCTCTGATCAGTGTGTTGTTTCTCGATCTTTATTCTCTGATCAGTGTGTTGTTTCTCTATCTTTATTCTCTGATCAATGTGTTGTTTCTCGATCTTTATTCTCTGATCAGTGTGTTGTTTCTCTATCTTCATTCTCTGATCAGTGTGTTGTTTCTCGATCTTTATTCTCTGATCAGTGTGTTGTTTCTCTATCTTTATTCTCTGATCAGTGTGTTGTTTCTCTATCTTCATTCTCTGATCAGTGTGTTGTTTCTCGATCTTTATTCTCTGATCAGTGTGTTGTTTCTCTATCTTTATTCTCTGATCATTGTGTTGTTTCTCGATCTTTATTCTCTGATCAGTGTGTTGTTTCTCGATCTTTTTTCTCTGATCAGTGTGTTGTTTCTCGATCTTTATTCTCTGATCAGTGTGTTGTTTCTCTGTCTTTATTCTCTGATCAGTGTGTTTTTTCTCGTTCTTTATTCTCTGATCAGTGTGTTGTTTCTCTATCTTTATTCTCTGATCAGTGTGTTGTTTCTCTTTCTTTATTCTCTGATCAGTGTGTTGTTTCTCTATCTCTATTCTCTGATCAGTGTGTTGTTTCTCTATCTTTATTCTCTGATCAGTGTGTTGTTTCTCTATCTTTATTCTCTGATCAGTGTGTTGTTTCTCTATCTTTATTCTCTGATCAGTGTGTTGTTTCTCTATCTTTATTCTCTGATCAGTGTGTTGTTTCTCTATCTTTATTCTCTGATCAGTGTGTTGTTTCTCGATCTTTATTCTCTGATCAGTGTGTTGTTTCTCGATCTTTTTCCTCTGATCTGTGCGTTGTTTCTCTATCTTTATTCTCTGATCAGTGTGTTGTTTCTCTATCTTTATTCTCTGATCAGTGTGTTGTTTCTCGATATTTATTCGCTGATCAGTGTGTTGTTTCTCTATCTTTATTCTCTGATCAGTGTGTTGTTTCTCGATCTTTATTCTCTGATTAGTTTGTTGTTTCTCTATCTTTATTCTCTGATCAGTGTGTTGTTTCTATATCTTTATTCTCTGATCAGTGTGTTGTTTCTCTATCTTTAGTCTCTGATCAGTGTGTTGTTTCTCGATCTTTATTCTCTGATCAGTGTGTTGTTTCTCGATCTTTATTCTCTGATCAGTGTGTTGTTTCTCGATCTTTATTCTCTGATCAGTGTGTTGTTTCTCCATCTTTATTCTCTGCTCAGTGTGTTGTTTATCTATCTCTTTTCACTGATCAGTGTGTTGTTTCTCGATCTTTATTCTCTGACCAGTGTGTTGTTTCTCTATCTTTATTCTCTGATCAGTGTGTTGTTTCTCGATCTTTATTCTCTGATCAGTGTGTTGTTTCTCTATCTTTATTCTCTGATCAGTGTGTTGTTTCTCGATCTTTATTCTCTGATCAGTGTGTTGTTTCTCGATCTTTATTCTCTGATCAGTGTGTTGTTTCTCGATCTTGATTCTCTGATCAGTGTGTTGTTTCTCTATCTTTATTCTCTGATCAGTGTGTTGTTTCTCTATCTTAATTCTCTGAT
This sequence comes from Chiloscyllium plagiosum, assembly GCF_037043375.1. NCBI lineage: Eukaryota > Metazoa > Chordata > Chondrichthyes > Orectolobiformes > Hemiscylliidae > Chiloscyllium > Chiloscyllium plagiosum. Next base: position 45,599,430 of record NW_028270166.1, on the reverse strand, counting down.
CAGCGTGTTGTTTCTCTATCTTTATTCTCTGATCAGTGTGTTGTTTCTCTATCTTTATTCTCTGATCAGTGTGTTGTTTCTCTATCTTTATTCTCTGATCAGTGTGTTGTTTCTCGATCTTTATCTCTGATCAGTGTGTTGTTTCTCGATCTTTATTCTCTGATCAGTGTGTTGTTTCTCTATCTTTATTCTCTGATCAGTGTGTTGTTTCTCGATCTTTATTCTCTGATCAGTGTGTTGTTTCTCGATCTTTCTTCTCTGATCAGTGTGTTGTTTCTCGATCTTTATTCTCTGATCAATGTGTTGTTTCTCTATGTTTATTCTCTGATCAGTGTGTTGTTTCTCTATCTTTATTCTCTGATCAGTGTGTTGTTTCTCTATCTTTATTCTCTGATCAGTGTGTTGTTTCTCTATCTTTATTCTCTGATCAGTGTGTTGTTTCTCTATCTTTATTCTCTGATCAGTGTGTTGTTTCTCGATCTTTATTCTCTGATCAGTATGTTGTTTCTCGATCTTTATTCTCTGATCAGTGTGTTGTTTCTCTATCTTTATTCTCTGATCAGTGTGTTGTTTCTCGATCTTTATTCTCTGATCAGTGTGTTGTTTCTCGATCTTTATTCTCTGATCAGTGTGTTGTTTCTCGATCTTTATTCTCTGATCAATGTGTTGTTTTTCTATCTTTATTCTCTGATCAGTGTGTTGTTTCTCGATCTTAATTCTCTGATCAGTGTGTTGTTTCTCGATCTTTATTCTCTGATCAGTGTGTTGTTTCTCTATCTTTATTCTCTGATCAATGTGTTGTTTCTCGATCTTTATTCTCTGATCAGTGTGTTGTTTCTCTATCTTCATTCTCTGATCAGTGTGTTGTTTCTCGATCTTTATTCTCTGATCAGTGTGTTGTTTCTCTATCTTTATTCTCTGATCAGTGTGTTGTTTCTCTATCTTCATTCTCTGATCAGTGTGTTGTTTCTCGATCTTTATTCTCTGATCAGTGTGTTGTTTCTCTATCTTTATTCTCTGATCATTGTGTTGTTTCTCGATCTTTATTCTCTGATCAGTGTGTTGTTTCTCGATCTTTATTCTCTGATCAGTGTGTTGTTTCTCGATCTTTATTCTCTGATCAGTGTGTTGTTTCTCGATCTTTATTCTCTGATCAGTGTGTTGATTCTCCATCTTTATTCTCTGATCAGTATGTTGTTTCTCGATCTTTATTCTCTGATCAGTGTGTTGTTTCTCGATCTTGATTCTCTGATCAGTGTGTTGTTTCTCTATCTTTATTCTCTGATCAGTGTGTTTTTTCTCGTTCTTTATTCTCTGATCAGTGTGTTGTTTCTCTATCTTTATTCTCTGATCAGTGTGTTGTTTCTCTTTCTTTATTCTCTGATCAGTGTGTTGTTTCTCTATCTCTATTCTCTGATCAGTGTGTTGTTTCTCTATCTTTATTCTCTGATCAGTGTGTTGTTTCTCTATCTTTATTCTCTGATCAGTGTGTTGTTTCTCTATCTTTATTCTCTGATCAGTGTGTTGTTTCTCTATCTTTATTCTCTGATCAGTGTGTTGTTTCTCTATCTTTATTCTCTGATCAGTGTGTTGTTTCTCGATCTTTATTCTCTGATCAGTGTGTTGTTTCTCGATCTTTTTCCTCTGATCAGTGCGTTGTTTCTCTATCTTTATTCTCTGATCAGTGTGTTGTTTCTCTATCTTTATTCTCTGATCAGTGTGTTGTTTCTCGATATTTATTCGCTGATCAGTGTGTTGTTTCTCTATCTTTATTCTCTGATCAGTGTGTTGTTTCTCGATCTTTATTCTCTGATTAGTTTGTTGTTTCTCTATCTTTATTCTCTGATCAGTGTGTTGTTTCTATATCTTTATTCTCTGATCAGTGTGTTGTTTCTCTATCTTTAGTCTCTGATCAGTGTGTTGTTTCTCGATCTTTATTCTCTGATCAGTGTGTTGTTTCTCGATCTTTATTCTCTGATCAGTGTGTTGTTTCTCGATCTTTATTCTCTGATCAGTGTGTTGTTTCTCCATCTTTATTCTCTGATCAGTGTGTTGTTTATCTATCTCTATTCACTGATCAGTGTGTTGTTTCTCGATCTTTATTCTCTGACCAGTGTGTTGTTTCTCTATCTTTATTCTCTGATCAGTGTGTTGTTTCTCGATCTTTATTCTCTGATCAGTGTGTTGTTTCTCGATCTTTCTTCTCTGATCAGTGTGTTGTTTCTCGATCTTTATTCTCTGATCAATGTGTTGTTTCTCTATCTTTATTCTCTGATCAGTGTGTTGTTTCTCTATCATTATTCTCTGATCAGTGTGTTGTTTCTCTATCTTTATTCTCTGATCAGTGTGTTGTTTCTCTATCTTTATTCTCTGATCAGTGTGTTGTTTCTCTATCTTTATTCTCTGATCAGTGTGTTGTTTCTCGATCTTTATTCTCTCATCAGTATGTTGTTTCTCGATCTTTATTCTCTGATCAGTGTGTTGTTTCTCTATCTTTATTCTCTGATCAGTGTGTTGTTTCTCGATCTTTATTCTCTGATCAGTGTGTTGTTTCTCGATCTTTATTCTCTGATCAGTGTGTTGTTTCTCGATCTTTATTCTCTGATCAATGTGTTGTTTTTCTATCTTTATTCTCTGATCAGTGTGTTGTTTCTCGATCTTAATTCTCTGATCAGTGTGTTGTTTCTCGATCTTTATTCTCTGATCAGTGTGTTGTTTCTCTATCTTTATTCTCTGATCAATGTGTTGTTTCTCGATCTTTATTCTCTGATCAGTGTGTTGTTTCTCTATCTTCATTCTCTGATCAGTGTGTTGTTTCTCTATCTTTATTCTCTGATCAGTGTGTTGTTTCTCTATCTTTATTCTCTGATCAGTGTGTTGTTTCTCTATCTTCATTCTCTGATCAGTGTGTTGTTTCTCGATCTTTATTCTCTGATCAGTGTGTTGTTTCTCTATCTTTATTCTCTGATCATTGTGTTGTTTCTCGATCTTTATTCTCTGATCAGTGTGTTGTTTCTCGATCTTTATTCTCTGATCAGTGTGTTGTTTCTCTATCTTTATTCTCTGATCAGTGTGTTGTTTCTCGATCTTTATTCTCTGATCAGTGTGTTGTTTCTCTATCTTTATTCTCTGATCAGTGTGTTGTTTCTCTATCTTTATTCTCTGATCAGTGTGTTGTTTCTCGATCTTGATTCTCTGATCAGTGTGTTGTTTCTCTATCTTTATTCTCTGATCAGTGTGTTGTTTCTCTATCTTCATTCTCTGATCAGTGTGTTGTTTCTCGATCTTTATTCTATGATCAGTGTGTTGTTTCTCTATCTTTTTTCTCTGATCAGTGTGTTGTTTCTCTATCTTCATTCTCTGATCAGTGTGTTGTTTCTCGATCTTTATTCTCTGATCAGTGTGTTGTTTCTCTATCTTTATTCTCTGATGAGTGTGTTTTTTCTCAATCTTTATTCTCTGATCAGTGTGTTGTTTCTCTATCTGTATTCTGTGATCAGTGTGTTGTTTCTCTATCTTTATTCTCTGATCAGTGTGTTGTTTCTCGATCTTTATTCTCTGATCAGTGTGTTGTTTCTCGATCTTTATTCTCTGATCAGTGTGTTGTTTCTCGAACTTTATTCTCTGATCAGTGTGTTGTTTCTCGATCTTTATTCTCTGATCAATGTGTTGTTTCTCGATCTTTATTCTCTGATCAGTGTGTTGTTTCTCTATCTTTATTCTCTGATCAGTGTGTTGTTTCTCAATCTTTATTCTCTGATCAGTGTGTTGTTTCTCGATCTTTATTCTCTGATCAGTGTGTTGTTTCTCGATCTTTATTCTCTGATCAGTGTGTTGTTTCTCGATCTTTATTCTCTGATCAGTGTGTTATTTCTCTATCTTTATTCTCTGATCAATGTGTTGTTTCTCGATCTTTATTCTCTGATCAGTGTGTTGTTTCTCTATCTTTATTCTCTGATCAGTGTGTTGTTTCTCGATCTTCATTCTCTGATCAGTGTGTTGTTTCTCGATCTTTATTCTCTGCTCAGTGTGTTGTTTCTCGATCTTTATTCTCTGATCAGTGTGTTGTTTCTCTATCTTTATTCTCTGATCATTGTCTTGTTTCTCGATCTTTATTCTCTGATCAGTGTGTTGTTTCTCGATCTTTATTCTCTGATCAGTGTGTTGTTTCTCGATCTTTATTCTCTGATCAGTGGGTTGTTTCTCGATCTTTATTCGCAGAGCAGTGTGTTGTTTCTCTATCTTTATTCTCTGATCAGTGAGTTGTTTCTCAATCTTTATTCTCTTAACAGTGTGTTCTTTCTCTATCTTTATTCTCTGATCATTGTGTTGTTTCTCGATCTTTATTCTCTGATCTGTGTGTTGTTTCTCTATCTTTATTCTCTGATCATTGTGTTGTTTCTCGATCTTTATTCTCTGATCAGTGTGTTGTTTCTCTATCTTTATTCTCTGATCATTGTGTTGTTTCTCGATCTTTATTCTCTGATCAGTGTGTTGTTTCTCTGTCTTTATTCTCTGATCAGTGTGTTTTTTCTCGTTCTTTATTCTCTGATCAGTGTGTTGTTTCTCGATCTTTATTCTCTGATCAGTGTGTTGTTTCTCGATCTTTATTCTCTGATCAGTGGGTTGTTTCTCGATCTTTATTCGCAGAGCAGTGTGTTGTTTCTCTATCTTTATTCTCTGATCAGTGAGTTGTTTCTCAATCTTTATTCTCTGATCAGTGTGTTGTTTCTCTATCTTTATTCTCTGATCAGTGTGTTGTTTCTCTATCTTAATTCTCTGATCAGTGTGTTGTTTCTCTATCTTTATTCTCTGATCAGTGTGTTGTTTCTCTATCTTTATTCTCTGATCAGTGTGTTGTTTCTCTATCTTTATTCTCTGATCAGTGTGTTGTTTCTCAATCTTTATCTCTGATCAGTGTGTTGTTTCTCGATCTTTATTCTCTGATCAGTGTGTTGTTTCTCTATCTTTATTCTCTGATCAGTGTGTTGTTTCTCTATCTTTATTCTCTGATCAGTGTGTTGTTTCTCGATCTTTCTTCTCTGATCAGTGTGTTGTTTCTCGATCTTTATTCTCTGATCAATGTGTTGTTTCTCTATCTTTATTCTCTGATCAGTGTGTTGTTTCTCTATCTTTATTCTCTGATCAGTGTGTTGTTTCTCTATCTTTATTCTCTGATCAGTGTGTTGTTTCTCTATCTTTATTCTCTGATCAGTGTGTTGTTTCTCTATCTTTATTCTCTGATCAGTGTGTTGTTTCTCGATCTTTATTCTCTGATCAGTATGTTGTTTCTCGATCTTTATTCTCTGATCAGTGTGTTGTTTCTCTATCTTTATTCTCTGATCCGTGTGTTGTTTCTCGATCTTTATTCTCTGATCAGTGTGTTGTTTCTCGATCTTTATTCTCTGATCAGTGTGTTGTTTCTCGATCTTTATTCTCTGATCAATGTGTTGTTTTTCTATCTTTATTCTCTGATCAGTGTGTTGTTTCTCGATCTTAATTCTCTGATCAGTGTGTTGTTTCTCGATCTTTATTCTCTGATCAGTGTGTTGTTTCTCTATCTTTATTCTCTGATCAATGTGTTGTTTCTCGATCTTTATTCTCTGATCAGTGTGTTGTTTCTCTATCTTCATTCTCTGATCAATGTGTTGTTTCTCGATCTTTATTCTCTGATCAGTGTGTTGTTTCTCTATCTTCATTCTCTGATCAGTGTGTTGTTTCTCGATCTTTATTCTCTGATCAGTGTGTTGTTTCTCTATCTTTATTCTCTGATCAGTGTGTTGTTTCTCTATCTTCATTCTCTGATCAGTGTGTTGTTTCTCGATCTTTATTCTCTGATCAGTGTGTTGTTTCTCTATCTTTATTCTCTGATCATTGTGTTGTTTCTCGATCTTTATTCTCTGATCAGTGTGTTGTTTCTCGATCTTTATTCTCTGATCAGTGTGTTGTTTCTCGATCTTTATTCTCTGATCAGTGTGTTGTTTCTCGATCTTTATTCTCTGATCAGTGTGTTGATTCTCCATCTTTATTCTCTGATCAGTGTGTTGTTTCTCGATCTTTATTCTCTGATCAGTGTGTTGTTTCTCGATCTTGATTCTCTGATCAGTGTGTTGTTTCTCTATCTTTATTCTCTGATCAGTGTGTTGTTTCTCTATCTTCATTCTCTGATCAGTGTGTTGTTTCTCGATCTTTATTCTCTGATCAGTGTGTTGTTTCTCTATCTTTATTCTCTGATCAGTGTGTTGTTTCTCTATCTTCATTCTCTGATCAGTGTGTTGTTTCTCGATCTTTATTCTCTGATCAGTGTGTTGTTTCTCTATCTTTATTCTCTGATCAGTGTGTTTTTTCTCAATCTTTATTCTCTGATCAGTGTGTTGTTTCTCTATCTGTATTCTCTGATCAGTGTGTTGCTTCTCTATCTTTATTCTCTGATCAGTGTGTTTTTTCTCGATCTTTATTCTCTGATCAGTGTGTTGTTTCTCGATCTTTATTCTCTGATCAGTGTGTTGTTTCTCGAACTTTATTCTCTGATCAGTGTGTTGTTTCTCTATCTTTATTCTCTGATCAGTGTGTTGTTTCTCAATCTTTATTCTCTGATCAGTGTGTTGTTTCTCTATCTTTATTCTCTGATCAGTGTGCTGTTTCTCTATCTTTATTCTCTGATCAGTGTTTTGTTTCTCTATCTTTATTCTCTGATCAGTGTGTTGTTTCTCTATCTTTATTCTCTGATCAGTGTGTTGTTTCTCTATCTTTATTCTCTGATCAGTGTGTTGTTTCTCTATCTTTATTCTCTGATCAGTGTGTTGTTTCTCTATCTTTATTCTCTGATCAGTGTGTTGTTTCTCTATCTTTATTCTCTGATCAGTGTGTTTTTTCTCAATCTTTATTCTCTGATCAGTGTGTTGTTTCTCTATCTTTATTCTCTGATCAGTGTGTTGTTTCTCTATCTTTATTCTCTGATCAGTGTGTTTTTTCTCAATCTTTATTCTCTGATCAGTGTGTTGTTTCTCTATCTGTATTCTCTGATCAGTGTGTTGTTTCTCTATCTTTATTCTCTGATCAGTGTGTTGTTTCTCGATCTTTATTCTCTGATCAGTGTGTTGTTTCTCGATCTTTATTCTCTGATCAGTGTGTTGTTTCTCGAACTTTATTCTCTGATCAGTGTGTTGTTTCTCGATCTTTATTCTCTGATCAATGTGTTGTTTCTCGATCTTTATTCTCTGATCAGTGTGTTGTTTCTCTATCTTTATTCTCTGATCAGTGTGTTGTTTCTCAATCTTTATTCTCTGATCAGTGTGTTGTTTCTCTATCTTTATTCTCTGATCAGTGTGCTGTTTCTCTATCTTTATTCTCTGATCAGTGTTTTGTTTCTCTATCTTTATTCTCTGATCAGTGTGTTGTTTCTCGATCTTTATTCTCTGATCAGTGTGTTGTTTCTCTATCTTTATTCTCTGATCAGTGTGTTGTTTCTCTATCTTTATTCTCTGATCAGTGTGTTGTTTCTCTATCTTTATTCTCTGATCAGTGTGTTGTTTCTCGATCTTTATTCTCTGATCAGTGTGTTGTTTCTCTATCTTTATTCTCTGATCAGTGTGTTTTTTCTCGATCTTTATTCTCTGATCAGTGTGTTGTTTCTCGATCTTTATTCTCTGATCAGTGTGTTGTTTCTCGATCTTTATTCTCTGATCAATGTGTTGTTTCTCTATCTTTATTCTCTGATCAGTGTGTTGTTTCTCTATCTTTATTCTCTGATCAGTGTGTCGTTTCTCTATCTTTATTCTCTGATCAGTGTGTTGTTTCTCTATCTTTATTCTCTGATCAGTGTGTTGTTTCTCGATCTTTATTCTCTGATCAGTGTGTTGTTTCTCGATCTTTATTCTCTGATCAGTGTGTTGTTTCTGGATCTTTATTCTCTGATCAGTGTGTTGTTTCTCGATCTTTATTCTCTGATCCATGTGTTGTTTCTCGACCTTTATTCTCTGATCAGTGTGTTGTTTCTCGATCTTTATTCTCTGATCAGTGTGTTTTTTCTCTATCTTTATTCTCTGATCAGTGTGTTGTTTGTATATCTTTTATCTCTGATCAGTGTGTTGTTTCTCTATCTTTATTCTCTGATCAGTGTGTTGGTTCTCTATCTTTATTCTCTGATCAGTGTGTTGTTTCTCTATCTTTATTCTCTGATCAGTGTGTTGTTTCTCGATCTTGATTCTCTGATCAGTGTGTTGTTTCTCGATCTTTATTCTCTGATCAGTGTGTTGTTTCTCTATCTTTATTCTCTGATCAGTGTGTTGTTTCTCGATCTTTATTCTCTGATCAGTGTGTTGTTTCTCGATCTTGATTCTCTGATCAGTGTGTTGTTTCTCGATCTTTATTCTCTGATCAGTGTGTAGTTTCTCGATCTTTATTCTCTGATCAGTGTGTTGTTTCTCTATCTTTATTCTCTGATCAGTGTGTTGTTTCTCTATCTTTATTCTCTGATCAGTGTGTTGTTTCTCGATCTTTATTCTCTGATCAGTGTGTTGTTTCTCGATCTTTATTCTCTGATCAGTGTGTTGTTTCTCGATCTTTATTCTCTGCTCAGTGTGTTGTTTCTCGATCTTTATTCTCTGATAAGTGTGTTGTTTCTCGATCTTTATTCTGTGATCAGTGTGTTGTTTCTCGATCTTTATTCTCTGATCAATGTGTTGTTTCTCTATCTTTATTCTCTGATCAGTGTGTTGTTTCTCTACCTTTATTCTCTGATCAGTGTGTTGTTTCTCTATCTTTATTCTCTGATCAGTGTGTTGTTTCTCTATCTTTATTCTCTGATCAGTGTGTTGTTTCTCTATCTTTATTCTGTGATCAGTGTGTTGTTTCTCTATCTTTATTCTCTGATCAGTGTGTTGTTTCTCTATCTTTATTCTCTGATCAGTGTGCTGTTTCTCCATCTTTATTCTCTGATCAGTGTGTTGTTTCTCGATCTTTTTTCTCTGATTAGTGTGTTGTTTCTCTATCTTTCTTCTGTGATCAGTAGGTTGTTTCTCTATCTTTATTCTCTGATCAGTGTGTTGTTTCTCGATCTTTATTCGCTGATCAGTGTGTTGTTTCTCGATCTTTATTCTCTGATCAGTGTGTTGTTTCTCGTTCTTTATTCTCTGATCAGTGTGTTGTTTCTCGATCTTTATTCTCTGATCAGTGTGTTGTTTCTCTATCTTTATTCTCTGATCAGTGTGTTGTTTCTCGATCTTTATTCTCTGATCAGTGTGTTGTTTCTCGATCTTTATTCTCTGATCAGTGTGTTGTTTCTCGATCTTTATTCTCTGATCAATGTGTTGTTTCTCTATCTTTATTCTCTGATCAGTGTGTTGTTTCTCTAACTTTATTCTCTGATCAGTGTGTTGTTTCTCTATCTTTATTCTCTGATCAGTGTGTTGATTCTCTATCTTTATTCTCTGAACAGTGTGTTGTTTCTCTATCTTTATTCTCTGATCAGTTTGTTGTTTCTCTATCTTTATTCTCTGATCAGTGTGTTGTTTCTCTATCTTTATTCTCTGATCAGTGTGTTGTTTCTCTATCTTTATTCTCTGATCAGTGTGTTGTTTCTCGATCTTTATTCTCTGATCAGTGTGTTGTTTCTCGATCTTTATTCTCTGATCAGTGTGTTGTCTCTCTATCTTTATTCTCTGATCAGTGTGTTGTTTCTCGATCTTTATTCTCTGATCAGTGTGTTGTTTCTCGATCTTTATTCTCTGATCAGTGTGTTGTTTCTCTATCTTTATTCTCTGATCAATGTGTTGTTTCTCTATCTTTATTCTCTGATCAGTGTGTTGTTTCTCTATCTTTATTCTCTGATCAGTGTGTTGTTTCTCTATCTTTATTCTCTGATCAGTGTGTTGTTTCTCTATCTTTATTCTCTGATCAGTGTGTTGTTTCTCGATCTTTATTCTCTGATCAGTGTGTTGTTTCTCGATGTTTATTCTCTGATCAGTGTGTTGTTTCTCGAGCTTTATTCTCTGATCAGTGTGTTGTTTCTGGATCTTTATTCTCTGATCAGTGTGTTGTTTCTCGATCTTTATTCTCTGATCAGTGTGTTGTTTCTCGATCTTTATTCTCTGAGCAGTGTGTTGTTTCTCGATCTTTATTCTCTGATCAATGTGTTGTTTCTCTATCTTTATTCTCTGATCAGTGTGTTGTTTTTCTATCTTTATTCTCTCATCAGTGTGTTGTTTCTATATCTTTATTCTCTGATCAGTGTTTTGTTTCTCTATATTTATTCTCTGATCAGTGTGTTGTTTCTCTATCTTTATTCTCTGATCAGTGTGTTGTTTCTCTATCTTTATTCTCTGATCAGTGTGTTGTTTCACGATCTTTATTCTCTGATCAGTGTGTTGTTTCTCTATCTTTATTCTCTGATCAGTGTGTTGTTTCTCGATCTTTATTCTCTGATCAGTGTGTAGTTTCTCGATCTTTATTCTCTGATCAGTGTGTTGTTTCTCTATCTTTATTCTCTGATCAGTGTGTTGTTTCTCTATCTTTATTCTCTGATCAGTGTGTTGTTTCTCGATCTTTATTCTCTGATCAGTGTGTTGTTTCTCTATCTTTATTCTCTGATCAGTGTGTTGTTTCTCTATCTTTATTCTCTGATCAGTGTGTTGTTTCTCGATCTTTATTCTCTGATCAGTTTGTTGTTTCTCGATCTTTATTCTCTGATCAGTGTGTTGTTTCTCGATCTTTATTCTCTGATCAATGTGTTGTTTCTCTATCTTTATTCTCTGATCAGTGTGTTGTTTCTCTATCTTTATTCTCTGATCAGTGTGTTGTTTCTCTATCTTTATTCTCTGATCAGTGTGTTGTTTCTCTATCTTTATTCTCTGATCAGTGTGTTGTTTCTCTATCTTTATTCTCTGATCAGTGTGTTGTTTCTCTATCTTTATTCTCTGATCAGTGTGTTGTTTCTCTATCTTTATTCTCTGATCAGTGTGTTGTTTCTCGATCTTTTTTCTCTGATCAGTGTGTTGTTTCTCTATCTTTATTCTCTAATCAGTGTGTTGTTTCTCTATCTTTATTCTCTGATCAGTGTGTTGTTTCTCGATCTTTATTCTCTGATCAGTGTGTTGTTTCTCGACCTTTATTCTCTGATCAGTGTGTTGTTTCTCTATCTTTATTCTCTGATCAGTGTGTTGTTTCTCTATCTTTATTCTCTGATCAGTGTGTTGTTTCTCGATCTTTATTCTCTGATCAGTGTGTTGTTTCTCTATCTTTATTCTCTGATAAGTGTGTTGTTTCTCTATCTTTATTCTCTGATCAGTGTGTTGTTTCTCGATCTTTATTCTCTGATCAGTGTGTAGTTTCTCGATCTTTATTCTCTGATCAGTGTGTTGTTTCTCTATCTTTATTCTCTGATCAATGTGTTGTTTCTCGATCTTTATTCTCTGATCAGTGTGTTGTTTCTCTATCTTTATTCTCTGATCAGTGTGTTGTTTCTCTATCTTTATTCTCTGATCAGTGTGTTGTTTCTCGATCTTTATTCTCTGATCAGTGTGTTGTTTCTCGATCTTTATTCTCTGATCAGTGTGTTGTTTCTCTATCATTATTCTCTGATCAGTGTGTTGTTTCTCGATCTTTATTCTCTGATCAGTGTGTTGTTTCTCGATCTTAATTCTCTGATCAGTGTGTTGTTTCTCGATCTTTATTCTCTGATCAATGTGTTGTTTCTCTATCTTTATTCTCTGATCAGTGTGTTGTTTCTCTATCTTTATTCTCTGATCAGTGTGTTGTTTCTCTATCTTTATTCTCTGATCAGTGTGTTGTTTCTCTATCTTTATTCTCTGATCAGTGTGTTGTTTCTCGATCTTTATTCTCAGATCAGTGTGTTGTTTCTCTATCTTTATTCTCTGATCAGTGTGTTGTTTCTCGATCTTTATTCTCTGATCAGTGTGTTGTTTCTCGATCTTTATTCTCTGATCAGTGTGTTGTTTCTCGATCTTTATTCTCTGATCAGTGTGTTGTTTCTCGATCTTTATTCTCTGATCAATGTGTTGTTTCTCTATCTTTGGTCTCTGATCAGTGTGTTGTTTCTCGATCTTTATTCTCTGATCAGTGTGTTGTTTCTCTATCTTTATTCTCTGATCAGTGTGTTGTTTCTCTATCTTTATTCTCTGATCAGTGTGTTGTTTCTCTATCTTTATTCTCTGATCAGTGTGTTGTTTCTCGATCTTTATTCTCTGATCAGTGTGTTGTTTCTCGATCTTTATTCTCTGATCAATGTGTTGTTTCTCTATCTTTATTCTCGGATCAGTGTGTTGTTTCTCGATCTTTATTCTCTGATCAGTGTGTAGTTTCTCGATCTTTATTCTCTGATCAGTGTGTTTTTTCTCTATCTTTATTCTCTGATCAGTGTGTTGTTTCTCTATCTTTATTCTCTGATCAGTGTGTTGTTTCTCGATCTTTATTCTCTGATCAGTGTGTTGTTTCTCGATCTTTATTCTCTGATCAGTGTGTTGTTTCTCTATCTTTATTCTCTGATCAGTGTGTTGTTTCTCGATCTTTATTCTCTGATAAGTGTGTTGTTTCTCGATCTTTATTCTCTGATCAGTGTGTTGTTTCTCGATCTTTATTCTCTGATCAATGTGTTGTTTCTCTATCTTTATTCTCTGATCAGTGTGTTGTTTCTCTATCTTTATTCTCTGATCAGTGTGTTGTTTCTCTATCTTTATTCTCTGATCCGTGTGTTGTTTCTCTATCTTTATTCTCTGATCAGTGTGTTGTTTCTCTATCTTTATTCTCTGAGCAGTGTTTTGTTTCTCTATCTTTATTCTCTGATCAGTGTGTTGTTTCTCTATCTTTATTCTCTGATCAGTGTGTTGTTTCTCGACCTTTTTTTCTGATCAGTGTGTTGTTTCTCTATCTTTATTCTCTGATCAGTGTGTTGTTTCTCGATCTTTATTCTCTGATCAGTGTGTTGTTTCTCGATCTTTATTCTCTGATCAGTGTGTTGTTTCTCGATCTTTATTCTCTGATCAGTGTGTTGTTTCTCGATCTTTATTCTCTGTTCAGTGTGTTGTTTCTCGATCTTTATTCTCTGATCAGTGTGTTGTTTCTCTGTCTTTATTCTCTGATCAGTGTGTTGTTTCTCGTTCTTTATTCTCTGATCAGTGTGTTGTTTCTCTATCTTTATTCTCTGATCAGTGTGTTGTTTCTCTATCTTTATTCTCTGATCAGTGTGTTGTTTCTCTATCTCTATTCTCTGATCAGTGTGTTGTTTCTCGATCTTTATTCTGTGATCAGTGTGTTGTTTCTCTATCTTTATTCTCTGATCAGTGTGTTGTTTCTCGGTCTTTATTCTCTGATTAGTTTGTTGTTTCCCTATCTTTATTCTCTGATCAGTGTGTTGTTTCTCGATCTTTATTCTCTGATCAGTGTGTTGTTTCTCTATCTTTATTCTCTGATCAGTGTGTTGTTTCTCGATCTTTATTCTCTGATCATTGTGTTGTTTCTCGATCTTGATTCTCTGATCAGTGTGTTGTTTCTCTATCTTTATTCTCTGATCAGTGTGTTGTTTCTCGATCTTTATTCTCTGATCAGTGTGTTGTTTCTATATCTTTATTCTCTGATCAGTGTGTTGTTTCTCTATCTTTATTCTCTGATCAGTGTGTTGTTTCTCTATCTTTATTCTCGGATCAGTGTGTTGTTTCTCGATCTTTATTCTCTGATCAGTGTGTAGTTTCTCGATCTTTATTCTCTGATCAGTGTGTTTTTTCTCTATCTTTATTCTCTGATCAGTGTGTTGTTTCTCTATCTTTATTCTCTGATCAGTGTGTTGTTTCTCGATCTTTATTCTCTGATCAGTGTGTTGTTTCTCGATCTTTATTCTCTGATCAGTGTGTTGTTTCTCTATCTTTATTCTCTGATCAGTGTGTTGTTTCTCGATCTTTATTGTCTGATAAGTGTGTTGTTTCTCGATCTTTATTCTCTGATCAGTGTGTTGTTTCTCGATCTTTATTCTCTGATCAATGTGTTGTTTCTCTATCTTTATTCTCTGATCAGTGTGTTGTTTCTCTATCTTTATTCTCTGATCAGTGTGTTGTTTCTCTATCTTTATTCTCTGATCAGTGTGTTGTTTCTCTATCTTTATTCTCTGATCAGTGTGTTGTTTCTCTATCTTTATTCTCTGATCAGTGTTTTGTTTCTCTATCTTTATTCTCTGATCAGTGTGTTGTTTCTCGATCTTTATTCTCTGATCAGTGTGTTGTTTCTCGATCTTTTTTCTCTGATCAGTGTGTTGTTTCTCTATCTTTATTCTCTGATCAGTGTGTTGTTTCTCGATCTTTATTCTCTGATCAGTGTGTTGTTTCTCGATCTTTATTCTCCGATCAGTGTGTTGTTTCTTGATCTTTATTCTCTGATCAGTGTGTTGTTTCTCGATCTTGATTCTCTGATCAGTGTGTTGTTTCTCGATCTTTATTCTCTGATCAGTGTGTTGTTTCTCTGTCTTTATTCTCTGATCAGTGTGTTTTTTCTCGTTCTTTATTCTCTGATCAGTGTGTTGTTTCTCTATCTTTATTCTCTGATCAGTGTGTTGTTTCTCTATCTTTATTCTCTGATCAGTGTGTTGTTTCTCTATCTCTATTCTCTGATCAGTGTGTTGTTTCTCGATCTTTATTCTGTGATCAGTGTGTTGTTTTTCTATCTTTATTCTCTGATCAGTGTGTTGTTTCTCGATCTTTATTCTCTGATCAGTGTGTTGTTTCTCGATCTTTATTCTCTGATCAGTGTGTTGTTTCTCGATCTTTATTCTCTGATCAGTGTGTTGTTTCTCTATCTTTATTCTCTGATCAGTGTGTTGTTTCTCTATCTTTATTCTCTGATCAGTGTGTTGTTTCTCGATCTTTATTCTCTGATCAGTGTGTTGTTTCTCGATCTTTATTCTCTGATCAATGTGTTGTTTCTCTATCTTTATTCTCGGATCAGTGTGTTGTTTCTCGATCTTTATTCTCTGATCAGTGTGTAGTTTCTCGATCTTTATTCTCTGATCAGTGTGTTTTTTCTCTATCTTTATTCTCTGATCAGTGTGTTGTTTCTCTATCTTTATTCTCTGATCAGTGTGTTGTTTCTCGATCTTTATTCTCTGATCAGTGTGTTGTTTCTCGATCTTTATTCTCTGATCAGTGTGTTGTTTCTCTATCTTTATTCTCTGATCAGTGTGTTGTTTCTCGATCTTTATTCTCTGATAAGTGTGTTGTTTCTCGATCTTTATTCTCTGATCAGTGTGTTGTTTCTCGATCTTTATTCTCTGATCAATGTGTTGTTTCTCTATCTTTATTCTCTGATCAGTGTGTTGTTTCTCTATCTTTATTCTCTGATCAGTGTGTTGTTTCTCTATCTTTATTCTCTGATCAGTGTGTTGTTTCTCTATCTTTATTCTCTGATCAGTGTGTTGTTTCTCTATCTTTATTCTCTGATCAGTGTGTTGTTTCTCTATCTTTATTCTCTGATCAGTGTGTTGTTTCTCTATCTTTATTCTCTGATCAGTGTGTTGTTTCTCGATCTTTTTTCTCTGATCAGTGTGTTGTTTCTCTATCTTTATTCTCTGATCAGTGTGTTGTTTCTCGATCTTTATTCTCTGATCAGTGTGTTGTTTCTCGATCTTTATTCTCTGATCAGTGTGTTGTTTCTCGATCTTTATTCTCTGATCAGTGTGTTGTTTCTCGATCTTTATTCTCTGATCAGTGTGTTGTTTCTCGATCTTTATTCTCTGATCAGTGTGTTGTTTCTCTGTCTTTATTCTCTGATCAGTGTGTTTTTTCTCGTTCTTTATTCTCTGATCAGTGTGTTGTTTCTCTATCTTTATTCTCTGATCAGTGTGTTGTTTCTCTATCTTTATTCTCTGATCAGTGTGTTGTTTCTCTATCTCTATTCTCTGATCAGTGTGTTGTTTCTCGATCTTAATTCTGTGATCAGTGTGTTGTTTCTCTATCTTTATTCTCTGATCAGTGTGTTGTTTCTCGGTCTTTATTCTCTGATTAGTTTGTTGTTTCTCTATCTTTATTCTCTGATCAGTGTGTTGTTTCTCGATCTTTATTCTCTGATCAGTGTGTTGTTTCTCTCTCTTTATTCTCTGATCAGTGTGTTGTTTCTCGATCTTTATTCTCTGATCATTGTGTTGTTTCTCGATCTTGATTCTCTGATCAGTGTGTTGTTTCTCTATCTTTATTCTCTGATCAGTGTGTTGTTTCTCGATCTTTATTCTCTGATCAGTGTGTTGTTTCTATATCTTTATTCTCTGATCAGTGTGTTGTTTCTCTATCTTTATTCTCTGATCAGTGTGTTGTTTCTCTATCTTTATTCTCGGATCAGTGTGTTGTTTCTCGATCTTTATTCTCTGATCAGTGTGTAGTTTCTCGATCTTTATTCTCTGATCAGTGTGTTGTTTCTCTATCTTTATTCTCTGATCAGTGTGTTGTTTCTCTATCTTTATTCTCTGATCAGTGTGTTGTTTCTCTATCTTTATTCTCTGATCAGTGTTTTGTTTCTCTATCTTTATTCTCTGATCAGTGTGTTGTTTCTCTATCTTTATTCTCTGATCAGTGTGTTGTTTCTCGATCTTTTTTCTCTGATCAGTGTGTTGTTTCTCTATCTTTATTCTCTGATCAGTGTGTTGTTTCTCTATCTTTATTCTCTGATCAGTGTGTTGTTTCTCTATCTTTATTCTCTGATCAGTGTGTTGTTTCTCTATCTTTATTCTCTGATCAGTGTTTTGTTTCTCTATCTTTATTCTCTGATCAGTGTGTTGTTTCTCTATCTTTATTCTCTGATCAGTGTGTTGTTTCTCGATCTTTTTTCTCTGATCAGTGTGTTGTTTCTCTATCTTTATTCTCTGATCAGTGTGTTGTTTCTCGATCTTTATTCTCTGATCAGTGTGTTGTTTCTCGATCTTTATTCTCTGATCAGTGTGTTGTTTGTCTATCTTTATTCTCTGATCAGTGTGTTGTTTCTCGATCTTTATTCTCTGATAAGTGTGTTGTTTCTCGATCTTTATTCTCTGATCAGTGTGTTGTTTCTCGATCTTTATTCTCTGATCAATGTGTTGTTTCTCTATCTTTATTCTCTGATAAGTGTGTTGTTTCTCTATCTTTATTCTCTGATCAGTGTGTTGTTTCTCTATCTTTATTCTCTGATCAGTGTGTTGTTTCTCTATCTTTATTCTCTGATCAGTGTGTTGTTTCTCTATCTTTATTCTCTGATCAGTGTTTTGTTTCTCTATCTTTATTCTCTGATCAGTGTGTTGTTTCTCGATCTTTATTCTCTGATCAGTGTGTTGTTTCTCGATCTTTTTTCTCTGATCAGTGTGTTGTTTCTCTATCTTTATTCTCTGATCAGTGTGTTGTTTCTCGATCTTTATTCTCTGATCAGTGTGTTGTTTCTCGATCTTTATTCTCTGATCAGTGTGTTTTTTCTCGATCTTTATTCTCTGATCAGTGTGTTGTTTCTCGATCTTTATTCTCTGATCAGTGTGTTGTTTCTCGATCTTTATTCTCTGATCAGTGTGTTGTTTCTCTATCTTTATTCTCTGATCAGTGTGTTGTTTCTCTATCTTTATTCTCTGATCAGTGTGTTGTTTCTCTATCTCTATTCTCTGATCAGTGTGTTGTTTCTCGATCTTTATTCTGTGATCAGTGTGTTGTTTCTCTATCTTTATTCTCTGATCAGTGTGTTGTTTCTCGGTCTTTATTCTCTGATTAGTTTGTTGTTTCCCTATCTTTATTCTCTGATCAGTGTGTTGTTTCTCGATCTTTATTCTCTGATCAGTGTGTTGTTTCTCTATCTTTATTCTCTGATCAGTGTGTTGTTTCTCGATCTTTATTCTCTGATCATTGTGTTGTTTCTCGATCTTGATTCTCTGATCAGTGTGTTGTTTCTCTATCTTTATTTTCTGATCAGTGTGTTGTTTCTCGATCTTTATTCTCTGATCAGTGTGTTGTTTCTATATCTTTATTCTCTGATCAGTGTGTTGTTTCTCTATCTTTATTCTCTGATCAGTGTGTTGTTTCTCTATCTTTATTCTCGGATCAGTGTGTTGTTTCTCGATCTTTATTCTCTGATCAGTGTGTAGTTTCTCGATCTTTATTCTCTGATCAGTGTGTTTTTTCTCTATCTTTATTCTCTGATCAGTGTGTTGTTTCTCTATCTTTATTCTCTGATCAGTGTGTTGTTTCTCGATCTTTATTCTCTGATCAGTGTGTTGTTTCTCGATCTTTATTCTCTGATCAGTGTGTTGTTTCTCTATCTTTATTCTCTGATCAGTGTGTTGTTTCTCGATCTTTATTGTCTGATAAGTGTGTTGTTTCTCGTTCTTTGTTCTCTGATCAGTGTGTTGTTTCTCGATCTTTATTCTCTGATCAATGTGTTGTTTCTCTATCTTTATTCTCTGATCAGTGTGTTGTTTCTCTATCTTTATTCTCTGATCAGTGTGTTGTTTCTCTATCTTTATTCTCTGATCAGTGTGTTGTTTCTCTATCTTTATTCTCTGATCAGTGTGTTGTTTCTCTATCTTTATTCTCTGATCAGTGTTTTGTTTCTCTATCTTTATTCTCTGATCAGTGTGTTGTTTCTCGATCTTTATTCTCTGATCAGTGTGTTGTTTCTCGATCTTTTTTCTCTGATCAGTGTGTTGTTTCTCTATCTTTATTCTCTGATCAGTGTGTTGTTTCTCAATCTTTATTCTCTGATCAGTGTGTTGTTTCTCGATCTTTATTCTCCGATCAGTGTGTTGTTTCTTGATCTTTATTCTCTGATCAGTGTGTTGTTTCTCGATCTTGATTCTCTGATCAGTGTGTTGTTTCTCGATCTTTATTCTGTGATCAGTGTGTTGTTTCTCTATCTTTATTCTCTGATCAGTGTGTTGTTTCTCGATCTTTATTCTCTGATCAGTGTGTTGTTTCTCGATCTTTATTCTCTGATCAGTGTGTTGTTTCTCTATCTTTATTCTCTGATCAGTGTGTTGTTTCTCGATCTTTATTCTCTGATAAGTGTGTTGTTTCTCGATCTTTATTCTCTGATCAGTGTGTTGTTTCTCGATCTTTATTCTCTGATCAATGTGTTGTTTCTCTATCTTTATTCTCTGATCAGTGTGTTGTTTCTCTATCTTTATTCTCTGATCAGTGTGTTGTTTCTCTATCTTTATTCTCTGATCAGTGTGTTGTTTCTCTATCTTTATTCTCTGATCAGTGTGTTGTTTCTCTATCTTTATTCTCTGATCAGTGTGTTGTTTCTCTATCTTTATTCTCTGATCAGTGTGTTGTTTCTCTATCTTTATTCTCTGATCAGTGTGTTGTTTCTCGATCTTTTTTCTCTGATCAGTGTGTTGTTTCTCTATCTTTATTCTCTGATCAGTGTGTTGTTTCTCGATCTTTATTCTCTGATCAGTGTGTTGTTTCTCGATCTTTATTCTCTGATCAGTGTGTTGTTTCTCGATCTTTATTCTCTGATCAGTGTGTTGTTTCTCGATCTTTATTCTCTGATCAGTGTGTTGTTTCTCGATCTTTATTCTCTGATCAGTGTGTTGTTTCTCTGTCTTTATTCTCTGATCAGTGTGTTTTTTCTCGTTCTTTATTCTCTGATCAGTGTGTTGTTTCTCTATCTTTATTCTCTGATCAGTGTGTTGTTTCTCTATCTTTATTCTCTGATCAGTGTGTTGTTTCTCTATCTCTATTCTCTGATCAGTGTGTTGTTTCTCGATCTTAATTCTGTGATCAGTGTGTTGTTTCTCTATCTTTATTCTCTGATCAGTGTGTTGTTTCTCGGTCTTTATTCTCTGATTAGTTTGTTGTTTCTCTATCTTTATTCTCTGATCAGTGTGTTGTTTCTCGATCTTTATTCTCTGATCAGTGTGTTGTTTCTCTCTCTTTATTCTCTGATCAGTGTGTTGTTTCTCGATCTTTATTCTCTGATCATTGTGTTGTTTCTCGATCTTGATTCTCTGATCAGTGTGTTGTTTCTCTATCTTTATTCTCTGATCAGTGTGTTGTTTCTCGATCTTTATTCTCTGATCAGTGTGTTGTTTCTATATCTTTATTCTCTGATCAGTGTGTTGTTTCTCTATCTTTATTCTCTGATCAGTGTGTTGTTTCTCTATCTTTATTCTCGGATCAGTGTGTTGTTTCTCGATCTTTATTCTCTGATCAGTGTGTAGTTTCTCGATCTTTATTCTCTGATCAGTGTGTTGTTTCTCTATCTTTATTCTCTGATCAGTGTGTTGTTTCTCTATCTTTATTCTCTGATCAGTGTGTTGTTTCTCTATCTTTATTCTCTGATCAGTGTTTTGTTTCTCTATCTTTATTCTCTGATCAGTGTGTTGTTTCTCTATCTTTATTCTCTGATCAGTGTGTTGTTTCTCGATCTTTTTTCTCTGATCAGTGTGTTGTTTCTCTATCTTTATTCTCTGATCAGTGTGTTGTTTCTCTATCTTTATTCTCTGATCAGTGTGTTGTTTCTCTATCTTTATTCTCTGATCAGTGTGTTGTTTCTCTATCTTTATTCTCTGATCAGTGTTTTGTTTCTCTATCTTTATTCTCTGATCAGTGTGTTGTTTCTCTATCTTTATTCTCTGATCAGTGTGTTGTTTCTCGATCTTTTTTCTCTGATCAGTGTGTTGTTTCTCTATCTTTATTCTCTGATCAGTGTGTTGTTTCTCGATCTTTATTCTCTGATCAGTGTGTTGTTTCTCGATCTTTATTCTCTGATCAGTGTGTTGTTTCTCTATCTTTATTCTCTGATCAGTGTGTTGTTTCTCGATCTTTATTGTCTGATAAGTGTGTTGTTTCTCGTTCTTTATTCTCTGATCAGTGTGTTGTTTCTCGATCTTTATTCTCTGATCAATGTGTTGTTTCTCTATCTTTATTCTCTGATCAGTGTGTTGTTTCTCTATCTTTATTCTCTGATCAGTGTTTTGTTTCTCTATCTTTATTCTCTGATCAGTGTGTTGTTTCTCTATCTTTATTCTCTGATCAGTGTGTTGTTTCTCGATCTTTATTCTCTGATCAGTGTGTTGTTTCTCTATCTTTATTCTCTGATCAGTGTTTTGTTTCTCTATCTTTATTCTCTGATCAGTGTGTTGTTTCTCGATCTTTATTCTCTGATCAGTGTGTTGTTTCTCGATCTTTTTTCTCTGATCAGTGTGTTGTTTCTCTATCTTTATTCTCTGATCAGTGTGTTGTTTCTCGATCTTTATTCTCTGATCAGTGTGTTGTTTCTCGATCTTTATTCTCCGATCAGTGTGTTGTTTCTTGATCTTTATTCTCTGATCAGTGTGTTGTTTCTCGATCTTGATTCTCTGATCAGTGTGTTGTTTCTCGATCTTTATTCTCTGATCAGTGTGTTGTTTCTCTGTCTTTATTCTCTGATCAGTGTGTTTTTTCTCGTTCTTTATTCTCTGATCAGTGTGTTGTTTCTCTATCTTTATTCTCTGATCAGTGTGTTGTTTCTCTATCTTTATTCTCTGATCAGTGTGTTGTTTCTCTATCTCTATTCTCTGATCAGTGTGTTGTTTCTCGATCTTTATTCTGTGATCAGTGTGTTGTTTCTCTATCTTTATTCTCTGATCAGTGTGTTGTTTCTCGATCTTTATTCTCTGATCAGTGTGTTGTTTCTCGATCTTTATTCTCTGATCAGTGTGTTGTTTCTCGATCTTTATTCTCTGATCAGTGTGTTGTTTCTCTATCTTTATTCTCTGATCAGTGTGTTGTTTCTCTATCTTTATTCTCTGATCAGTGTGTTGTTTCTCGATCTTTATTCTCTGATCAGTGTGTTGTTTCTCGATCTTTATTCTCTGATCAATGTGTTGTTTCTCTATCTTTATTCTCGGATCAGTGTGTTGTTTCTCGATCTTTATTCTCTGATCAGTGTGTAGTTTCTCGATCTTTATTCTCTGATCAGTGTGTTTTTTCTCTATCTTTATTCTCTGATCAGTGTGTTGTTTCTCTATCTTTATTCTCTGATCAGTGTGTTGTTTCTCGATCTTTATTCTCTGATCAGTGTGTTGTTTCTCGATCTTTATTCTCTGATCAGTGTGTTGTTTCTCTATCTTTATTCTCTGATCAGTGTGTTGTTTCTCGATCTTTATTCTCTGATAAGTGTGTTGTTTCTCGATCTTTATTCTCTGATCAGTGTGTTGTTTCTCGATCTTTATTCTCTGATCAATGTGTTGTTTCTCTATCTTTATTCTCTGATCAGTGTGTTGTTTCTCTATCTTTATTCTCTGATCAGTGTGTTGTTTCTCTATCTTTATTCTCTGATCAGTGTGTTGTTTCTCTATCTTTATTCTCTGATCAGTGTGTTGTTTCTCTATCTTTATTCTCTGATCAGTGTGTTGTTTCTCTATCTTTATTCTCTGATCAGTGTGTTGTTTCTCTATCTTTATTCTCTGATCCGTGTGTTGTTTCTCGATCTTTTTTCTCTGATCAGTGTGTTGTTTCTCTATCTTTATTCTCTGATCAGTGTGTTGTTTCTCGATCTTTATTCTCTGATCAGTGTGTTGTTTCTCGATCTTTATTCTCTGATCAGTGTGTTGTTTCTCGATCTTTATTCTCTGATCAGTGTGTTGTTTCTCGATCTTTATTCTCTGATCAGTGTGTTGTTTCTCGATCTTTATTCTCTGATCAGTGTGTTGTTTCTCTGTCTTTATTCTCTGATCAGTGTGTTTTTTCTCGTTCTTTATTCTCTGATCAGTGTGTTGTTTCTCTATCTTTATTCTCTGATCAGTGTGTTGTTTCTCTATCTTTATTCTCTGATCAGTGTGTTGTTTCTCTATCTCTATTCTCTGATCAGTGTGTTGTTTCTCGATCTTAATTCTGTGATCAGTGTGTTGTTTCTCTATCTTTATTCTCTGATCAGTGTGTTGTTTCTCGGTCTTTATTCTCTGATTAGTTTGTTGTTTCTCTATCTTTATTCTCTGATCAGTGTGTTGTTTCTCGATCTTTATTCTCTGATCAGTGTGTTGTTTCTCTCTCTTTATTCTCTGATCAGTGTGTTGTTTCTCGATCTTTATTCTCTGATCATTGTGTTGTTTCTCGATCTTGATTCTCTGATCAGTGTGTTGTTTCTCTATCTTTATTCTCTGATCAGTGTGTTGTTTCTCGATCTTTATTCTCTGATCAGTGTGTTGTTTCTATATCTTTATTCTCTGATCAGTGTGTTGTTTCTCTATCTTTATTCTCTGATCAGTGTGTTGTTTCTCTATCTTTATTCTCGGATCAGTGTGTTGTTTCTCGATCTTTATTCTCTGATCAGTGTGTAGTTTCTCGATCTTTATTCTCTGATCAGTGTGTTGTTTCTCTATCTTTATTCTCTGATCAGTGTGTTGTTTCTCTATCTTTATTCTCTGATCAGTGTGTTGTTTCTCTATCTTTATTCTCTGATCAGTGTTTTGTTTCTCTATCTTTATTCTCTGATCAGTGTGTTGTTTCTCTATCTTTATTCTCTGATCAGTGTGTTGTTTCTCGATCTTTTTTCTCTGATCAGTGTGTTGTTTCTCTATCTTTATTCTCTGATCAGGGTGTTGTTTCTCTATCTTTATTCTCTGATCAGTGTGTTGTTTCTCTATCTTTATTCTCTGATCAGTGTGTTGTTTCTCTATCTTTATTCTCTGATCAGTGTGTTGTTTCTCTATCTTTATTCTCTGATCAGTGTGTTGTTTCTCGATCTTTATTCTCTGATCAGTGTGTTGTTTCTCGATCTTTTTTCTCTGATCAGTGTGTTGTTTCTCTATCTTTATTCTCTGATCAGTGTGTTGTTTCTCGATCTTTATTCTCTGATCAGTGTGTTGTTTCTCGATCTTTATTCTCTGATCAGTGTGTTGTTTCTCTATCTTTATTCTCTGATCAGTGTGTTGTTTCTCGATCTTTATTCTCTGATAAGTGTGTTGTTTCTCGATCTTTATTCTCTGATCAGTGTGTTGTTTCTCGATCTTTATTCTCTGATCAATGTGTTGTTTCTCTATCTTTATTCTCTGATCAGTGTGTTGTTTCTCTATCTTTATTCTCTGATCAGTGTGTTGTTTCTCTATCTTTATTCTCTGATCAGTGTGTTGTTTCTCTATCTTTATTCTCTGATCAGTGTGTTGTTTCTCTATCTTTATTCTCTGATCAGTGTTTTGTTTCTCTATCTTTATTCTCTGATCAGTGTGTTGTTTCTCGATCTTTATTCTCTGATCAGTGTGTTGTTTCTCGATCTTTTTTCTCTGATCAGTGTGTTGTTTCTCTATCTTTATTCTCTGATCAGTGTG
Organism: Chiloscyllium plagiosum; assembly: GCF_037043375.1. Lineage (NCBI taxonomy): Eukaryota > Metazoa > Chordata > Chondrichthyes > Orectolobiformes > Hemiscylliidae > Chiloscyllium > Chiloscyllium plagiosum. The sequence continues at coordinate 45,575,171 of NW_028270166.1, read as the reverse complement.
TTGTTTCTCGATCTTTATTCTCTGATCAGTGTGTTGTTTCTCGATCTTTATTCTCTGATCAGTGTGTTTTTTCTCGATCTTTATTCTCTGATCAGTGTGTTGTTTCTCGATCTTTATTCTCTGATCAATGTGTTGTTTCTCTATCTTTATTCTCTGATCAGTGTGTTGTTTCTCTATCTTTATTCTCTGATCAGTGTGTTGTTTCTCTATCTTTATTCTCTGATCAGTGTGTTGTTTCTCTATCTTTATTCTCTGATCAGTGTGTTGTTTCTCTATCTTTATTCTCTGATCAGTGTGTTGTTTCTCTATCTTTATTCTCTGATCAGTGTTTTGTTTCTCTATCTTTATTCTCTGATCAGTGTGTTGTTTCTCGATCTTTATTCTCTGATCAGTGTGTTGTTTCTCGATCTTTTTTCTCTGATCAGTGTGTTGTTTCTCTATCTTTATTCTCTGATCAGTGTGTTGTTTCTCGATCTTTATTCTCTGATCAGTGTGTTGTTTCTCGATCTTTATTCTCTGATCAGTGTGTTTTTTCTCGATCTTTATTCTCTGATCAGTGTGTTGTTTCTCGATCTTTATTCTCTGATCAGTGTGTTGTTTCTCGATCTTTATTCTCTGATCAGTGTGTTGTTTCTCTGTCTTTATTCTCTGATCAGTGTGTTTTTTCTCGTTCTTTATTCTCTGATCAGTGTGTTGTTTCTCTATCTTTATTCTCTGATCAGTGTGTTGTTTCTCTATCTTTATTCTCTGATCAGTGTGTTGTTTCTCTATCTTTATTCTCTGATCAGTGTGTTGTTTCTCTATCTTTATTCTCTGATCAGTGTGTTGTTTCTCTATCTTTATTCTCTGATCAGTGTGTTGTTTCTCTATCTTTATTCTCTGATCAGTGTGTTGTTTCTCGATCTTTTTTCTCTGATCAGTGTGTTGTTTCTCTATCTTTATTCTCTGATCAGTGTGTTGTTTCTCTATCTTTATTCTCTGATCAGTGTGTTGTTTCTCGATCTTTATTCGCTGATCAGTGTGTTGTTTCTCTATCTTTATTCTCTTATCAGTGTGTTGTTTCTCGATCTTTATTCTCTGATCAGTGTGTTTTTTCTCTATCTTTATTCTCTGATCAGTGTGTTGTTTCTCTATCTATATTCTCTGATCAGTGTGTTGTTTCTCGATCTTTATTCTCTGATCAGTGATTTGTCTCTCGATCTTTATTCTCTGATCAGTGTGTTGTTTCTCTATCTTTATTCTCTGATCAGTGTGTTGTTTCTCGATCTTTATTCTCTGATCAGTTTGTTGTTTCTCGATCTTTATTCTCTGATCAGTGTGTTGTTTCTAGATCTTTATTCTCTGATCAGTGTGTTGTTTCTCTGTCTTTAATCTCTGATCAGTGTGTTTTATCTCGTTCTTTATTCTCTGATCAGTGTGTTGTTTCTCTATCTTTATTCTCTGATCAGTGTGTTGTTTCTCTATCTTTATTCTCTGATCAGTGTGTTGTTTCTCGATCTTTATTCTCTGATCAGTGTGTTGTTTCTCTATCTTTATTCTCTGATCAGTGTGTTGTTTCTCGATCTTTATTCTCTGATAAGTGTGTTGTTTCTCGATCTTTATTCTCTGATCAGTGTGTTGTTTCTCGATCTTTATTCTCTGATCAATGTGTTGTTTCTCTATCTTTATTCTCTGATCAGTGTGTTGTTTCTCTATCTTTATTCTCTGATCAGTGTGTTGTTTCTCTATCTTTATTCTCTGATCAGTGTGTTGTTTCTCTATCTTTATTCTCTGATCAGTGTGTTGTTTCTCGGTCTTTATTCTCTGATCAGTGTTTTGTTTCTCTATCTTTATTCTCTGATCAGTGTGTTGTTTCTCTATCTTTATTCTCTGATCAGTGTGTTGTTTCTCGATCTTTTTTCTCTGATCAGTGTGTTGTTTCTCTATCTTTATTCTCTGATCAGTGTGTTGTTTCTCGATCTTTATTCTCTGATCAGTGTGTTGTTTCTCGATCTTTATTCTCTGATAAGTGTGTTGTTTCTCGATCTTTATTCTCTGATCAGTGTGTTGTTTCTCGATCTTTATTCTCTGATCAATGTGTTGTTTCTCTATCTTTATTCTCTGATCAGTGTGTTGTTTCTCTATCTTTATTCTCTGATCAGTGTGTTGTTTCTCTATCTTTATTCTCTGATCAGTGTGTTGTTTCTCGATCTTTATTCTCTGATCAATGTGTTGTTTCTCTATCTTTATTCTCTGATCAATGTGTTGTTTCTCTATCTTTATTCTCTGATCAGTGTGTTGTTTCTCTATCTTTATTCTCTGATCAGTGTGTTGTTTCTCGATCTTTATTCTCTGATCAATGTGTTGTTTCTCTATCTTTATTCTCTGATCAGTGTGTTGTTTCTCTATCTTTATTCTCTGATCAGTGTGTTGTTTCTCTATCTTTATTCTCTGATCAGTGTGTTGTTTCTCTATCTTTATTCTCTGATCAGTGTGTTGTTTCTCTATCTTTATTCTCTGATCAGTGTTTTGTTTCTCTATCTTTATTCTCTGATCAGTGTGTTGTTTCTCTATCTTTATTCTCTGATCAGTGTGTTGTTTCTCGATCTTTTTTCTCTGATCAGTGTGTTGTTTCTCTATCTTTATTCTCTGATCAGTGTGTTGTTTCTCGATCTTTATTCTCTGATCAGTGTGTTGTTTCTCGATCTTTATTCTCTGATCAGTGTGTTTTTTCTCGATCTTTATTCTCTGATCAGTGTGTTGTTTCTCGATCTTTATTCTCTGATCAGTGTGTTGTTTCTCGATCTTTATTCTCTGATCAGTGTGTTGTTTCTCTGTCTTTATTCTCTGATCAGTGTGTTTTTTCTCGTTCTTTATTCTCTGATCAGTGTGTTGTTTCTCTATCTTTATTCTCTGATCAGTGTGTTGTTTCTCTATCTTTATTCTCTGATCAGTGTGTTGTTTCTCTATCTTTATTCTCTGATCAGTGTGTTGTTTCTCTATCTTTATTCTCTGATCAGTGTGTTGTTTCTCTATCTTTATTCTCTGATCAGTGTGTTGTTTCTCTATCTTTATTCTCTGATCAGTGTGTTGTTTCTCGATCTTTTTTCTCTGATCAGTGTGTTGTTTCTCTATCTTTATTCTCTGATCAGTGTGTTGTTTCTCTATCTTTATTCTCTGATCAGTGTGTTGTTTCTCGATCTTTATTCGCTGATCAGTGTGTTGTTTCTCTATCTTTATTCTCTTATCAGTGTGTTGTTTCTCGATCTTTATTCTCTGATCAGTGTGTTTTTTCTCTATCTTTATTCTCTGATCAGTGTGTTGTTTCTCTATCTATATTCTCTGATCAGTGTGTTGTTTCTCGATCTTTATTCTCTGATCAGTGTGTTGTCTCTCGATCTTTATTCTCTGATCAGTGTGTTGTTTCTCTATCTTTATTCTCTGATCAGTGTGTTGTTTCTCGATCTTTATTCTCTGATCAGTGTGTTGTTTCTCGATCTTTATTCTCTGATCAGTGTGTTGTTTCTCGATCTTTATTCTCTGATCAGTGTGTTGTTTCTCTGTCTTTAATCTCTGATCAGTGTGTTTTATCTCGTTCTTTATTCTCTGATCAGTGTGTTGTTTCTCTATCTTTATTCTCTGATCAGTGTGTTGTTTCTCTATCTTTATTCTCTGATCAGTGTGTTGTTTCTCGATCTTTATTCTCTGATCAGTGTGTTGTTTCTATATCTTTATTCTCTGATCAGTGTGTTGTTTCTCTATCTTTATTCTCTGATCAGTGTGTTGTTTCTCGATCTTTATTCTCTGATAAGTGTGTTGTTTCTCGATCTTTATTCTCTGATCAGTGTGTTGTTTCTCGATCTTTATTCTCTGATCAATGTGTTGTTTCTCTATCTTTATTCTCTGATCAGTGTGTTGTTTCTCTATCTTTATTCTCTGATCAGTGTGTTGTTTCTCTATCTTTATTCTCTGATCAGTGTGTTGTTTCTCTATCTTTATTCTCTGATCAGTGTGTTGTTTCTCTATCTTTATTCTCTGATCAGTGTTTTGTTTCTCTATCTTTATTCTCTGATCAGTGTGTTGTTTCTCTATCTTTATTCTCTGATCAGTGTGTTGTTTCTCGATCTTTTTTCTCTGATCAGTGTGTTGTTTCTCGATCTTTATTCTCTGATCAGTGTGTTGTTTCTCTATCTTTATTCTCTGATCAGTGTGTTGTTTCTCTATCTTTATTCTCTGATCAGTGTGTTGTTTCTCGATCTTTTTTCTCTGATCAGTGTGTTGTTTCTCTATCTTTATTCTCTGATCAGTGTGTTGTTTCTCTATCTTTATTCTCTGATCAGTGTGTTGTTTCTCGATCTTTATTCTCTGATCAGTGTGTTGTTTCTCGATCTTTATTCTCTGATCAGTGTGTTGTTTCTCGATCTTTATTCTCTGATCAATGTGTTGTTTCTCTATCTTTATTCTCTGATCAGTGTGTTGTTTCTCTATCTTTATTCTCTGATCAGTGTGTTGTTTCTCTATCTTTATTCTCTGATCAGTGTGTTGTTTCTCGATCTTTATTCTCTGATCAATGTGTTGTTTCTCTATCTTTATTCTCTGATCAATGTGTTGTTTTTTTTCTATCTTTATTCTCTGATCAGTGTGTTGTTTCTCTATCTTTATTCTCTGATCAGTGTGTTGTTTCTCGATCTTTATTCTCTGATCAATGTGTTGTTTCTCTATCTTTATTCTCTGATCAGTGTGTTGTTTCTCTATCTTTATTCTCTGATCAGTGTGTTGTTTCTCTATCTTTATTCTCTGATCAGTGTGTTGTTTCTCTATCTTTATTCTCTGATCAGTGTGTTGTTTCTCTATCTTTATTCTCTGATCAGTGTTTTGTTTCTCTATCTTTATTCTCTGATCAGTGTGTTGTTTCTCTATCTTTATTCTCTGATCAGTGTGTTGTTTCTCGATCTTTTTTCTCTGATCAGTGAGTTGTTTCTCTATCTTTATTCTCTGATCAGTGTGTTGTTTCTCGATCTTTATTCTCTGATCAGTGTGTTGTTTCTCGATCTTTATTCTCTGATCAGTGTGTTTTTTCTCGATCTTTATTCTCTGATCAGTGTGTTGTTTCTCGATCTTTATTCTCTGATCAGTGTGTTGTTTCTCGATCTTTATTCTCTGATCAGTGTGTTGTTTCTCTGTCTTTATTCTCTGATCTGTGTGTTTTTTCTCGTTCTTTATTCTCTGATCAGTGTGTTGTTTCTCTATCTTTATTCTCTGATCAGTGTGTTGTTTCTCTATCTTTATTCTCTGATCAGTGTGTTGTTTCTCTATCTTTATTCTCTGATCAGTGTGTTGTTTCTCTATCTTTATTCTCTGATCAGTGTGTTGTTTCTCTATCTTTATTCTCTGATCAGTGTGTTGTTTCTCTATCTTTATTCTCTGATCAGTGTGTTGTTTCTCGATCTTTTTTCTCTGATCAGTGTGTTGTTTCTCTATCTTTATTCTCTGATCAGTGTGTTGTTTCTCTATCTTTATTCTCTGATCAGTGTGTTGTTTCTCGATCTTTATTCGCTGATCAGTGTGTTGTTTCTCTATCTTTATTCTCTTATCAGTGTGTTGTTTCTCGATCTTTATTCTCTGATCAGTGTGTTTTTTCTCTATCTTTATTCTCTGATCAGTGTGTTGTTTCTCTATCTATATTCTCTGATCAGTGTGTTGTTTCTCGATCTTTATTCTCTGATCAGTGTGTTGTCTCTCGATCTTTATTCTCTGATCAGTGTGTTGTTTCTCTATCTTTATTCTCTGATCAGTGTGTTGTTTCTCGATCTTTATTCTCTGATCAGTGTGTTGTTTCTCGATCTTTATTCTCTGATCAGTGTGTTGATTCTCGATCTTTATTCTCTGATCAGTGTGTTGTTTCTCTATCTTTAATCTCTGATCAGTGTGTTTTATCTCGTTCTTTATTCTCTGATCAGTGTGTTGTTTCTCTATCTTTATTCTCTGATCAGTGTGTTGTTTCTCTATCTTTATTCTCTGATCAGTGTGTTGTTTCTCGATCTTTATTCTCTGATCAGTGTGTTGTTTCTATATCTTTATTCTCTGATCAGTGTGTTGTTTCCCTATCTTTATTCTCTGATCAGTGTGTTGTTTCTCGATCTTTATTCTCTGATAAGTGTGTTGTTTCTCGATCTTTATTCTCTGATCAGTGTGTTGTTTCTCGATCTTTATTCTCTGATCAATGTGTTGTTTCTCTATCTTTATTCTCTGATCAGTGTGTTGTTTCTCTATCTTTATTCTCTGATCAGTGTGTTGTTTCTCTATCTTTATTCTCTGATCAGTGTGTTGTTTCTCTATCTTTATTCTCTGATCAGTGTGTTGTTTCTCTATCTTTATTCTCTGATCAGTGTTTTGTTTCTCTATCTTTATTCTCTGATCAGTGTGTTGTTTCTCTATCTTTATTCTCTGATCAGTGTGTTGTTTCTCGATCTTTTTTCTCTGATCAGTGTGTTGTTTCTCGATCTTTATTCTCTGATCAGTGTGTTGTTTCTCTATCTTTATTCTCTGATCAGTGTGTTGTTTCTCGATCTTTATTCTCTGATAAGTGTGTTGTTTCTCGATCTTTATTCTCTGATCAGTGTGTTGTTTCTCGATCTTTATTCTCTGATCAATGTGTTGTTTCTCTATCTTTATTCTCTGATCAGTGTGTTGTTTCTCTATCTTTATTCTCTGATCAGTGTGTTGTTTCTCTATCTTTATTCTCTGATCAGTGTGTTGTTTCTCTATCTTTATTCTCTGATCAGTGTGTTGTTTCTCTATCTTTATTCTCTGATCAGTGTTTTGTTTCTCTATCTTTATTCTCTGATCAGTGTGTTGTTTCTCTATCTTTATTCTCTGATCAGTGTGTTGTTTCTCGATCTTTTTTCTCTGATCAGTGTGTTGTTTCTCGATCTTTATTCTCTGATCAGTGTGTTGTTTCTCGATCTTTATTCTCTGATCAGTGTGTTGTTTCTCTGTCTTTAATCTCTGATCAGTGTGTTTTATCTCGTTCTATATTCTCTGATCAGTGTGTTGTTTCTCTATCTTTATTCTCTGATCAGTGTGTTGTTTCTCTATCTTTATTCTCTGATCAGTGTGTTGTTTCTCGATCTTTATTCTCTGATCAGTGTGTTGTTTCTATATCTTTATTCTCTGATCAGTGTGTTGTTTCTCTATCTTTATTCTCTGATCAGTGTGTTGTTTCTCGATCTTTATTCTCTGATAAGTGTGTTGTTTCTCGATCTTTATTCTCTGATCAGTGTGTTGTTTCTCGATCTTTATTCTCTGATCAATGTGTTGTTTCTCTATCTTTATTCTCTGATCAGTGTGTTGTTTCTCTATCTTTATTCTCTGATCAGTGTGTTGTTTCTCTATCTTTATTCTCTGATCAGTGTGTTGTTTCTCTATCTTTATTCTCTGATCAGTGTGTTGTTTCTCTATCGTTATTCTCTGATCAGTGTTTTGTTTCTCTCTCTTTATTCTCTGATCAGTGTGTTGTTTCTCTATCTTTATTCTCTGATCAGTGTGTTGTTTCTCGATCTTTTTTCTCTGATCAGTGTGTTGTTTCTCTATCTTTATTCTCTGATCAGTGTGTTGTTTCTCGATCTTTATTCTCTGATCAGTGTGTTGTTTCTCGATCTTTATTCTCTGATCAGTGTGTTGTTTCTCGATCTTTATTCTCTGATCAGTGTGTTGTTTCTCGATCTTTATTCTCTGATCAGTGTGTTGTTTCTTGATCTTTATTCTCTGATCAGTGTGTTGTTTCTCGATCTTTATTCTCTGATCAGTGTGTTGTTTCTCTGTCTTTATTCTCTGATCAGTGTGTTTTTTCTCGTTCTTTATTCTCTGATCAGTGTGTTGTTTCTCTATCTTTATTCTCTGATCAGTGTGTTGTTTCTCTATCTCTATTCTCTGATCAGTGTGTTGTTTCTCGATCTTTATTCTGTGATCAGTGTGTTGTTTCTCTATCTTTATTCTCTGATCAGTGTGTTGTGTCTCGGTCTTTATTCTCTGATTAGTTTGTTGTTTCTCTATCTTTATTCTCTGATCAGTGTGTTGTTTCTCGATCTTTATTCTCTGATCAGTGTGTTGTTTCTCTATCTTTATTCTCTGATCAGTGTGTTGTTTCTCGATCTTTATTCTCTGATCAGTGTGTTGTTTCTATATCTTTATTCTCTGATCAGTGTGTTGTTTCTCTATCTTTATTCTCTGATCAGTGTGTTGTTTCTCTATCATTATTCTCTGATCAGTGTGTTGTTTCTCGATCTTTATTCTCTGATCAGTGTGTTGTTTCTCTATCTTTATTCTCTGATCAGTGTGTTGTTTCTCTATCTTTATTCTCTGATCAGTGTGTTGTTTCTCGATCTTTCTTCTCTGATCAGTGTGTTGTTTCTCGATCTTTATTCTCTGATCAGTGTGTTGTTTCTCTATCTTTATTCTCTGATCAGTGTGTTGTTTCTCGACCTTTATTCTCTGATCAGTGTGTTGTTTCTCTATCTTTATTCTCTGATCAGTGTGTTGTTTCTCTATCTTTATTCTCTGATCAGTGTGTTGTTTCTCGATCTTTATTCTCTGATCAGTGTGTTGTTTCTATATCTTTATTCTCTGATCAGTGTGTTGTTTCTCTATCTTTATTCTCTGATCAGTGTGTTGTTTCTCTATCATTATTCTCTGATCAGTGTGTTGTTTCTCTATCTTTATTCTCTGATCAGTGTGTTGTTTCTCTATCTTTATTCTCTGATCAGTGTGTTGTTTCTCTATCGTTATTCTCTGATCAGTGTTTTGTTTCTCTCTCTTTATTCTCTGATCAGTGTGTTGTTTCTCTATCTTTATTCTCTGATCAGTGTGTTGTTTCTCGATCTTTTTTCTCTGATCAGTGTGTTGTTTCTCTATCTTTATTCTCTGATCAGTGTGTTGTTTCTCGATCTTTATTCTCTGATCAGTGTGTTGTTTCTCGATCTTTATTCTCTGATCAGTGTGTTGTTTCTCGATCTTTATTCTCTGATCAGTGTGTTGTTTCTCGATCTTTATTCTCTGATCAGTGTGTTGTTTCTTGATCTTTATTCTCTGATCAGTGTGTTGTTTCTCGATCTTTATTCTCTGATCAGTGTGTTGTTTCTCTGTCTTTATTCTCTGATCAGTGTGTTTTTTCTCGTTCTTTATTCTCTGATCAGTGTGTTGTTTCTCTATCTTTATTCTCTGATCAGTGTGTTGTTTCTCTATCTCTATTCTCTGATCAGTGTGTTGTTTCTCGATCTTTATTCTGTGATCAGTGTGTTGTTTCTCTATCTTTATTCTCTGATCAGTGTGTTGTGTCTCGGTCTTTATTCTCTGATTAGTTTGTTGTTTCTCTATCTTTATTCTCTGATCAGTGTGTTGTTTCTCGATCTTTATTCTCTGATCAGTGTGTTGTTTCTCTATCTTTATTCTCTGATCAGTGTGTTGTTTCTCGATCTTTATTCTCTGATCAGTGTGTTGTTTCTATATCTTTATTCTCTGATCAGTGTGTTGTTTCTCTATCTTTATTCTCTGATCAGTGTGTTGTTTCTCTATCATTATTCTCTGATCAGTGTGTTGTTTCTCGATCTTTATTCTCTGATCAGTGTGTTGTTTCTCTATCTTTATTCTCTGATCAGTGTGTTGTTTCTCTATCTTTATTCTCTGATCAGTGTGTTGTTTCTCGATCTTTCTTCTCTGATCAGTGTGTTGTTTCTCGATCTTTATTCTCTGATCAGTGTGTTGTTTCTCTATCTTTATTCTCTGATCAGTGTGTTGTTTCTCGACCTTTATTCTCTGATCAGTGTGTTGTTTCTCTATCTTTATTCTCTGATCAGTGTGTTGTTTCTCTATCTTTATTCTCTGATCAGTGTGTTGTTTCTCTATCTTTATTCTCTGATCAGTGTGTTGTTTCTCGATCTTTATTCTCTGATCAGTGTGTTGTTTCTCTGTCTTTATTCTCTGATCAGTGTGTTTTTTCTCGTTCTTTATTCTCTGATCAGTGTGTTGTTTCTCTATCTTTATTCTCTGATCAGTGTGTTGTTTCTCAATCTTTATTCTCTGATCAGTGTGTTGTTTCTCTATCTCTATTCTCTGATCAGTGTGTTGTTTCTCGATCTTTATTCTGTGATCAGTGTGTTGTTTCTCTATCTTTATTCTCTGATCAGTGTGTTGTTTCTCGGTCTTTATTCTCTGATTAGTTTGTTGTTTCTCTATCTTTATTCTCTGATCAGTGTGTTGTTTCTCGATCTTTATTCTCTGATCAGTGTGTTGTTTCTCTATCTTTATTCTCTGATCATTGTGTTGTTTCTCGATCTTGATTCTCTGATCAGTGTGTTGTTTCTCTATCTTTATTCTCTGATCAGTGTGTTGTTTCTCGATCTTTATTCTCTGATCAGTGTGTTGTTTCTATATCTTTATTCTCTGATCAGTGTGTTGTTTCTCTATCTTTATTCTCTGATCAGTGTGTTGTTTCTCTATCTTTATTCTCTGATCAGTGTGTTGTTTCTCGATCTTTATTCTCTGATCAGTGTGTTGTTTCTCTATCTTTATTCTCTGATCAGTGTGTTGTTTCTCTATCTTTATTCTCTGATCAGTGTGTTGTTTCTCGATCTTTCTTCTCTGATCAGTGTGTTGTTTCTCGATCTTTATTCTCTGATCAGTGTGTTGTTTCTCTATCTTTATTCTCTGATCAGTGTGTTGTTTCTCGATCTTTATTCTCTGATCAGTGTGTTGTTCCTCTATCTTTATTCTCTGATCAGTGTGTTGTTTCTCTATCTTTATTCTCTGATCAGTGTGTTGTTTCTCTATCTTTATTCTCTGATCAGTGTGTTGTTTCTCGATCTTAATTTTCTGATCAGTGTGTTGTTTCTCGATTTTATTCTCTGATCAGTGTGTTGTTTCTCTATCTTTATTCTCTGATCAGTGTGTTGTTTCTCGATATTTATTCTCTGATAAGTGTGTTGTTTCTCGATCTTTATTCTCTGATCAGTGTGTTGTTTCTCGATCTTTATTCTCTGATCACTGTGTTGTTTCTCTATCTTTATTCTCTGATCAGTGTGTTGTTTCTCTATCTTAATTCTCTGATCAGTGTGTTGTTTCTCTATCTTTATTCTCTGATCAGTGTGTTGTTTCTCTATCTTTATTCTCTGATCAGTGTGTTGTTTCTCTATCTTTATTCTCTGATCAGTGTGTTGTTTCTCGATCTTTATTCTCTGATCAGTGTGTTGTTTCTCGATCTTTTTTCTCTGATCAGTGTGTTGTTTCTCTATCTTTATTCTCTGATCAGTGTGTTGTTTCTCTATCTTTATTCTCTGATCAGTGTGTTGTTTCTCGATCTTTATTCGCTGATCAGTGTGTTGTTTCTCTATCTTTATTCTCTTATCAGTGTGTTGTTTCTCGATCTTTATTCTCTGATCAGTGTGTTTTTTCTCTATCTTTATTCTCTGATCAGTGTGTTGTTTCTCTATCTATATTCTCTGATCAGTGTGTTGTTTCTCGATCTTTATTCTCTGATCAGTGTGTTGTCTCTCGATCTTTATTCTCTGATCAGTGTGTTGTTTCTCTATCTTTATTCTCTGATCAGTGTGTTGTTTCTCGATCTTTATTCTCTGATCAGTGTGTTGTTTCTCGATCTTTATTCTCTGATCAGTGTGTTGTTTCTCGATCTTTATTCTCTGATCAGTGTGTTGTTTCTCTGTCTTTAATCTCTGATCAGTGTGTTTTATCTCGTTCTTTATTCTCTGATCAGTGTGTTGTTTCTCTATCTTTATTCTCTGATCAGTGTGTTGTTTCTCTATCTTTATTCTCTGATCAGTGTGTTGTTTCTCTATCTTTATTCTCTGATCAGTGTGTTGTTTCTCGATCTTTATTCTCTGATCAGTGTGTTGTTTCTCGATCTTTATTCTCTGATCAGTGTGTTGTTTCTCTATCTTTATTCTCTGATCAGTGTGTTGTTTCTCGATCTTTATTCTCTGATTAGTTTGTTGTTTCTCTATCTGTATTCTCTGATCAGTGTATTGTTTCTCGATCTTTATTCTCTGATCAATGTGTTGTTTCTCTATCTTTATTCTCTGATCAGTGTGTTGTTTCTCGATCTTTATTCTCTGATCAGTGTGTTGTTTCTCGATCTTTATTCTCTGATCAGTGTGTTGTTTCTCTATCTTTATTCTCTGATCAGTGTGTTGTTTCTCTATCTTTATTCTCTGATCAGTGTGTTGTTTCTCTATCTTTATTCTCTGATCAGTGTGTTGTTTCTCTATCTTTATTCTCTGATCAGTGTGTTGTTTCTCGATCTTTATTCTCTGATCAGTGCGTTGTTTCTCGATCTTTATTCTCTGATCAGTGTGTTGTTTCTCTATCTTTATTCTCTGATCAGTGTGTTGTTTCTCGATCTTTATTCTCTGATAAGTGTGTTGTTTCTCGATCTTTACTCTCTGATCAGTGTGTTGTTTCTCGATCTTTATTCTCTGACCAATGTGTTGTTTCTCTATCTTTATTCTCTGATCAGTGTGTTGTTTCTCTATCTTTATTCTCTGATCAGTGTGTTGTTTTTCTATCTTTATTCTCTGATCAGTGTGTTGTTTCTCTATCTTTATTCTCTGATCAGTGTGTTGTTTCTCTATCTTTATTCTCTGATCAGTGTGTTGTTTCTCTATCTTTATTCTCTGATCAGTGTGTTGTTTCTCGATCTTTTTTCTCTGATCAGTGTGTTGTTTCTCTATCTTTATTCTCTGATCAGTGTGTTGTTTCTCTATCTTTATTCTCTGATCAGTGTGTTGTTTCTCGATCTTTATTCGCTGATCAGTGTGTTGTTTCTCTATCTTTATTCTCTTATCAGTGTGTTGTTTCTCGATCTTTATTCTCTGATCAGTGTGTTGTCTCTCGATCTTTATTCTCTGATCAGTGTGTTGTTTCTCGATCTTTATTCTCTGATCAGTGTGTTGTTTCTCGATCTTTATTCTCTGATCAGTGTGTTGTCTCTAGATCTTTATTCTCTGATCAGTGTGTTGTTTCTCTATCTTTATTCTCTGATCAGTGTGTTGTTTCTCGATCTTTATTCTCTGATCAGTGTGTTGTTTCTCGATCTTTATTCTCTGATCAGTGTGTTGTTTCTCGATCTTTATTCTCTGATCAGTGTGTTGTTTCTCTGTCTTTAATCTCTGATCAGTGTGTTTTATCTCGTTCTTTATTCTCTGATCAGTGTGTTGTTTCTCTATCTTTATTCTCTGATCAGTGTGTTGTTTCTCCATCTTTATTCTCTGATCAGTGTGTTGTTTCTCTATCTTTATTCTCTGATCAGTGTGTTGTTTCTCGATCTTTATTCTCTGATCAGTGTGTTGTTTCTCGATCTTTATTCTCTGATCAGTGTGTTGTTTCTCTGTCTTTAATCTCTGATCAGTGTGTTTTATCTCGTTCTTTATTCTCTGATCAGTGTGTTGTTTCTCTATCTTTATTCTCTGATCAGTGTGTTGTTTCTCTATCTTTATTCTCTGATCAGTGTGTTGTTTCTCGATCTTTATTCTCTGATCAGTGTGTTGTTTCTCTGTCTTTAATCTCTGATCAGTGTGTTTTATCTCGTTCTTTATTCTCTGATCAGTGTGTTGTTTCTCTATCTTTATTCTCTGATCAGTGTGTTGTTTCTCGATCTTTATTCTCTGATCAGTGTGTTGTTTCTATATCTTTATTCTCTGATCAGTGTGTTGTTTCTCTATCTTTATTCTCTGATCAGTGTGTTGTTTCTCGATCTTTATTCTCTGATAAGTGTGTTGTTTCTCGATCTTTATTCTCTGATCATTGTGTTGTTTCTCGATCTTTATTCTCTGATCAATGTGTTGTTTCTCTATCTTTATTCTCTGATCAGTGTGTTGTTTCTCTACCTTTATTCTCTGATCAGTGTGTTGTTTCTCTATCTTTATTTTCTGATCAGTGTGTTGTTTCTCTATCTTTATTCTCTGATCAGTGTTTTGTTTCTCTATCTTTATTCTCTGATCAGTGTGTTGTTTCTCTATCTTTATTCTCTGATCAGTGTGTTGTTTCTCGATCTTTTTTCTCTGATCAGTGTGTTGTTTCTCTATCTTTATTCTCTGATCAGTGTGTTGTTTCTCGATCTTTATTCTCTGATCAGTGTGTTGTTTCTCGATCTTTATTCTCTGATCAGTGTGTTGTTTCTCGATCTTTATTCTCTGATCAGTGTGTTGTTTCTCGATCTTTATTCTCTGATCAGTGTGTTGTTTCTCGATCTTTATTCTCTGATCAGTGTGTTGTTTCTCGATCTTTATTCTCTGATCAGTGTGTTGTTTCTCTGTCTTTATTCTCTGATCAGTGTGTTTTTTCTCGTTCTTTATTCTCTGATCAGTGTGTTGTTTCTCTATCTTTATTCTCTGATCAGTGTGTTGTTTCTCTATCTTTATTCTCTGATCAGTGTGTTGTTTCTCTATCTCTATTCTCTGATCAGTGTGTTGTTTCTCGATCTTTATTCTGTGATCAGTGTGTTGTTTCTCTATCTTTATTCTCTGATCAGTGTGTTGTTTCTCGGTCTTTATTCTCTGATTAGTTTGTTGTTTCTCTATCTTTATTCTCTGATCAGTGTGTTGTTTCTCGATCTTTTTTCTCTGATCAGTGTGTTGTTTCTATATCTTTATTCTCTGATCATTGTGTTGTTTCTCGATCTTGATTCTCTGATCAGTGTGTTGTTTCTCTATCTTTATTCTCTGATCAGTGTGTTGTTTCTCGATCTTTATTCTCTGATCAGTGTGTTGTTTCTATATCTTTATTCTCTGATCAGTGTGTTGTTTCTCTATCTTTATTCTCTGATCAGTGTGTTGTTTCTCTATCTTTATTCTCTGATCAGTGTGTTGTTTCTCGATCTTTATTCTCTGATCAGTGTGTTGTTTCTCTATCTTTATTCTCTGATCAGTGTGTTGTTTCTCTATCTTTATTCTCTGATCAGTGTGTTGTTTCTCGATCTTTATTCTCTGATCAGTGTGTTGTTTCTCGATCTTTATTCTCTGATCAGTGTGTTGTTTCTCTATCTTTATTCTCTGATCAGTGTGTTGTTTCTCGATCTTTATTCTCTGATCAGTGTGTTGTTTCTCTATCTTTATTCTCTGATCAGTGTGTTGTTTCTCTATCTTTATTCTCTGATCAGTGTGTTGTTTCTCTATCTTTATTCTCTGATCAGTATGTTGTTTCTCGATCTTTATTCTCTGATCAGTGTGTTGTTTCTCGATCTGTATTCTCTGATCAGTGTGTTGTTTCTCTATCTTTATTCTCTGATCAGTGTGTTGTTTCTCGATCTTTATTCTCTGATAAGTGTGTTGTTTCTCGATCTTTATTCTCTGATCAATGTGTTGTTTCTCGATCTTTATTCTCTGATCAATGTGTTGTTTCTCTATCTTTATTCTCTGATCAGTGTGTTGTTTCTCTATCTTTATTCTCTGATCAGTGTGTTGTTTCTCTATCTTTATTCTCTGATCAGTGTGTTGTTTCTCTATCTTTATTCTCTGATCAGTGTGTTGTTTCTCTATCTTTATTCTCTGATCAGTGTGTTGTTTCTCTATCTTTATTCTCTGATCAGTGTGTTGTTTCTCGATCTTTTTTCTCTGATCAGTGTGTTGTTTCTCTATCTTTATTCTCTGATCAGTGTGTTGTTTCTCTATCTTTATTCTCTGATCAGTGTGTTGTTTCTCGATCTTTATTCGCTGATCAGTGTGTTGTTTCTCTATCTTTATTCTCTTATCAGTGTGTTGTTTCTCGATCTTTATTCTCTGATCAGTGTGTTTTTTCTCTATCTTTATTCTCTGATCAGTGTGTTGTTTCTCTATCTATATTCTCTGATCAGTGTGTTGTTTCTCGATCTTTATTCTCTGATCAGTGTGTTGTCTCTCGATCTTTATTCTCTGATCAGTGTGTTGTTTCTCTATCTTTATTCTCTGATCAGTGTGTTGTTTCTCGATCTTTATTCTCTGATCAGTGTGTTGTTTCTCGATCATTATTCTCTGATCAGTGTGTTGTTTCTCGATCTTTATTCTCTGATCAGTGTGTTGTTTCTCTGTCTTTAATCTCTGATCAGTGTGTTTTATCTCGTTCTTTATTCTCTGATCAGTGTGTTGTTTCTCTATCTTTATTCTCTGATCAGTGTGTTGTTTCTCTATCTTTATTCTCTGATCAGTGTGTTGTTTCTCTATCTCTATTCTCTGATCAGTGTGTTGTTTCTCGATCTTTATTCTGTGATCAGTGTGTTGTTTCTCTATCTTTATTCTCTGATCAGTGTGTTGTTTCTCGATCTTTATTCTCTGATTAGTTTGTTGTTTCTCTATCTGTATGCTCTGATCAGTGTATTGTTTCTCGATCTTTATTCTCTGATCAATGTGTTGTTTCTCTATCTTTATTCTCTGATTAGTTTGTTGTTTCTCTATCTGTATTCTCTGATCAGTGTATTGTTTCTCGATCTTTATTCTCTGATCAATGTGTTGTTTCTCTATCTTTATTCTCTGATCCGTGTGTTGTTTCTCGATCTTTATTCTCTGATCAGTGTGTTGTTTCTCGATCTTTATTCTCTGATCAGTGTGTTGTTTCTCTATCTTTATTCTCTGATCAGTGTGTTGTTTCTCTATCTTTATTCTCTGATCAGTGTGTTGTTTCTCTATCTTTATTCTCTGATCAGTGTGTTGTTTCTCTATCTTTATTCTCTGATCAGTGTGTTGTTTCTCGATCTTTATTCTCTGATCAGTGTGTTGTTTCTCTATCTTTATTCTCTGATCAGTGTGTTGTTTCTCGATCTTTATTCTCTGATAAGTGTGTTGTTTCTCGATCTTTATTCTCTGATCAATGTGTTGTTTCTCGATCTTTATTCTCTGATCAATGTGTTGTTTCTCTATCTTTATTCTCTGATCAGTGTGTTGTTTCTCTATCTTTATTCTCTGATCAGTGTGTTGTTTCTCTATCTTTATTCTCTGATCAGTGTGTTGTTTCTCTATCTTTGTTCTCTGATCAGTGTGTTGTTTCTCTATCTTTATTCTCTGATCAGTGTGTTGTTTCTCTATCTTTATTCTCTGATCAGTGTGTTGTTTCTCGATCTTTTTTCTCTGATCAGTGTGTTGTTTCTCTATCTTTATTCTCTGATCAGTGTGTTGTTTCTCTATCTTTATTCTCTGATCAGTGTGTTGTTTCTCGATCTTTATTCGCTGATCAGTGTGTTGTTTCTCTATCTTTATTCTCTTATCAGTGTGTTGTTTCTCGATCTTTATTCTCTGATCAGTGTGTTTTTTCTCTATCTTTATTCTCTGATCAGTGTGTTGTTTCTCTATCTATATTCTCTGATCAGTGTGTTGTTTCTCGATCTTTATTCTCTGATCAGTGTGTTGTCTCTCGATCTTTATTCTCTGATCAGTGTGTTGTTTCTCTATCTTTATTCTCTGATCAGTGTGTTGTTTCTCGATCTTTATTCTCTGATCAGTGTGTTGTTTCTCGATCTTTATTCTCTGATCAGTGTGTTGTTTCTCGATCTTTATTCTCTGATCAGTGTGTTGTTTCTCTGTCTTTAATCTCTGATCAGTGTGTTTTATCTCGTTCTTTATTCTCTGATCAGTGTGTTGTTTCTCTATCTTTATTCTCTGATCAGTGTGTTGTTTCTCTATCTTTATTCTCTGATCAGTGTGTTGTTTCTCTATCTCTATTCTCTGATCAGTGTGTTGTTTCTCGATCTTTATTCTGTGATCAGTGTGTTGTTTCTCTATCTTTATTCTCTGATCAGTGTGTTGTTTCTCGATCTTTATTCTCTGATTAGTTTGTTGTTTCTCTATCTGTATTCTCTGATCAGTGTATTGTTTCTCGATCTTTATTCTCTGATCAATGTGTTGTTTCTCTATCTTTATTCTCTGATTAGTTTGTTGTTTCTCTATCTGTATTCTCTGATCAGTGTATTGTTTCTCGATCTTTATTCTCTGATCAATGTGTTGTTTCTCTATCTTTATTCTCTGATCAGTGTGTTGTTTCTCGATCTTTATTCTCTGATCAGTGTGTTGTTTCTCGATCTTTATTCTCTGATCAGTGTGTTGTTTCTCTATCTGTATTCTCTGATCAGTGTGTTGTTTCTCGATCTTTATTCTCTGATCAATGTGTTGTTTCTCTATCTTTATTCTCTGATCAGTGTGTTGTTTCTCTATCTTTATTCTCTGATCAGTGTGTTGTTTCTCTATCTTTATTCTCTGATCAGTGTGTTGTTTCTCTATCTTTATTCTCTGATCAGTGTGTTGTTTCTCTATCTTTATTCTCTGATCAGTGTGTTGTTTCTCTATCTTTATTCTCTGATCAGTGTGTTGTTTCTCGATCTTTTTTCTCTGATCAGTGTGTTGTTTCTCTATCTTTATTCTCTGATCAGTGTGTTGTTTCTCTATCTTTATTCTCTGATCAGTGTGTTGTTTCTCGATCTTTATTCGCTGATCAGTGTGTTGTTTCTCTGTCTTTATTCTCTTATCAGTGTGTTGTTTCTCGATCTTTATTCTCTGATCAGTGTGTTTTTTCTCTATCTTTATTCTCTGATCAGTGGGTTGTTTCTCTATCTTTATTCTCTGATCAGTGTGTTGTTTCTCGATCTTTATTCTCTGATCAGTGTGTTGTTTCTCGATCTTTATTCTCTGATCAGTGTGTTGTTTCTCGAACTTTATTCTCTGATCAGTGTGTTGTTTCTCTGTCTTTAATCTCTGATCAGTGTGTTGTTTCTCGATCTTTATTCTGTGATCAGTGTGTTGTTTCTCTATCTTTATTCTCTGATCAGTGTGTTGTTTCTCGATCTTTATTCTCTGATTAGTTTGTTGTTTCTCTATCTGTATGCTCTGATCAGTGTATTGTTTCTCGATCTTTATTCTCTGATCAATGTGTTGTTTCTCTATCTTTATTCTCTGATTAGTTTGTTGTTTCTCTATCTGTATTCTCTGATCAGTGTATTGTTTCTCGATCTTTATTCTCTGATCAATGTGTTGTTTCTCTATCTTTATTCTCTGATCCGTGTGTTGTTTCTCGATCTTTATTCTCTGATCAGTGTGTTGTTTCTCGATCTTTATTCTCTGATCAGTGTGTTGTTTCTCTATCTTTATTCTCTGATCAGTGTGTTGTTTCTCTATCTTTATTCTCTGATCAGTGTGTTGTTTCTCTATCTTTATTCTCTGATCAGTGTGTTGTTTCTCTATCTTTATTCTCTGATCAGTGTGTTGTTTCTCGATCTTTATTCTCTGATCAGTGTGTTGTTTCTCTATCTTTATTCTCTGATCAGTGTGTTGTTTCTCGATCTTTATTCTCTGATAAGTGTGTTGTTTCTCGATCTTTATTCTCTGATCAATGTGTTGTTTCTCGATCTTTATTCTCTGATCAATGTGTTGTTTCTCTATCTTTATTCTCTGATCAGTGTGTTGTTTCTCTATCTTTATTCTCTGATCAGTGTGTTGTTTCTCTATCTTTATTCTCTGATCAGTGTGTTGTTTCTCTATCTTTGTTCTCTGATCAGTGTGTTGTTTCTCTATCTTTATTCTCTGATCAGTGTGTTGTTTCTCTATCTTTATTCTCTGATCAGTGTGTTGTTTCTCGATCTTTATTCTCTGATCAGTGTGTTGTTTCTCGATCTTTATTCTCTGATCAGTGTGTTGTTTCTCTGTCTTTAATCTCTGATCAGTGTGTTTTATCTCGTTCTTTATTCTCTGATCAGTGTGTTGTTTCTCTATCTTTATTCTCTGATCAGTGTGTTGTTTCTCCATCTTTATTCTCTGATCAGTGTGTTGTTTCTCTATCTTTATTCTCTGATCAGTGTGTTGTTTCTCGATCTTTATTCTCTGATCAGTGTGTTGTTTCTCGATCTTTATTCTCTGATCAGTGTGTTGTTTCTCTGTCTTTAATCTCTGATCAGTGTGTTTTATCTCGTTCTTTATTCTCTGATCAGTGTGTTGTTTCTCTATCTTTATTCTCTGATCAGTGTGTTGTTTCTCTATCTTTATTCTCTGATCAGTGTGTTGTTTCTCGATCTTTATTCTCTGATCAGTGTGTTGTTTCTCTGTCTTTAATCTCTGATCAGTGTGTTTTATCTCGTTCTTTATTCTCTGATCAGTGTGTTGTTTCTCTATCTTTATTCTCTGATCAGTGTGTTGTTTCTCGATCTTTATTCTCTGATCAGTGTGTTGTTTCTATATCTTTATTCTCTGATCAGTGTGTTGTTTCTCTATCTTTATTCTCTGATCAGTGTGTTGTTTCTCGATCTTTATTCTCTGATAAGTGTGTTGTTTCTCGATCTTTATTCTCTGATCATTGTGTTGTTTCTCGATCTTTATTCTCTGATCAATGTGTTGTTTCTCTATCTTTATTCTCTGATCAGTGTGTTGTTTCTCTACCTTTATTCTCTGATCAGTGTGTTGTTTCTCTATCTTTATTTTCTGATCAGTGTGTTGTTTCTCTATCTTTATTCTCTGATCAGTGTTTTGTTTCTCTATCTTTATTCTCTGATCAGTGTGTTGTTTCTCTATCTTTATTCTCTGATCAGTGTGTTGTTTCTCGATCTTTTTTCTCTGATCAGTGTGTTGTTTCTCTATCTTTATTCTCTGATCAGTGTGTTGTTTCTCGATCTTTATTCTCTGATCAGTGTGTTGTTTCTCGATCTTTATTCTCTGATCAGTGTGTTGTTTCTCGATCTTTATTCTCTGATCAGTGTGTTGTTTCTCGATCTTTATTCTCTGATCAGTGTGTTGTTTCTCGATCTTTATTCTCTGATCAGTGTGTTGTTTCTCGATCTTTATTCTCTGATCAGTGTGTTGTTTCTCTGTCTTTATTCTCTGATCAGTGTGTTTTTTCTCGTTCTTTATTCTCTGATCAGTGTGTTGTTTCTCTATCTTTATTCTCTGATCAGTGTGTTGTTTCTCTATCTTTATTCTCTGATCAGTGTGTTGTTTCTCTATCTCTATTCTCTGATCAGTGTGTTGTTTCTCGATCTTTATTCTGTGATCAGTGTGTTGTTTCTCTATCTTTATTCTCTGATCAGTGTGTTGTTTCTCGGTCTTTATTCTCTGATTAGTTTGTTGTTTCTCTATCTTTATTCTCTGATCAGTGTGTTGTTTCTCGATCTTTTTTCTCTGATCAGTGTGTTGTTTCTATATCTTTATTCTCTGATCATTGTGTTGTTTCTCGATCTTGATTCTCTGATCAGTGTGTTGTTTCTCTATCTTTATTCTCTGATCAGTGTGTTGTTTCTCGATCTTTATTCTCTGATCAGTGTGTTGTTTCTATATCTTTATTCTCTGATCAGTGTGTTGTTTCTCTATCTTTATTCTCTGATCAGTGTGTTGTTTCTCTATCTTTATTCTCTGATCAGTGTGTTGTTTCTCGATCTTTATTCTCTGATCAGTGTGTTGTTTCTCTATCTTTATTCTCTGATCAGTGTGTTGTTTCTCTATCTTTATTCTCTGATCAGTGTGTTGTTTCTCGATCTTTATTCTCTGATCAGTGTGTTGTTTCTCGATCTTTATTCTCTGATCAGTGTGTTGTTTCTCTATCTTTATTCTCTGATCAGTGTGTTGTTTCTCGATCTTTATTCTCTGATCAGTGTGTTGTTTCTCTATCTTTATTCTCTGATCAGTGTGTTGTTTCTCTATCTTTATTCTCTGATCAGTGTGTTGTTTCTCTATCTTTATTCTCTGATCAGTATGTTGTTTCTCGATCTTTATTCTCTGATCAGTGTGTTGTTTCTCGATCTGTATTCTCTGATCAGTGTGTTGTTTCTCTATCTTTATTCTCTGATCAGTGTGTTGTTTCTCGATCTTTATTCTCTGATAAGTGTGTTGTTTCTCGATCTTTATTCTCTGATCAATGTGTTGTTTCTCGATCTTTATTCTCTGATCAATGTGTTGTTTCTCTATCTTTATTCTCTGATCAGTGTGTTGTTTCTCTATCTTTATTCTCTGATCAGTGTGTTGTTTCTCTATCTTTATTCTCTGATCAGTGTGTTGTTTCTCTATCTTTATTCTCTGATCAGTGTGTTGTTTCTCTATCTTTATTCTCTGATCAGTGTGTTGTTTCTCTATCTTTATTCTCTGATCAGTGTGTTGTTTCTCGATCTTTTTTCTCTGATCAGTGTGTTGTTTCTCTATCTTTATTCTCTGATCAGTGTGTTGTTTCTCTATCTTTATTCTCTGATCAGTGTGTTGTTTCTCGATCTTTATTCGCTGATCAGTGTGTTGTTTCTCTATCTTTATTCTCTTATCAGTGTGTTGTTTCTCGATCTTTATTCTCTGATCAGTGTGTTTTTTCTCTATCTTTATTCTCTGATCAGTGTGTTGTTTCTCTATCTATATTCTCTGATCAGTGTGTTGTTTCTCGATCTTTATTCTCTGATCAGTGTGTTGTCTCTCGATCTTTATTCTCTGATCAGTGTGTTGTTTCTCTATCTTTATTCTCTGATCAGTGTGTTGTTTCTCGATCTTTATTCTCTGATCAGTGTGTTGTTTCTCGATCATTATTCTCTGATCAGTGTGTTGTTTCTCGATCTTTATTCTCTGATCAGTGTGTTGTTTCTCTGTCTTTAATCTCTGATCAGTGTGTTTTATCTCGTTCTTTATTCTCTGATCAGTGTGTTGTTTCTCTATCTTTATTCTCTGATCAGTGTGTTGTTTCTCTATCTTTATTCTCTGATCAGTGTGTTGTTTCTCTATCTCTATTCTCTGATCAGTGTGTTGTTTCTCGATCTTTATTCTGTGATCAGTGTGTTGTTTCTCTATCTTTATTCTCTGATCAGTGTGTTGTTTCTCGATCTTTATTCTCTGATTAGTTTGTTGTTTCTCTATCTGTATGCTCTGATCAGTGTATTGTTTCTCGATCTTTATTCTCTGATCAATGTGTTGTTTCTCTATCTTTATTCTCTGATTAGTTTGTTGTTTCTCTATCTGTATTCTCTGATCAGTGTATTGTTTCTCGATCTTTATTCTCTGATCAATGTGTTGTTTCTCTATCTTTATTCTCTGATCCGTGTGTTGTTTCTCGATCTTTATTCTCTGATCAGTGTGTTGTTTCTCGATCTTTATTCTCTGATCAGTGTGTTGTTTCTCTATCTTTATTCTCTGATCAGTGTGTTGTTTCTCTATCTTTATTCTCTGATCAGTGTGTTGTTTCTCTATCTTTATTCTCTGATCAGTGTGTTGTTTCTCTATCTTTATTCTCTGATCAGTGTGTTGTTTCTCGATCTTTATTCTCTGATCAGTGTGTTGTTTCTCTATCTTTATTCTCTGATCAGTGTGTTGTTTCTCGATCTTTATTCTCTGATAAGTGTGTTGTTTCTCGATCTTTATTCTCTGATCAATGTGTTGTTTCTCGATCTTTATTCTCTGATCAATGTGTTGTTTCTCTATCTTTATTCTCTGATCAGTGTGTTGTTTCTCTATCTTTATTCTCTGATCAGTGTGTTGTTTCTCTATCTTTATTCTCTGATCAGTGTGTTGTTTCTCTATCTTTGTTCTCTGATCAGTGTGTTGTTTCTCTATCTTTATTCTCTGATCAGTGTGTTGTTTCTCTATCTTTATTCTCTGATCAGTGTGTTGTTTCTCGATCTTTTTTCTCTGATCAGTGTGTTGTTTCTCTATCTTTATTCTCTGATCAGTGTGTTGTTTCTCTATCTTTATTCTCTGATCAGTGTGTTGTTTCTCGATCTTTATTCGCTGATCAGTGTGTTGTTTCTCTATCTTTATTCTCTTATCAGTGTGTTGTTTCTCGATCTTTATTCTCTGATCAGTGTGTTTTTTCTCTATCTTTATTCTCTGATCAGTGTGTTGTTTCTCTATCTATATTCTCTGATCAGTGTGTTGTTTCTCGATCTTTATTCTCTGATCAGTGTGTTGTCTCTCGATCTTTATTCTCTGATCAGTGTGTTGTTTCTCTATCTTTATTCTCTGATCAGTGTGTTGTTTCTCGATCTTTATTCTCTGATCAGTGTGTTGTTTCTCGATCTTTATTCTCTGATCAGTGTGTTGTTTCTCGATCTTTATTCTCTGATCAGTGTGTTGTTTCTCTGTCTTTAATCTCTGATCAGTGTGTTTTATCTCGTTCTTTATTCTCTGATCAGTGTGTTGTTTCTCTATCTTTATTCTCTGATCAGTGTGTTGTTTCTCTATCTTTATTCTCTGATCAGTGTGTTGTTTCTCTATCTCTATTCTCTGATCAGTGTGTTGTTTCTCGATCTTTATTCTGTGATCAGTGTGTTGTTTCTCTATCTTTATTCTCTGATCAGTGTGTTGTTTCTCGATCTTTATTCTCTGATTAGTTTGTTGTTTCTCTATCTGTATTCTCTGATCAGTGTATTGTTTCTCGATCTTTATTCTCTGATCAATGTGTTGTTTCTCTATCTTTATTCTCTGATTAGTTTGTTGTTTCTCTATCTGTATTCTCTGATCAGTGTATTGTTTCTCGATCTTTATTCTCTGATCAATGTGTTGTTTCTCTATCTTTATTCTCTGATCAGTGTGTTGTTTCTCGATCTTTATTCTCTGATCAGTGTGTTGTTTCTCGATCTTTATTCTCTGATCAGTGTGTTGTTTCTCTATCTGTATTCTCTGATCAGTGTGTTGTTTCTCGATCTTTATTCTCTGATCAATGTGTTGTTTCTCTATCTTTATTCTCTGATCAGTGTGTTGTTTCTCTATCTTTATTCTCTGATCAGTGTGTTGTTTCTCTATCTTTATTCTCTGATCAGTGTGTTGTTTCTCTATCTTTATTCTCTGATCAGTGTGTTGTTTCTCTATCTTTATTCTCTGATCAGTGTGTTGTTTCTCTATCTTTATTCTCTGATCAGTGTGTTGTTTCTCGATCTTTTTTCTCTGATCAGTGTGTTGTTTCTCTATCTTTATTCTCTGATCAGTGTGTTGTTTCTCTATCTTTATTCTCTGATCAGTGTGTTGTTTCTCGATCTTTATTCGCTGATCAGTGTGTTGTTTCTCTGTCTTTATTCTCTTATCAGTGTGTTGTTTCTCGATCTTTATTCTCTGATCAGTGTGTTTTTTCTCTATCTTTATTCTCTGATCAGTGGGTTGTTTCTCTATCTTTATTCTCTGATCAGTGTGTTGTTTCTCGATCTTTATTCTCTGATCAGTGTGTTGTTTCTCGATCTTTATTCTCTGATCAGTGTGTTGTTTCTCGAACTTTATTCTCTGATCAGTGTGTTGTTTCTCTGTCTTTAATCTCTGATCAGTGTGTTTTATCTCGTTCTTTATTCTCTGATCAGTGTGTTGTTTCTCTATCTTTATTCTCTGATCAGTGTGTTGTTTCTCTATCTTTATTCTCTGATCAGTGTGTTGTTTCTCTATCTCTATTCTCTGATCAGTGTGTTGTTTCTCGATCTTTATTCTGTGATCAGTGTGTTGTTTCTCTATCTTTATTCTCTGATCAGTGTGTTGTTTCTCGATCTTTATTCTCTGATTAGTTTGTTGTTTCTCTATCTGTATTCTCTGATCAGTGTATTGTTTCTCGATCTTTATTCTCTGATCAATGTGTTGTTTCTCTATCTTTATTCTCTGATCAGTGTGTTGTTTCTCGATCTTTATTCTCTGATCAGTGTGTTGTTTCTCGATCTTTATTCTCTGATCAGTGTGTTGTTTCTCTATCTTTATTCTCTGATCAGTGTGTTGTTTCTCGATCTTTATTCTCTGATCAGTGTGTTGTTTCTCTATCTTTATTCTCTGATCAGTGTGTTGTTTCTCTATCTTTATTCTCTGATCAGTGTGTTGTTTCTCGATCTTTATTCTCTGATCAGTGTGTTGTTTCTCGATCTTTATTCTCTGATCAGTGTGTTGTTTCTCTATCTTTATTCTCTGATCAGTGTGTTGTTTCTCGATCTTTATTCTCTGATAAGTGTGTTGTTTCTCGATCTTTATTCTCTGATCAGTGTGTTGTTTCTCGATCTTTATTCTCTGATCAATGTGTTGTTTCTCTATCTTTATTCTCTGATCAGTGTGTTGTTTCTCTATCTTTATTCTCTGATCAGTGTGTTGTTTCTCTATCTTTATTCTCTGATCAGTGTGTTGTTTCTCTATCTTTATTCTCTGATCAGTGTGTTGTTTCTCGATCTTTTTTCTCTGATCAGTGTGTTGTTTCTCTATCTTTATTCTCTGATCAGTGTGTTGTTTCTCTATCTTTATTCTCTGATCAGTGTGTTGTTTCTCGATCTTTATTCGCTGATCAGTGTGTTGTTTCTCTATCTTTATTCTCTTATCAGTGTGTTGTTTCTCGATCTTTATTCTCTGATCAGTGTGTCGTCTCTCGATCTTTATTCTCTGATCAGTGTGTTGTTTCTCTATCTTTATTCTCTGATCAGTGTGTTGCTTCTCGATCTTTATTCTCTGATCAGTGTGTTGTCTCTTGATCTTTATTCTCTGATCAGTGTGTTGTTTCTCTATCTTTATTCAGTGATCAGTGTGTTGTTTCTCGATCTTTATTCTCTGATCAGTGTGTTGTTTCTCGATCTTTATTCTCTGATCAGTGTGTTGTTTCTCGATCTTTATTCTCTGATCAGTGTGTTGTTTCTCTGTCTTTAATCTCTGATCAGTGTGTTTTATCTCGTTCTTTATTCTCTGATCAGTGTGTTGTTTCTCTATCTTTATTCTCTGATCAGTGTGTTGTTTCTCTATCTTTATTCTCTGATCAGTGTGTTGTTTCTCTATCTTTATTCTCTGATCAGTGTGTTGTTTCTCGATCTTTATTCTCTGATCAGTGTGTTGTTTCTCGATCTTTATTCTCTGATCAGTGTGTTGTTTCTCTGTCTTTAATCTCTGATCAGTGTGTTTTATCTCGTTCTTTATTCTCTGATCAGTGTGTTGTTTCTCTATCTTTATTCTCTGATCAGTGTGTTGTTTCTCTATCTTTATTCTCTGATCAGTGTGTTGTTTCTCGATCTTTATTCTCTGATCAGTGTGTTGTTTCTCTGTCTTTAATCTCTGATCAGTGTGTTTTATCTCGTTCTTTATTCTCTGATCAGTGTGTTGTTTCTCTATCTTTATTCTCTGATCAGTGTGTTGTTTCTCGATCTTTATTCTCTGATCAGTGTGTTGTTTCTCTATCTTTATTCTCTGATCAGTGTGTTGTTTCTCTATCTTTATTCTCTGATCAGTGTGTTGTTTCTCGATCTTTATTCTCTGATAAGTGTGTTGTTTCTCGATCTTTATTCTCTGATCAGTGTGTTGTTTCTCGATCTTTATTCTCTGATCAATGTGTTGTTTCTCTATCTTTATTCTCTGATCAGTGTGTTTTTTCTCTATCTTTATTCTCTGATCAGTGTGTTGTTTCTCTATCTTTATTCTCTGATCAGTGTGTTGTTTCTCTATCTTTATTCTCTGATCAGTGTTTTGTTTCTCTATCTTTATTCTCTGATCAGTGTGTTGTTTCTCTATCTTTATTCTCTGATCAGTGTGTTGTTTCTCGATCTTTTTTCTCTGATCAGTGTGTTGTTTCTCTATCTTTATTCTCTGATCAGTGTGTTGTTTCTCGATCTTTATTCTCTGATCAGTGTGTTGTTTCTCGATCTTTATTCTCTGATCAGTGTGTTGTTTCTCGATCTTTATTCTCTGATCAGTGTGTTGTTTCTCGATCTTTATTCTCTGATCAGTGTGTTGTTTCTCGATCTTTATTTTCTGATCAGTGTGTTGTTTCTCGATCTTTATTCTCTGATCAGTGTGTTGTTTCTCTGTCTTTATCCTCTGATCAGTGTGTTGTTTCTCTGTCTTTATTCTCTGATCAGTGTGTTGTTTCTCGTTCTTTATTCTCTGATCAGTGTGTTGTTTCTCTATCTTTATTCTCTGATCAGTGTGTTGTTTCTCTATCTTTATTCTCTGATCAGTGTGTTGTTTCTCTATCTTTATTCTCTGATCAGTGTGTTGTTTCTCGATCTTTATTCTGTGATCAGTGTGTTGTTTCTCTATCTTTATTCTCTGATCAGTGTGTTGTTTCTCGGTCTTTATTCTCTGATTAGTTTGTTGTTTCTCTATCTTTATTCTCTGATCAGTGTGTTGTTTCTCGATCTTGATTCCCTGATCAGTGTGTTGTTTCTCTATCTTTATTCTCTGATCAGTGTGTTGTTTCTCGATCTTTATTCTCTGATCAGTGTGTTGTTTCTATATCTTTATTCTCTGATCAGTGTGTTGTTTCTCTATCTTTATTCTCTGATCAGTGTGTTGTTTCTCTCTCTTTATTCTCTGATCAGTGTGTTGTTTCTCGATCTTTATTCTCTGATCAGTGTGTTGTTTCTCTATCTTTTTTCTCTGATCAGTGTGTTGTTTCTCTATCTTTATTCTCTGATCAGTGTGTTGTTTCTCGATCTTTATTCTCTGATCAGTGTGTTGTTTCTCGATCTTTATTCTCTGATCAGTGTGTTGTTTCTCTATCTTTATTCTCTGATCAGTGTGTTGTTTCTCGATCTTTATTCTCTGATCAGTGTGTTGTTTCTCTATCTTTATTCTCTGATCAGTGTGTTGTTTCTCTATCTTTATTCTCTGATCAGTGTGTTGTTTCTCGATCTTTATTCTCTGATCAGTGTGTTGTTTCTCGATCTTTATTCTCTGATCAGTGTGTTGTT